>NC_134403.1:112782760-113382760 GCF_038048845.1 Mixophyes fleayi | reverse complement strand
TTTTCAGCTCTTAATTATGAGCCACGTGTTGATTAGTTCCTTTGTGACTTGTCAATGTTTGTTTCTTCAAGGCAGAACACTTTTATTATTTATTTAAAATATGTGTTTAAGTATTAAACATCTTAAATAATTAAAAACTGTATCGTACTTTTTAGAAATACTGACATGTTTATTGAAATCTGTATTCAGGTCAATCATGTTCATCAAAATAGTATTAAACAAAAATAGTTGTTTTAATATGGATTGTTAGATAGGTATAAAACAGGTTATTTATGTTACACACCTAAAGGGAACAGCAAAACACTTACCAGGGTGCCTCGTTGGAGCCCCAGTGTTTTTCAGCACCAGGCTTGTACCCTCTGGGAGAGGGGGCAAACTGTTTTCTCATGATACATTACATTATATTTATTTTTAATTATTTACCTTATAGCACTTACATGTTATGCAACGTTTTACAGATAATATGTAAGCATTCACATCAGTCCCTGCCCCATGGGGCCTACAATTTATATTCCTTACAACAGAGATACACCCACTAGGATTAATTTCATCAGAGGTCACTTACCCTCTTAGTATGTTTTGGAAATGTGTGAGGTAACCGAAGATCGCTGAGAAATCTCAAGCAAACATGGAGAACATACAACTCCATACTGTTAGCACCCTGGTTAGCAATTAAATCATGTACCAAGTTCTGCAAGACAGCAATGCTAACCATTGTACCACTTTGTCATGATCTAATAAGGAAATATGAACATGTAATAGATCTTTTGGTAATAATTAAAGGGTGTTTCCGTTACATCTTATTGAACACTTATATCTGCAATGTAAATATCTCGGAAATGGTCACAAGTAGGAAGTGAACGTTAGAATGCGAGGCGATATTTTTGTTTTTGTTTCTCTGAGAACCCCCTTCAAAGTTAACTACCTACATGATGATCAGTATTATCATCATCATCATTTATTTATATAGCGCCACTTATTCCGCAGCGCTGTACAGAAAACTCATTTACATCAGTCCCTGCCCCAATAGAGCTTACAGTCTAAATTCCCTAACACACACACAGACTAGGGTCAATCTGATAGCAGCCAATTAACCTACTAGTCTATTTTTGAATTGTGGGAGGAAACCGGGAGCGCCTGGAGGAAACCCACGCAAACACAGGGAGAACATACAAACTCCACACAGATAAGGCCATGTCGGAAATCAATGACCCCAGTGCTGTGAGGCAGAAGTGCTAACCACTAAGCCACCATGCTGCCCATCAGTATTTTAGACAAAATGTTCAGATTCTGGAAAAGTGTAATGAACTACTTCATCAAAAGCAGCAAGATATCCCATCCACAAACTTTATGCAATACAGACAGTGCTTTATATTAGAAGCAGTAACAACACCACTACTGTTCCAATAACACTAAGATCCCCTTTAAGATTAACTCTCCAATAAGAATCTGAAAATAGTACAGTTGTTTAATATATGAAGAAATAATATCTAAAAAATGTATAAAGAAAAACTTCAGAAGCGCACCTTCGGGTGCTGCCGGTTTAAACAACAGGTATCACCCAGCAATAATAATGAAAGAAATGTTTGCCAATGTATATATAGACAAATATTAAATTATTAAACAAATAAAAATATTCCAAAGTCAAAGACTCTTTTGTAATTGTGAATCCAAAATTAATTCAAAATTATTAATATTATCGAGAATTTGGCACCACGGTGCCCTGCAGTGCCATACAGTAGGAAAAACAGGACATACATAAAACAGGGACATACAAGGTAGACAAAATTAATGCAGACATGATGGACCCTGCTCATTACAGTGCTTACATTCTAAGTGTAAGAGGGCACAGCTGAAACAAGGGGAGGAATGTGGTTCGGAGTGAAGATTGTGTGAGTTGTATTATAGGAATAAGGTAAGCTATTATAGAGAGTTTTCAGAGAGTATCTAAAGGTTTGAAGGCTGTGGGAAAACCTGATTGAGCATGGTAGGGAATTTAGGTACAGAGAGGTTTGGCAAATGGCACTGGATTATGTCAAACAAAATTACATATCACAATAAATCATATGCAACCTCCATAATATAGTCCAAATCAAAGATATAATCTTTTTTCTTTCCTTGTTTTCGTCGCTTCAAAATCAATGCAATAATTCCACATAAAGGAGAAACATCACATATAGTGAAGTATATGTACAGCGTCGGACTGGCCCACAGGACTACTGGTAAAATTACCGGTAGGCCCGGCTACCTTACGGCAACACCCCCTTTTAGATGTGGGCGGAGCTTACCTGGATGCCCGTTGTTCACACCAGGGTGCTCGCATTCCTCTCCGGTGTCCCCGCTGCTGCGGATGACTGGCTGTCACTGACAGCCAGTCATCTTTCGCCTTTCACATGCGATCGCAGCTCGGATCATGTGACCCGCCCACTCACCCTGTCAGCTGATGTTCCCGCGCCGCTGAAGGGAGAAGATCAGAGAGGCTGCATCAATCAACTTTTGGGTAAGTATACTTTAACCAGTTGTTTATATTGTTTGTGCTAAAAAATCATTTATGTATTACAGTTTTTTATCTTGATAACACTGGATTACAATGTTATTAGTATTGGTTTTGATATTAATTTAGCTTTGTTGATCATTACACACACCCAGTATTTGATACACATTACAGTCCAAATAGGTGCGTATGTTTGTATCCTTGTGTGTCCCACTTCCCCCCTGATTTGCGCCCATCCCATAAAACCCTGTAAATTTTCATTTTTTTGAGTACTGTCAGGATACTCTACCCCCTGGGAATAGTGGCAGCATCACCCTCTTCACCTTCTATTTATTTTTACCAGAAAGTACTAAGGTAGCGCTCATCGTAAAAAGTATATGGGGTCTCCCATTACATCTGTTCTCAATATATATATATATATATATATATAAAATGTGTGTGAATTGAGAGGACTATTGCAGGCATAATATGAATCGGGGACACTTGCGTGGCGTAACATTGTGGGCACTACCGTGTGGCATAGCATTGTTTTGGGGGCACTACTATGTGGCATAGGGGGGCTGCCTATCTATACTAAACTATAGGGGGGCTGACTATACTAAACTCTAGTGAGGGGGAGCTGCACAGAGAACACTATAGGGAGGGGGTGATGGGACCTTTAATGCTGAGGTGGTTTGGGTCTATAATTGAATGTGGGTGCTGTTGATTTAATGGCAGGGATGGTTGGCATTTCTAAATGTACCTATTATTTTTTCCAAATAGGGCCCTCAACATTCCTGGATCCAGACAAGCCGCAACTAAAGAAACCAGCAGCCACAGGTGGTAAAAGTGACAACAACAGGTAGGACAGTCTGTCAAATGTTCTGAGTCTAGTGCAGGCTTGGCTAACTTGTGGTACTCCAGGTGTTGTGAAACTACAAGTCCCAGCATATCCTTACACCAATAAGCTGCTATATATTGGAAAAGCATGCTGGGGCTTGTAGTTTCACTACACTAAGGTGCTAGCTGTCTTTCGTGGACTGACCACTCCCCCTCTAGTGTCTGGTTCCGCCTCTATGATGGCTGACCATACCCCCTTTGGTGGGCCCCTAGTGTTGCATTCCCCGGTGGGCCCTTCATGCCCCAGTCCGACACTGTATATGTACCATAGTGAAACTTGCAACTTGTGAAGAATCACACCTTCCCAATGTGTACACCCAGTGTTCATAACAATGTGGTACATCTCCTTGGCCCCCAATGGTAATATGCTTATATCTAAATAGATGTGAATCAGCCTTGATATATGGTCTTTCTTATTCTTCCTCCTCTCTTCAATCAAGATTCCCTCAGGAGTACATATAAACAAAAGCAAAAAATACCAAGCCACATCAAGGCAGATTATACTTTTATAAAATTTATGTACAATTTATTAAAATTCACATTGACTCAGTTAAAAGAAATTATATGCATCCCTCAAGGTAGTATTCATGATAAGGAATACCATAAGTGGGTATCAGCACCGGATAATTCTTGTAGGTTGGAGTAATAGGTGATTACCATAGATGAGACAATACACAGGTCAGAGGTCTAAGAGAGTGAGAATGAGAGTATTTTAATATGAGATTTGAGATGTATAAAGAGTAATGCTGTTAAGGGCTTTGTAGCTAAGAATGAGAAATTTAAACTAGATTCTGGAGGACACAGGGAGCCAATATAGCGATTTGCAAAGTGTTGCAGCAGATGTGGAGTCGTGAGAGAGGAAGATCAGTCTTGTAGCAGCATTTAGGATGGATTAAAGTGGGAATACATGGGTGTGGGGATTTCCAGATAGCAGGAGGTTTCAGTAGTCAAGACAGGAGATGAAAAATGAATAAGAGTTTTAGTAGCATGTTGGGTAACAAAAGGACGAATTCTGGTAATGTTTTTAAGTTGACAGGACTGGGTGAGAGTTTCAATGTGAGGGATATAGCAGAGGGTGGAGTCAAGTGTGACATCAAAGCAGCATGCTTTGAAGACTGAGGAAATGGTGATGTTATTAACCATAAGGGAGATTGGATGGGAGGTGGTGACTCTGCAAGGAGGAAAGGTGATAAGTTTTGTTTTGGACATGTTGAGCTTTAGGTAGCATTGGGATATCCATATGGAGACAGCAGAAAGACAGTTGGTTACATGAGATAACACAGAAGGTAAGAGGTAAGGGGAAGAGATACAGATTTGTTTGTCATCAGCATAGAGGAGGTACTGGAGGCCGAATAAGCAAAATTGTTCTCCAAGAGAAGAAGTGTACAGTGATAAAAGTAAAGGGACAAGAACAGAGCCTTATGAGATCCCAAAAGATAGTGCAAATGGAGTCGAGGAAAGGATGTGCAAGAGGTAGAAGCACCAAAGGAGCAGTTAAAAAGGTAGGAAATGAACCAGGAAATAACTGCATCACAAAGGAATATGGAGTGAAGGGAGTGTAGGATAAAAGGGTGATCAACAGTGTAAAAAGCAAAGGATGGGTCCAGAATGGACCTATGTATGGAGAAATGAACAGTACACTTTGCAGTAAGTAGATCATTGATCACTTTTGTGAGAGCACTTTAAGTGGAATGTCGGGGATGGAAGCCTGATTGCAGAGAGCTGAGAATGAAGTGAGAGGAGAGACAGTGAGAAAGGCGGTTGTACACCAATAGCTCAAGTAGTTTGGAGGCAATCCATTTGATGTCTAGAAAATGCTGATATAACATTATTCCTCTCAAAGTTTGTGTTTAAAGCAGTGGTCGAAGTAGAAATTTAGAAATGGCAGTATGTAAATTTAGAAGTGGTGGTATGGAAAATGAAAGTTAATGAAGTTTTTACAGTCAAGGCAGTAGGAGAAATGACGTTATGGCATACCCCAGTATACCAGTCCACCTTAACCACTGGTTTAAAGTGTATGAAAAAGAAACACAAATAAAACACAATAGTGTAATATTGTTGCAAACATGTAACATTATAACTAGAAATGCTCACTGAGCCCCGTGTTTTGGTTTTGGTTTTGGTTTTGGATCTGGATTACCGTTGTGTTTTGGTTTTGGTTTTGCCAAACCGCCATTGCGTGTTTTGGTTTTTGTTTTGGTTTTGCTTGGTTTGGTTTTGCTATTTTGTTCAAAAATCAATGTTTTTGGGCAGAAAAGAACCAAATTTAGTGCTCCACCTGTTTCTTGGATAAGTAATGTAGTTGTAAAGCTAATAAATTATCAAAAAAACTGTTTAATTCCTGGTAGGCCTTCATTAATTCTACACACAAACCAGATTGTCTTCCTCTCCATCTATGCATATTGGCAATGCAGCCATCGTCTTTAGATGTGTATTACACCCTACACTTATAGTTAAATATGTAAAGAAATGGACAAAGGCAGTTTGGTTTCTGTCTTTATAGGCCCCCCTCCACTTGTAGAAAATACCAAAAAATTCATCCGTTATAGACTGTACAATATTAATTGACATGGAGAAAGCCAGTTTGGTTTCTGTCTTTATAGGCCCCTCTCCACTTGTAGAAAATACCAAAAAATTCATCCGTTATAGACTGTACAATATTAATTGAAATGGAGAAAGCCAGTTTGGTTTCTGTCTCTCTAGGCCCCCTTCCACTTGTCAAAAATCCCCAAAAATTCAGCCATTATAGACTGTACAATATTAATTGAAATGGAGAAAGCCAGTTTCGTTTCTGTCTCTCTAGGCCCCCCTCCACTTGCATAAAATACCAAAAAATTCAGCCGTTATAGACTGTACAATATTAAGAGAAATGGACAAAGACAGTTTGGGGTCACTCAGTGTATGACACCCTACCCTTAAGGAGAAATTGCCCAAACAGCAGACTTTCAAGACGGTACGTGATATGGAAATGCCCCAAGTCCCTTTCCTCTTTGGGGGTAGATTGCACCCTACACTTAAATAGAAAGTTTTAAAAAGATGTTATCGTCATCATCTTCAGCTTCATCCTCACCCTCATCAGTGTGTACGTCATCATCACAGACTATCAATTCATCGCCGCTTGAAGCCGCCATTAGAGAACAGTCAGTGCTTGGATATCTTGGATGGTGAAGGCCTTCCTCGTGGAAGATGTAGTTCATTTTTATAAACATCATTTTCTCCACATTTTTGGGAAGTAACCTTCTACGGCGATCACTGACTAAGTTCCCTGCTGTGCTGAACACTCGTTCAGAGTACACACTGGAGGGTGGGCAGCTTAAGTATTGCAATGCAAGATTGTACATGGGTTTCCAAATTGCCTGCTTTTGTTCCCAGTAAAGAAAGGGACTGTCTGACATTTCCATATCAATTACCTCTTGAAAATAATCCTCCACCATCCTTTGCATGTTAATACTCATATTGGATGGAGTTATGGGCAAGGTCACACTTTTTTTGAAAAATCCTTCAAACCAGCCCAGATGTTAAACTGTTGTGGTCTGCCCTCTGCATCTTCCCTACTTCTTTTTTGAAAATTCAATTTTTATACGAGCAGCAGCTGCTTGAGAAACTGAAGGAGGACACGTTGTCAAGCCAAGGCCTAGTTCAGCGGACAACTTGTTGAGCAATAGCTCCTTGCAAAAGTTCACATCTCATTCATTTTGAAGCAAAGACTCAATGTAGGTCGTAAACCTTGGATCAAGCACAGTGGCCAAAACGTACTGATCCGAGTTCAAGATCTTAATAACTCGAGGATCATTGTAAAGCGAATTAAGTACTTGATCAACAAGGCCAACATACTTTGCGGAATTGCTTGCTTTCATCTCCTATATCAGTTTCTCAAGCTGCTTTTTCAATAGTCTAATTAAAGGAATGACTTGGCTCAAACTAGCAGAATCTGCCCTCACTTCATACGTCACAACTTCAAATGATTTCAGCACCTTGCACAGCACTGAAAGGATTCCCCACTGTGCAAGAGAGAAAAACATCCCTCCTCCTTTCCCAATGTCATGGCTTGTGCAATACGCTTGGATGGCTTTGCGCTGTTCCTCCATCCTCTGAAGCATGTACAGGGTGGAATTCCACCTAGTTACCACCTCTTGCCTAAGTTGGTGGCAGGGCAATTTAAACTGCTCTTGGAGCTGCTGCAATCTCGTACATGCTGTGGCAGAATGCCTGAAATGGCCTGAAATCTTACGGACCACTGAAAGCATCTCCTGCATCTCACGGTTATTTCGTAGGAAGCTCTGCACCACCAAGTTGATGGTGTGAGCAAAACAGGGAATGTGATGGAAATCACCCAGCTGTAATGCTCGCACTATATTGTTGGCGTTATCAGAAATGACATATCCTGGGGAGAGTCCAAGTGGTATAAGCCATGTATCAATCACATCTCTCAGTTTGCGTAACAAATTGTCAGCTATATGCCTGTTAGTGAAGCCGGTGATACAAAGAGTGGCCTGCCTGTGACAAATGTTACGTAGTGGTGTACATGCTGCTGCTGTTCCTGCTGGTGGAGGTGAATGACCAACCCAGTGGGCTGTCACAGTCATATAGTCTTTGGTTTGACCACTTACACTTGTCCACATATCTGTGGTTAAGTGGACAGTGGGCAGAATGGCATTTTTCAGCGCAATCTCTACATTTGTACACACTTTTTGGTACAGTTGTGAAATAGCTTTACGGGAAAAATGGTGTCGTGATGGAATTCTGTAACGCGGACACAAAACATCAATTAACTGTGAAAAACCAGCTGCATTTATTGTGTATATTGGACGCAGATCTAACACTAACAAGGCAGCCATGGCGTTTGTGATTCGCTTGGCGACTGGGTGACTGCTGTCATATTTGCTTCCCCTAGCAAATGATTGTTTCACAGTTAATTGTTGAAATGTAGGACTGCTCTTTTTCTTGGCCTTCTCTGGGCTGCCGATTCACCCCCAGCAGCAGCAACAGCGCCAACAGTGGGACTAACGCTTTCTTCAGAGGAATCAATAATAGTGCAGGGGTTACCCAGCCTTAATAAGTGGGATGCAGGGCTAACTCCGAGCACTACTGAGGATATTGATGAGGATGGTGTGGTGGGTGTATTTTGTAGCCGTCGGGATGTCAGTGAGCGAAGGGTCCTAGCTGATGATGGAGTGCTTGTCCTTTTTTTGGAAGAACTTTCAGCTTTTCCCAACACTTTGCCATGAACCCTCGTCAAATGGTGTAACATAGACGAGGTTCCAAGATGGTTAAGGTCCCTCCCTCGACTGACTGTGGCTTGACATACACTACAAATGGCTATACAATTGTTGTCTGGATTGGGGTAGAAATAATTCCATACATAAGAAGTGGATTTTTTTGTTTTATGGCCAGGCATGACAATGGCCTTTTTCTTGTCACGTGCTAGAACTGCTGCCACTGGTGCAGGACTTACACAAATAACCTCATCCTCATCAACATCCTCATTAGCGCCCTCGTCGCCTACACAAATCTCCCCCTCATCCTCCTCTAATTCTAAAGTGGCATCCTCAATTTGTGTTTCACTGGCTACACTTGGGCTGTTGAGGCATTCAGGCACACATCAGCAGAACTACTGAAAGGCCCCTTCTTTATGGGTACACTAACAGAATGCTCATTTCTGCAGATGTGTACTGAACAGCCCAAGTGTAGCCGGTGATACACCAATTGAGGATGCCACTTTGGAATTGCAACAGGATGAGAGGGATATTTGTGTAGCCGACGAGGGTGCCTATGAGGATGATGAGGCTGAGGATGATGGCAACAAAATCTTGCCACAGTAGAGTTAATTAACAGCACTGTTTCTTTAGGTGCCTTAAGGCCAATGTTACCTTGTTTTGTGGGGGCCCAAACAAACCAAGCACTTCATGTATATAAAAAAATGCAACATACACTGGCACTCTCTTTTTCTTCACTCAAATGGATATTCCTTTAAACTTCCCTTTATTAGGAAATGGTGTCTTTGTGTTCTTATACATTCCCACTCTTCAAAGGGACTCATGAAACATGTAGGAAAACAACAGAAACCACATAGTGTAGATGGTATAAGCTGTACACAATATACACCTTCACCAATATGATGACAGACAGTGATATAAAAGTCTATAAACCGACTCCAGCAGTGCAAAATATCTTCAGGAAAAAAACCCTGAAGGGTATCTGCTTACAAGAGAGAGATAGATCATGCGCATCACACAGGTGGCTCTAATCCACTGAATCGCTTCCCAGAAATCTCAGCCATCCTGTATATTCTCTCGGCACATGTAATGAAGGATACACCAAGAAAAACTTTGTATAATACCGTTTAAAATTTATTGCAACAACACTAAAAATAACCATTTCCAAAACGGAATGGTATAAAAGTAAAACTCGTGCCAGAGTCAAACTATCACATTCACATAGCAGGTTCTTTATAATTATGATACATCAAGAATCCACATCATATGTCACCTGTGAAAGTGCTCCGGTCTTTCGCTCATCACACCAACGCGTTTCAACCCGTAAACATGGGTCTTTATCAAGGTATAAGTAAAAACAAACATTCTACATCCTTAAATAGTCCATAAAAATTATTGTGGCGATCTGCGGGGATTCCGATTGGTCTTTCCTATATAACGCTTCACATTACTCCTCCTCCTTCATTTCATATCGAGGCTTGGATGAGAATAACTTTATTGTTCCATTCTGTGATGATTGTAGTAAATGTCCTCTCGGCGTTCTTATTGATACTCCCAGCGGAGCACTTCAGCCACAAGGAGTGGCACTTTTGTGGCTGATGTACTTGGTTTGTTAAAGTGTACATGTCCTTTTTAAGATCCAACATAAGGGTGGGTGGGAGGTTCCAAGGACAATTCCATCTTGCACAATTTTTCTTTTCTGCCACTGCTGTGTGCAATGTGTCTTAGATATGGTAGGAACTGCCATGTGTTTGAGTCATTGCTCTGTCGCTTAGCATCCAGCCAGGTTGCTACAGTATTTGTTCGAAAGTGTATGAAAAGAATATTGTGACCTGTGAGGTGGTCAAAATTGACTGCAAACACACGAGGATGGTTTTGCCAAAACCAAAACACGAAGCTAATCCAGATCCAAAACCAAAACCACTTCACGGGGGTCAGTGAGCATCTCTAATATATAGGAGTTTTGTGTCAGCCACTATACTTTTGCTATGTAAGGTGATGATGTTGCAGTTGTCAGTGTTGACGGTGCACTGCCACCTCTTGTCCATAGCTGATATTGAGCAAATCCTCACAAACTGGCATAACAGGGACAAACAGAAATCACCACTCCTATGCGTAGGTTACCTCCTCAATGAGCGCCTGTCAGGATTACAGTATGCAGATCACAGAGAGTAGATTAAATGAAAAAGAGTGTCTTTATTTTGAACACAGGTCACACAGATATAAACTAAATGAAACATCAGGATCCAAGGATTACCAGTTTTGCTGAGAAAGCAGGAGACACTGGATACTAGGCACAGTTGGAGAACTGTAGATTTAGGATACCAGGATTACCATGTTTAGCTGATACCAGGCACGATTGGAGAAGTACTGGTACAGGATAGTGGAATTACCAGGCTTAGCTGTGGAAGCAAGAGGCATTGGATGATCCACAGAAGAGTCATAAAGGAGGAAGGTATTAAGGGCACAGTAGTGTGAGATCCTCAACTGCTAGACCAGCTACGCAAGATGTTCAACTTTAGCCCCTTTGAGGAACTTGTTCTGTTCCACAATACTCGGTTGCCCCCAGGACTTAGGCTTGGGTAGTAGCAGTTGTTGAATAAAAGGAGGAAATGAGGTGCTCTCACTAGATTAGAATGCTGCTCCTTTTGTAAACAAACACTTTATTTATTTCCAGATATTTGTTCACTTTATTTATTTCCAGTAGCAGTTGTTGATCTAGCACCTGCCCGGGCATGAGGACAGAACACAGTAGGAGGTAATGAGCAACCAGGATATATTAGCCGAACTTTGAGCCAGACAGGCAAGGGTTAATGTGGGGTAGTCTAGCACTTGTCTGGTGGATTAGACAGCACACGGCAGCAAGTAGTGAACCACCAGACTGTAAATAGCAGAACTCTGAAGCAGACAGGTAAGGGCTAATGCAGAGTGGTCTGGTACTTATCTGTTGGAGTGGACAGCTCATGGTAGCAGGTTGTGAGCAACTATAATGTATTTGAATTAACTCAGAGTCAGACAGGCAGGAACCAGGAGTAGAGAAGACAAAAGAGTCCTTTAAACAAGCCAGGGGTCAGGGCAGGTAGAGATATGTGAGCAAAACCATATATCAAAGCCAAGAGTCAGGAGTGACGAAGACAGCAATTCCTATAACAATCCAGGTCAAATACTGATAGCAGAATAGGTCAGGATACAATGGTCAGGATACAATGCACTCTAGGTCAAGCAGAAACTATCATCAGCATTGGTATGCTGCCAGGAAGAGGTTTATAAAGGAAGTAGCACCAATCAGAACTGAAGGATGATTAGCTGTATGATTGTGGTAGGTGATTGCACACCTGAGGCTGCCAGACTGAGAGCTGAATGAAGCTTGTAACTATTTGCCTAGCAACCAGTGAACTGCAGGAATGATCCTACATATAGTAGTAGCAGTAATTGCAGAGATGATATATCAAACAAACAGAAGAGCTCCTATTTCTTAACAGAAGGTCAGACGAGCAAGGGCCAGAAGTCAAAAGATCAACAACAGTACCAGGGAGCAAACAGGAGCGAAGTCAAATGAAGCCATAGACAGAGTCACAGGAAAGGGGGCAATACCAGGAGACAAACAGGAGTCAGATACCAGGAGGCAAAACAGAACAAGATCACAAGAGTTTCTAAGAAAGACCAGCATCAGTAACAATTGATGAATTGGCCAGTTTGCTGGTTTAATAAAGGCCAGACACGGGTGATTAAGATCCAGATCCAATGATGAGACTTAACTCCTTGCAAACAGGATCTGGTATAGGCAAAGCAACATCCACATGAGAGATGCTGTACTGCAGACAGAGGCAGATCATGGCATAGCATGAGTAAGTATCCTCTTAAGCTGAATGAGAAAGTAATGTGGAATCTGATTGTAACTTTCAATATAAAGTAACATTGTTTGATGTTGATTAGCCTCTACAGGGCGGCACAGTGGCCTAGTGGTAAGCATGTCTACCTCACAGCACTGGGGTCATGAGTTCGATTCCCGACCATGGTCTTATCTGTGTGGAGTTTGTATGTTCTCCCTGTGCTTGCGTGGGTTTCCTCCAGGTGCTTCGGTTTCCTCCCACACTCCAAAAAACATACTGGTAGGTTAATTGGCTGCTATCAAAATTGACCCTAGTCTCTCCCTCTCTGTCTGTCTCCCTGTCTGTGTCTGTGTGTGAGTGTGTGTCTATATTAGGGAATTTAGACTGTAAGCTCCAATGGGGCAGGGACTGATGTGAATGAGTTCTCTGTACAGTGCTGCGGAATTAGTGGCGCTATATAAATAAATGATGATGATGATGATACTAGGTCATTTTATATATTTTGATCCATTCCCTACTTATCAGTTGCTATAATCACAATAAACTATTGGATGTCAATTCTAAATGGCCTTTTTTCTAAATAATTAAAATTGCATTTATATTTATATTGTGTTTTGAGTCTCTCTCTCTAGTAAATATCTCTGAAATCCCCTATAACTACCAAGGCACTTTTGTAATTTAGGGGATAAATGTGATTCACTTTTAAATTTATTGTTAATCATTTTGTCACTCAAACTTTGTCATGTAACCCATTAAAATTATATATTTTTAGTCGTAACTTGTTGTTAGACAATCCCTCATTTACATTTTCTTCCCAAAGGATTTTATTAAATATTAATGGAGATCCTATTATTTTTTTCATTTAAAGTTCTTAAGTGCAAAGTATCTCTGATGGCACTAAGTTCCAATATACCTATATTAATTATATAAACAAATCAAAAGATTGGGATGAGAGGATGGAGAAAATGTCACTTCTTTACTTAAGATTGAGAGATGATAATTGGTTAAATTCATGGAAGGTGAAAAGAAAATTCCCTTAGAATTTGTTTTTTATTCTCGCTTTTTGTTTGTTTTGGTGGTTATTTTTGTTAGTATCTTCTACCTCCTTTAATAATTAACATGGGTTTTTATGTGCATATTGTTTCTTCATGTTTGTCTGACTTTTCCTTAAACTAGGTGCATTATATAATTACTCTCTTTTATATTATATTGTATAAATTGTATATTGTATTATTTATTTTATTATTTATTCAAAAAATCCATCAGGGGAAGATTTCTAGATTTCCAGATAGAATTTATACTGGTTTTATAATAGAATTCTTGGATGTCCATTTTGTATTATTTCCACTTTCCCTATAACTCTTTTATGATTGATTTCTTTTCATTTTATTCCCCTCTGTCCCTTATTAAAATTTAATTCATTTTTTAATTTCATATACGTTATTTGGTAATCAGATGTGCAAAGGCACAAGCTGAAGAGAAAATGGCCCAGTCAGTAGATAAAAGGCCGGCAAAACCTTTTTAAGTATATAAGTGAAAGGAGAAAAACAAAATACAGAGAGTGAGCGTCTTGTTGAGGAAGACAAGGTAATAGCAGATCATCTTAATAATTATTTTTTATTGTTCACTACAGAAAGAGAGGTGAAGGCGCTACAGTTAAGTTGCAAGTATATTCATAAAAAATGAGGTAGATACAAGTACAGATGTGAAGGTCCTAACAGAACTTTCAAAACTGAAAGTGGATAAATCAATGGAGCTAGATGGGATACATCCAAAAATACTAAAAGATCTTAAAGGGTGCTGGTAACATCAATTAACAGAATTATTCGACCAGTCACTAGCTACAGTAGTAATTCCAGAAGACTAGAAAAGAACAAATGTTGTCCGACTACATTTGCTTCCACAAAATGTGGAAGCAAGGAAGAGTCTTACATCAGAAGAAGGAAAATTGATGGCAACACTCTTAAAAGAAAGAGTTGTAGATTATCTCAAATCCAGTACAGGGTTCCAAACAACATGGATTTACAGGGGGAAGATCATGTCAAACAAATCTTATTGACTTTTTTGCCTGGGTGTCTAAAGTAATAGATCAAGGGGAAGCGTAGATATAGCTTATCTAGCTTTTAGTAAGATTTTTGACACTGTCCCACATCGCAGACTGTTAAATAAACTTAAAAGCTTGTAATTACTTTCTAAGATAGGTAATGGATAAGATCTTGGTTGCAGGATAGAAAACAGAGAGTTATGTAAATGGAGTGCATTCACAGGAGGGAAAGGTTACCAGTGGAATATCTCAAGGATCTGTACCTAAACCAGTGCTTTTTAATATCTTTATTGGAGACATTGCAAATGGCATTGAAAGAAAAGTATGCTTTTTGCAGATGGCACAAAGATATGAAACAAGGTAGACACACCAAGAGGGGTAAAACAAATAATCAATGATCTAAATCAGTGATGGGCAAACTTTTTCAGGAGTGGGCCAAATAAAAAAGAAAAATTTTAGGCGGGCCAATATAATTTATTAAAAAACTCAAATATCGAAATATATAATACAATTTTTTTTGAATGGGACGGGAGGGTGTTATATAGCAGTGTTACCTCTATAAGTGCAGCGATCGTACAGACATAGCACTTATTTCAGCAGGTTGTTGCAGATCCGTCTTTCTAGTTAGCCACTAACTGACAACACAGCAGCCCATCGAAATCCACCTTAGTATATGGCCCAGCCCATCTCTTCTCACATGACTTTCAGCCATTAGGGGGCGGGCAGGTGTTTGAGTGATTGACATACGAAGTGTCCTTTTAGGAAGGAGGATGAAGTGTAATGGAGGAAATAGCTGGGAAGGCCTAAAAATGAAGATTCTGACACACAGGGTCGGCCCTAATAATTTTATGCATTTTTAATGAAATTTTTTAAAACATTGGCGGGCCGGATAGAACCTCTAAGTGGGCCGGATCTGGCCTGCGGGCCGTAGTTTGCCCATCACTGATCTAAATGAATGGTCAAGAGAGCGGCAAATACAGTTCAATGCCAAAAAATGCAAAATCATGCACTTGGGTCTCAAAAACCAAAAGTTAAATATAGTATTAATGGCACTATAATAGAAGCTACTTGGGAGGAAAGGCATCTAGAAGTCACTATTTTAAGTGACCTAAAGGCAGATAAGCAATGTAACAAAGTAATGAGAAAGGCAAGTCAGATGCTTGATTGCATAGGGAGAGGAATCAGTAGCAGAAAGAAAGAAGTACTAATGCGAATGTATGGGTCATTGGTATGGCCTCATCTAGAATACTGTGTTCAATTCTGGAGGCCATGTCTCCAGAAGGATATCAATACATTAGAGACTGTACAAAGAGGGGCAACTAAAATGGTGCATGGCCTACAGCAAAAATTATTTCCTGGAAAGACTAAAATATCTTAATATGTATAGTTTGGAGCAGACAAGGGAAAGGGTGACATGATAGAAACTTTCATATATATCAAGGGTTTTAACAAGGTAC
Organism: Mixophyes fleayi; assembly: GCF_038048845.1. Classification (NCBI taxonomy): domain Eukaryota; kingdom Metazoa; phylum Chordata; class Amphibia; order Anura; family Limnodynastidae; genus Mixophyes; species Mixophyes fleayi. The sequence goes on along the minus strand of NC_134403.1, from coordinate 113,366,837 downwards.
AGAAGTTAAACATTCAAAGGAAAAGAAATATTAGAACATAAGGAAGTAGGGCAGCACGGTGGTGTAGTGGTTAGCACTTCTGCCTGACAGCACTGGGGTCATGAGTTTGATTCCCGACCATGGCCTTATCTTTGTGCAGTTTGTATATTATTCCCATCTTTGCGTGGGTTTCCTCCGGATGCTCCGGTTTCCTCCCACAATCCAAAAACATACTAGTAGGTTAATTGGCTGCTATCAAATTTGTCCCTAGTCTGTGTTTCTGTCTATGCGTGTATGTTAGGGAATTTAGACTGTAAGCTCCAATGGGGCAGGGACTGATGTGAATGTGTTGTCTGCATAGCGCTTCGGAATTAGTAGCGCTATATAAATAAATAAATGATGATGATGATGATAGCTTCAGAGGAAATTTGAGGAAAATCTACTTGACAGAAAATGTAGTGGATTAGTGGAATAGCCTACCATCAGATGTAGTTGAGGTTATCTGCCATCTGTTTCAGGTTTGACCATCTTGTCTACCTTGCATGTTTCTGTTATGTCTTATGTTTAATTTGCATTTTCCACTGTGTGTTTGTACTTCTTATGTTTTTTGCTTAACTTCTACTTATTACTTGTAATGCTGACTGTCCATCGCTGAAGAGCTTGTGTCAACTAGCAAATATACGAGGAATGATGATGATCTAAATAGACTGTGTAAAGAGTTCTTAATATCTTCAACATATAATAAGTAACGTCATTAAAGAAATGAAAGTTTCAAGTCTTTTGTTGACCTCCTCAGATTTAAAATATCAAAACAAAAAGACAGTACCCTTGATGCTGGATGCAGGCTTAAATGGTTAGGTCAAAATACGAACCAATACCTCATGTTTTCATTGTTCTAAATAAACACAGATATGCAGACTTAAGGACAAGTGCTGACAACAATTTACATTTATATTGCAATGCAGCTGGTGCCATGTATAAAATGGGATAAACCAAGGGCAGGCTTATTTCTTCTCTAGATTTATATCACATATTAAGAAATAATTTATGTATTCTAAAATCCCTTGGAATACTTTCACAATCACTAGAAACTAAATAAGTAAAGACAACGCTAAGAATTAACCACTACCTTCAAATGTGAGTGTCTCTCTTATGTGAGTACCTATATAAATCCTATATTATTAAATAAAAATGTCCAGAAAAGATCTCCCTTAGTTACTGAAGAAAACTATTGCTTTTGAATAAAATGAATAACACTTTAAATACATAAATATGAAATAAAAATAAACAATAAACATTAAAGTGCTGCAAAAAAGTCAACCTGATCTAAAATATAATAAATGCCAAGGCAATGATTAAGCTGTCCAATAAAACTATAAAATTACAGTCCAGTCGTAGAATGAATTTTCACTTGGAGCCAAACTAGACAGGAAACTAGGACTTTTAATACCTTATTCCAACATGGCCGTTTGAAGCTGAGATGTGTCTTTTTTTACCAAAATGAGATTCCAGTCTATGAATTGTTGGCTGTGGACTGGAATGAATTAATAATCTGACTGTTTGGGACTCTACTCACAATGATGGATGTTTCTAAATTGTGACGACAGACAAGTATAATCAAGAGTTTCACTTTGATTGAATTGAGTTTGGACTGATTAGCTGGATGTATTCTCTGTCTGGACTGTAATGTCTAAGTCATAATCATGGCAATCTTAACAGCATTATAGGCCCCCGAGCAAAGCAGTACACTGGGGCCCAACCTACACAACCACTCAGGAATAAAAATGTAAATTATCGTTAAAATTAAGCTTATATTTATTGGTACCGCCAACAAAATCAGTGTTTACACATTAAAAAAAATACAGTACTGCCCCAGAATCATATTATGTTACACTATAGTGCTCCTGGGTCAAATTATGCCACACAGTAGAGCCCCCAGTGCTTATTATGCAACACAATAGTGCCCCCAGTTCATATTATGCCCCACTAGTGCCGCCAAATCATATTATGCTATACAGTGGTGACTCCAATACAAGAAATAATGATTAAAAAGTTAATAAACATACACTGTATACAATAAAATATATTAACATAACTCGCAACCTGCATTCTGATCTTCTACTGGCCCAGTAGTACTGGGTGTGCCAGGCAAGGAGGGACCCACAGCTGTCATTGATCCTTTGATCCTAGAGACAGGCAGTCTTCCTATATATGAGCACCCACCAGGAGACTGGGATAGATATTAGAAGGAGACAAGGAGGTAAGGATCAGAAGGGGGGGTTGAAGCAACGCTGGGCTGATCCACACAGCACATGCATTAAGGCAGCTGGTTCCTGGGGAGGAGACAGCAAATCAAAGTTGGGGCCAGCTACTAATAGGGTAGGGCCAGCCATCGGTAAATATATATGTAGAACAGGAAAAAGCTGCCAAGCCCCTATGCTCATGAGGCCCCCAGGCAACTGCCCAGAGTGCCCATGCGGTAAGACAGCCCTAGTCATAATCCCCAACATGCATAAGACCATTTTTGTTTTTACCTATGGCAAATGAGAATTAATTTAGAAATATAAACCATCCAGAAAACATTTTTTTTCCATCTTTGGATGAACTTTGGCTTTTGTGTACTATTAATTTGTTACACACCAGTAGAGCAATACCACACTAAACTCTTTAAGAAATATTTTGCAGAGAAACTTTTCTTTAGGAAACTGACATACACTGGATAGGTTTTGATCCGTTCTGTCCTGCAGATAGTCAATTCTGCTCATAAATTCATACTTTAACTCAGATCCTTTCAGGTCAATGGAGGGATTGCATATCTCAAGAGAGGTAAAAAAATATTAGCAGCATAATATAATAATGTAATATAATATATCTTTTTCTATATTGCCATTTCAAAAGCATGAAAACTAAAATCAATAAAAATACAATACCTAAGCTATCAATATGTAGGCTAAAATCAATGTACAACATATTAATTACTCTTATTATAATTATTCTCTTCTAATCTTGATGTTACAAACACCAAGGTTTATGAACTAAGTGGAGCTGGGATAACAGAACCTGTATTAGAGATTGTCTCATGGGTGCTTAGATTTGTGTTTATGGTCGAAGCTTTCAGGAGCTGTCAGGCAATTTCATCATGGAATTATTAAACAGACAGTAAAGGGCCTAGGGCCTATTCCTATTTTGTAAAATATGATGGTAACTTTTAACTATCTCAAAAAGCAATGCAAGTAAAATAAAAGTTTCACTGCTACAAATTAAGCCATAAGAGACTTTATTACGTTATTAGAGACTCAGCATTCTTTCAGGATAGTTTTAGAGACTGAGCTATATTTACAGTAAAACTCGGGTATCAACTATTGCTTTGACTAATATAATGAGATTTAAGGACTGGATCAAAAAATTGTTAACATTAATATACCTCCTGTTTTATATATTTGTCATTTAACTATCAGATAGCATTATCATCTTGATGAAGGGACAAGGGCTCCCTTGCTTTGCTACTATACCTAACACTGACATAGGAATAGATATAGTACTTACATTGTTACCATATATATTGCTAAAAGAAGCATGTGTTATGCAATATGGGTAGTACTGCCAGAAAGTTACAACATTTTAAAAATTAATAGATATTATTTGGAACATACAGTACATATATACACTCATTAGTGGATTATTCTCATTTGTTCAGTTTATATTTTATTACTGTTGTAAAAATAAAGTTTCATTTGACAGCGAAAAGGCCACCTTTCAGCCCCTCTTGCCTCCAGGCACAGGAGTACTGTGTGTTAATACTACATCTTGTCCTGGCAACGAAAGATAATCCTGGAATTTTATGCAAGTCCTTGTGTGGAATATGGCTTCTATTTACATTGTGTACCAGCACCAAATAGCTGGTGGAACGGACAATGAGGAGAGTAAGCAGTCAGTCACTGGGCCGAGTGCGACCTGGAGAATAAAATACAGAGACATCTAGGCCATAACCCCAACATGCATGCAAGCAATTTTATTTTTTCTTATGACAAATGAGAATAAGCTTAATTTAAGTTTAATCTATCCAGCTTTTTTATCTATGTTGAGCTTTGTTTTATTTTTGAGTACTAGTAATTTGTTTCTGATTACTAATATATATATATATATATATATATATATATATATATATATATATATATATATATATATATATATATGTATATAATCTAATAAAATATAATATAATATAATATTAGGTGCATAATATAGTAATGTAATATATTATTAGTTATTTACATTAAACATGTGCATTTCAAAAGCACTGAAAGCTAAAATATGTAAAATCACTATACCTGAGGTGATGGAGTTCAGCTAGGAATACATTTTTTAATATGTAGGCTAAAATCAATATGCAATATATTAATTATTCAATTATTCTCTTCTACTCTTGATGTTCCAAATACCAACATTTATGAACTCTATGGAGCTGGGATAACAGAACCCGTATTAGAGATTGTCTCATGGGTGCTTAGATTTGTGCTTATGGTTAGGGAGCTTTGAAGAGCTGTCAGGCATTTACATTATGCAGCATTAGTAGGCCTAGTGCCTATTCCTATTTTGTAAAACATGAAGGTAACTTTCAACTGTTTCCCTTCAACTGTATCCCAAAGCAAGTAAAATAAAAGTTTCACTGCTACAAATTAAGCAGTGAGAGGCTTTATTACGTGATTAGAAACTCTGCATTCTTTTAAGATAGTTCTAGAGACCGATCTATATTTACAGTTAGACTTGAGTATCAATTAGATCTGTGACTAATCTTAAATATAGGGTTAAAGCATAGGGATTATTTGATTTAGGATGTGTAAGAATGTTAGCGAGATGTAAGAGTTAGGATTAACAATATTTATAGAGTAATATTCCTATTGTTCTGCATAATTTGTTTCTATTTGACCTAGGAGATCAGGTGATCATCTTGACAAAGGAACAAAGGCTCCCTTGTTTTCTTACCATACCTAGCACTAATATAGGAGTAGATGTAAGGACTTTCCAATCATTCATCCATTATTATAACCTTTTAATAAGATTTTAATGATAAACGCAATAATACTAATGACACAGGAAACTTGCAATTATTTGCATGTGTTTTTTTCAGATGATGGCTTAAAAATAATGCATTTTTACCTTTAAAATTGTTATATAAATGATAAAACATTGGTTACTAGATCAAAAATACCAATCTTTTTTTTTTTATGTCAAATCTAGTAGACGCAGATATATGGAATATAAATGCAGTACATATCTTACTGACAGGCAGCTGATAACTAACTGTTCTGTAGCAACCATAAACATTAATGACTGTGGGCCTGATTCATTGGCGATCGAATTCGTCGCTTTTTGCGGATAACACGAAAATCTTCTCTGAGCATGCCCAGAAAAGGGAGATTAGAAGGAAAATCCATTGCGTAAACTAAGATTTTCTTAATTTAAGATGAAAATCCTTCTTAACTGCACTTAAGAAGTTTTCTGACAACTTAAGAAAAAATGGTTGGGAATGGGAGGGGAATGGGCGGAGATCCGAAATATGTTAAGAAGAGTAGGCGTTACTTGTACTGACTTAAGAAGAGTAGACTTTATCTCCGTATCCCTTAGGATAGTTAAGAAGAAAAGATGTGAATTTTATCTTAACTTCTTGCTTAAACTTAAGGTAGCTCAGTGTCATGTTTAAATCCAAAGTGTCACGGGCACTAGGAGTCTTTACCCAGTATCACCCGCTGATGGTCTTATCAGAGCAGTAGAGTTGATATATGATACTCTGATGGCAGGGTGATAATGGAACTGGAAACAGCAGATGGTTAGAGAATGCTCAGAAAGTCTATGACTTGCAGCACTGGTAAACAATAGGTAACTGAACACGAGGATCTGGATGGACAAGGACACGTGAGAATAGTCAGTGGTCTGCGCACGGCAAGTTGTACCACTGCTATAGTGAGAAGAATGTCCAGGAGTAATAAGGAGGTGGAAGTCAGCGGTCTGCGTATAGCAAGTGGTACCGCTGTCTGTAGTGAAGGAATGGAATCCAGGTGAAGGTAACGGGGAAGTCAGTGGTCTGCGAGTAGCAAGTTGTACCACTGCTTATGTGAGAGGATATATGCAACTGGTGACACAGGGAAACAGGAATCAGTGGTCTGCCTCTAGCAAGTTGTACCACTGAATATATATGTGAGGAAGGACACGAGGAGATAAATGCTATGCAGAGTCTACAGGGGTACACTGAACTTGATCCCACGTTGAACTGCACACAATAATAATAATGAATGAACAGCACTGCACAGATAAACAAAGTCACTCAAATAGTCCAGCAAAAGGAAACACAGTCAATAATAGCAATAGTCTCAGAGGATGGAAACTCCGGAGGAGAACAACTCAGTCCAGATGGATATGCAATACACCAGCACAGTCAATGAGAAGTATGCATACCGTGGTTCAGATGAGCAGGCTGTTAGAGATAGCTGCAGGGATACCTGAGCGGCCGGGAACAGACGAGATGAGAAGTCCTTGCAGAATGGAAGCGGCAGGTAGGTGCAGCGCACTGTAGGTAGGTCAGCAAGGATGACAAATACTCAGGAAGCAGTAGTATATCGAATAGAACAGCAGGAGACCACGGGAGAGTTGAAGCGATGAAGCAAAGCTGGAGGCCGAGGAGCGTAGACTCGATGCAACAGGCAAGTTGACACAAATGGACACACTGTAGAAGCAGTAGGCAGCGGGTCAGCTGACGGCAGGTAGAATGCAGACTGGAGCGCTGAGACGAGCAGACACTGTAGACACGCTGAAGTAGCGAACAGGAATCAGCTGCTGGAGTCACGATGAAATACAGGAGAGTTTGCAGTAATCCGTAACTGTAGATACACGGAGGCAGCGGATAGGAATCAGCTGCTGGAGTCACGATGAAACACTGGAGAGTTTGCAGTAATCTGTAACTGTAGACATACGGAGGCAGCGGATAGGAATCAGCTGCTGGAGTCACGATGAAACACAGGAGAGTTTGCAGTAATCTGTAACTGTAGACATACGGAGGCAGCGGATAGGAATCAGCTGCTGGAGTCACGATGAAACACCGGAGAGTTTGCAGTAATCTGTAGCTGTAGATACACGGAGGCAGCGGATAGGAATCAGCTGCTGGAGTCACGATGAGACACAGGAGAGTTTGCAGTAATCTGTAACTGTAGATATACGGAGGCAGCGGGTAGGAATCAGCTGCTGAAGACACTAGGAACACGAGGAATAGAAGTGGTCTGGAAAACACAAACGGCAAACAGGAATCAGCATAAGCTGAACACACGAGCAGGCACTGGAACACCTTCAGAGACTCATGAGGAATGAGACTCCAAGATCAGGCAACGTGGTATTGACCACAGGTGCTTAATATAGGGAGTGTTGCCTGATCAGCCAATTAAGTTAAAGGAACAGAACTGAAAAAAAGGGACTGCACATGCGCAGTACCTCATTATAATGGACGGACACGGTTCCTAGCTACCTTAGAAGTAGCACTCACAGTCCGGTGAGTGACACAAAGCAGCTATAGCAGCAGCGTTGAGTAACAACAATAACCTGCTATAAAAACAAAATTTGTTTAAAACACTCACAACTAAATATGCACAACATACATCTCAATACACTTCACCTAAACAAATTTTTTTTGGGGGGTGCGGAATTTATTTTATATTTATCTGAAAAATTGTGTAAAAAAAATTATTTATGGGGCTGCGCTCAACTCTTTATGGGCAAGAGCAGCTATACTAAAAAGGAATCCCTTCCTCTATTATATACCGGTCAAATAAAGTATGCGCTCAATTGCCTATAGCGACATAAGTGTCATATTGGAACATTAAAATGAAATATTGAGGATCAGTAACATATTGATTAAATGTATAAATGTAACATTTATTAGTGATTTTATCTAAAACAACACACAATGTGTGTATGAATTTATATGACCAATCTAAGTAATACATTGTAACATAAAATGACCATTATCAAAAACAACTGATGGATATGAGGATTGATAATGATTCAACAAACAAAATGATAAAACAATAATACCAACATAAAACCGACTAATTGAAGTCCAAATGCACCAAGTCCGTTTAAATCCAATAAACTCAGATGCCAATGGTTACGTCCTCTGGTACCAGAAAAGAATAATAATAAAGTGAGGGAGAAGATAGTGACTTGAAACTCACTGCCTTTATAGCCGGGCCCGGAGTAAATACGGCTGCGAGGTGTCCTGTCTGTAGAAGATTATCTCCAGAAGCTGGTATGTTGGGTTATCGTCAGCAGGGAGATGATGGTGAGACTAGGTGAAACCAAGAGGCAAGCGGCATGCGTTCCAATGTGGAATGCACAGTGTCTATTTCCTGTGTGACATCACTGTATGGGAGTAACCCAATGCATTTTATTTGCCAAGTAAATTTTCTCAGGGGGTTCTGACCGTCAGCGTGAAAGGAGAGTATATGTAGTCCTCATCAGCCAATAAAATGTCAGGGTTCATTATATGTTTATTCATTTAATCAATATGTTACTCAATATGTTACACACCCTCAATATTTAATTTTAATATTTCAATATAACACTTATGTCGCTATAGGCAATTGAGCGCATACTTTATTTTTAAACATTGTGTAACATTTTTATAAAAACAGCCTCTTTTTAATTACAACTACAATTCTAATAAATTACACTGTAAAGTGGCTAATGTGTCAACAGTTAGTTGCTGATATTTGTTAAACACAGCTAACAATACACTAGTAATAATATAAAAGCATAACAGCTTAATTTATGAAAATTGTACAGATAACTTAAACCAAGCATGCGCTTACATAAGGGACACATAGGAAATCCACACAAACATGGGAAGGATATATAAACTTCAGAGAGATAAGGGCATTGGTGAGGATTCAAACTCAGGTTTCCACTGTTGAAAGGTGGATTGTCTAACCACTATGCCAACATCAAGTGGAAACAATATGTGCATGAAATAGACTAGAAGGAAAGGCTGAACATCAATTTCTCTCATAACAAGCTTTTTTCCTTTTTTAATTTTTATCAATGTCAATATTTATACTTTGAAATATTATAGACATAAACCCTTGGTATATGCACAGTTTAAATATTTGGATGTGAAAATTCAGTCATGAATAATAATAATAACAATAATAATAATAATTGGACTTCAAATTGATTGCCTTTCTTTTTTTGGCGGGGGGGGGTTAGGTTTTTAGCTTTCATCTGTGGATATTTCCTATGTCTTTGCAATCAAGTTTTTTTGAACAGCTGCTTCTCTGTGTTGTAGCTGCACACAATTTTCAACAAGCCATTTAGAATATTCCACAAGATGTAGCAGGAATCAAACTCATGATCCCACTGATGAACAGTGGATTGTCTAACCACTACGCCAACGTGAAAGTGGAAACAGTATGTGCATGAAATATACGAGAAGGAAGAGCTGAGCATCAACGTCTCACAAAACAAGCAGTTTTACTTTAGTAATTTTAATTAATGTAACAAATCAATTATATTATTATTATCAATTATAAAAATAAATATTGGAGCCCTAAATCCTTGGTACATGCACAGTTTAAATTTTTGGATATGGAAATTCCCAACACAACACATTCATTACTGCCAACATGAAGGTTTAAGGATAAACAATAAAGAATTACACACACACATTCTCTTGTTCTCCATCACGAAAAATGTGTCATAGGAAATTTATAAATGTAAATAAACATGGCTGCGGATGTAATGGCTAATAATTTGCAATTATAAATATGTACGATACTCTATAACCATATACTAGTGTACTATTCTATAAATGACAGATTGGATTAAATTCACAGAAAAATGGGGATATACAAAGTCCACACAGATACAGGCATGATTCTGGATTTGAACTCATGACTATGCTGTTTGATTGAAACAAACATACAACACAATACAGGCACTAGTGGCATTCTAAAGGGTTAATGACCATAATTAAATGAACAATTGCACACACTTTTCTAATAACAGACATAAAGAATCATGTTTTGTTTTTTAAAAATGCAAATAAGAAAGTCTATGCAAATGCATATCAGATTAATTTGCATCAGAAATAAACACAAACATGTTTTAATCAGTATAAAAGGAAACAGCAAATTTTCGTAACCAGCGTTGCATAGACCCAGCATCAGATCTCATCATCTGATACCTCAGTGGGCCTATATACCTGCATATACTTGTCTCAGTACAATCCACTATAAATGACTGCTTCATGCACACTTGAAGTTGGTTAGGAGTCTATAGTGTGTTTTTCTGCTGTGGATTTGTATAGTGGTCTTTTATTTGTATTGAGAGTTATATTTCTTTTATAGACACTTTAAATTTTTGTAAGATATTTTATGTTACACAATAACAGTGCATCTCTATTTTCATATGTAATGTACATTTTAATGTGTGTGTTGTTTGTCTTATAAATTGTAACCCACTTTTTTTTTTGGGGGGGGGGGGGGGTGATATCTATTAATATAATTCTTATGTGGATTTTGAAATCTTCCATGTTGCATGTTTATCCAACAGATCCACAGCCCTCCAGAAACGGGAAGCAGGACACTTATGGTTCAACATTGATTTGCAAGGTAAAAAAAACTTCAAATATGGTTTCTATCATATTTTTGTAAATTGGACATCCTAAAAAAACAATTGTATTGTGATGAAAGTAAACGCATGTTTCATTTTTATAAACATATATAAATGCAGGCACCAGATAGTTTGGACTTAAACAAAAGTGTACCTTTGAATTCTGCAATATTAAAATCGTGCTGTAAAGGGTGCCTCTGCCCCTGCTGAGATTATATCATATGTGACTTTTAGAGCCATAGCACTTAGATAAATAATGATGAAGCTTGATTGGTAGAGTTTTGTTTAAAATACACCAAACTAAAGGCTTTATGTACTACCAGGCCTTAGCTGGGACATGTCAGGCCCACCTGAAATATATTCAGTAATCAAGGAGGATTGGCAAGTTTCATTTCATGCAGAAGGATCAAGACATGGAAGAGTTGCCTTTTGCAGCTTGTAAGTATCTAGTTATGTTATTCCTTTTAGGTTGTTGGGGGGACCTGTGTTACAGTTAAGGCAACAAATTGTAGATTTTACTGTTTGAAAGTACAGGTGTGTACAACTAATTTTTAAATTTAAAAATGGCCTAAGGTTGATTGCTTTTTCTTATATTTTAAACAGAGAAAGCAGACAGGCATTATAGGTTCCAGCATGACCTGCCTTGCAACACTTCTAATCAATGGGATGAAGCAAACATGCATGTGCTTATAATTTTTAGTTTACAAAGGAGTTGGTATTTTCAGTTTGTTTTGATGTTGTTTCATTTGATTACTGTAATTGTCTATAAATAAATATTAATGTTTTATTTTTGAAATACTCATGCTCCTGTAACTCTCTGCTGCTTTGGACACTGATTAACACCCTCTTCTCCTACACATCCTTCACTCCATTGCCCATCTAGACACAGTTCTCTTCTGGGTCACTACATCTTTAACTGCTCCTGTAGTGTACCCACCTCTGGCACATTCTCCCTTCCACTCTCACTCTCTATTGAGGTCTCACCAGGCTCACTTTTTTGCAAAATGTTGCACTTTAATATTGTTCATCTCTAGTCTTGGGGTACTAATTTGGTCATTTGGCCTCCAATATCATCTCTACGCCAAGGGCACTCAAATGTACATTGCTTTTTCTGACCTATTTCTATCAGCACTATCTGTTGAAAAGAACTGTCTTTCTGCATTTACCCCATGGATGTCACAGTGATAGCTAAAGCAAATCATGTTCTATACAGAGTTCATTCTTCTCACTCATGCCAGATGTGGAGGAGGCGGGCGAGGATGTGGGCGAGGATGTGGAGGAGGTGGGCGAGGATGTGGAAGAGGATCCAGCGTTAGAAGTGAAAGAGGTGGCCCTTGTGGAGGAGGTGGCCCTGGAGGATGAGGTGGCTGCCACACAGGCAGTTTTGGAGGTGGCTATGGTTGAATGTAAGTATTGAAATTAAACCCTTTTCCTTATTGTATTCCTTTGGAGGAACATTGTAGTTGAGCCAAAATCATGATTACACACATGCCATTTTCACAATAGCTAGTTATCCATTCCACAGTTTTCAACCATGATGCGCATAATATTAATTATTGGAGATTCAAGTAAAACCCACCCACCCCCCGGCCACCACACATGTGTATATATAATTACATGCCATCCACAAGTATTAATCCTCTGCCTAGTTCTGTGTTTAGCACGCCATTAACCTTTTCGAACAATGTTAAGTTATGTAACACTTCATGCCTCTGGTGATCCAGTCGAATGAGATAAACAAAGTACACCCCTTCAAAGTAATATATGTTTGAGCAATTAGCTAAGCATGTTTTTTTTTTTCGTTTTTTTTTAACAGCTCAAGAAGACACCCAGACTGTAGGATAAAACCCACAATCCAAAAAAGGCATCATACACGATGTCTTAAAATATCATATCGATAAAAACTATTAAAAAATATTAAAAACAAAATTAATATGTTGGCACAAAATTATTAGTTCTTAAAAATAGTTATAATGTTGTTTTTTAATATTCCGATTAAAAAAATTGTTATACAAAAAAATTGTTGTGTTTGTCTTTTGCAATTTAATTACAAGAAATGTGGTGAGGTTATTTTAACCAATAATGGTTGGACATTTAGAACATACCTTAATATTTAATTTACATTGGTCCCTTTGCACTACTTCATAATTTATTTCATCATTCATTTATGATGGTACCAGTAACTCTGAGGCGCTGTACAGAGAACACAGTCCCTGGCCCAATAGAGCTTACAGTCTAACAACACACATACACTTTGATTGATGAAGTCAAATGGAGATGATGGAGGAAATAAAAAAAAATGGGTAGAGCACTAACTCCACACAGATAAGGCATACAAGCAGGAGATGAAGAAAACAAGGTAAGGTTGACAGATGCTAATTAAAAACGGGAGTCCATTCGTAGTAATATCAGACACATAAAGTGTCCTTGGGCCCTGAATCCTTAAGCAAGGTTTATGCCAAATGACAAACCAAATTAACACCTTCACAAATCCATCTCGCATTGAAGGGGTAGGTAAATGCTAAATATGAGTTTAGATTATAATCGTAAAAATGCAGAGCGTACATTAACTTCAAATGTGAAATTAAACCCACACAAACATGGAAGAGAACATACAAAGTGAACACATATAAGGGAATGGTTGGGAATTAAACTCATGACCCCAGTGCAGTGATGCTTTAGTGTGAGCGACTAAACCACCGCGCTGCTCGACTGTAATCTCCATTGATGTTTTGATAATCTGAGTACATAAAATAACACATACAAGCCATAGATGGAGAAAAAAACAAGGATTCAAGACAATGTTGCATTTTCTTCCAAAAAAGACCTCTAAAAATCAAGCCAGCCCCTTCTGAGTCTTAGGCCATTAATAGTAATAAATGTCAGCATGCACATAATAATGTGACTGTGACCTGTGGGACATCTTCCTTTTTGAAAGTAAAACATTGTAATAATTTCCAAATGCACCTTGCCCTAAGAAAAGCACCATTTGAGGGAGAGATACATCTAAAATAGGAGGACAAATTTATTATTGTGGTAGAGCGTGTAGAGAGTGAAGTGTAGACAATTAGTGATTAGTGGCAGAAATACTAGTTATTTAGAATATTAGTAAACTTTTAAGGAGTGGACAAAAAAACAACTATTTCTTGATTTTAAAATACAAGTCTTTGAATGTGAAGGCTATTGTGTTAGGGGTAGTATCATATCTGTAATAGCAAGCAGCCAAAAGACAGGGTACTTTGTTTGATTGTGAGCAACACTCCCCCAAAAACCCAAATTGTTTCTTGATTTTAAAAAGTGTTTGAATGTGAAGGCAATTGTGTGAGGGAAAGTATCATACCTGTACAACCCACCAAAAAATGTTTTTATAGAACCAATTGCATTAATTTGAATCATATTATCATATCATATAATATTGTGGAGCAGTGAGTGAATTGAAAGGTAAGAGTTTCCCAATCTCATTGGGTGTAAACATTGTGTGGTGGCAGCTACAAGTAGCTCCAACTTCAAATAGATTTACTCCTGTTATCAATTATGGATTCGTCTATAGTAAAACTTTTTCAGCTTTAACTTTCAACTTTAAGGTCACATGGGAAAAAAGTGTAAGAAAGTGCACTCCAAATCCAAATTGTCAGTCTCAAATAAAAACATTAGATCTTGATGTAAGTATTAAAGGAAAAGTTACTATTGAATGTGGTGATTTGTCTAAAATACTTAAAATAGATAACATTGTATATACCACCCTTAGTGGCAAATGCTCAGACCATGGCCACATTTTGTACATCTGCTCTTACACTTTTCTACAAGAATGCCAGTTGCAAAAGTAAGTGCCTGAAAAAGGGTACTTTATAATGGCATAATAACATAGTTGATGAGCTTAAAAAACAGACACCAGTCCATATACAATATCTTTCTTTCCAAATGCCACAAATTTTAAGAGATGCAAACAGCTCATTGTGAACAAACTGTTGGCACAAGCAGCACAGTACACGTCCCCTGCTTCAGCTTCTCCTAAAATTGCTGCTGCCTTAAAAAAATCTTACCTTTTATAAAGCTAGGTACACATTACAAAAAATTACTGCAGATTCAGTTTCTGTAATGATTTTCCAAACAACTGAAAGTGCAGATTTATGTGTACACACCAACATGATTTATCTTCCGATCTGTGCTCTTTATCTGTCATAACCATCTGTTGAAAACATTATGACTGTCACGGGCACTAGGAGTCTTTACCCAGGGATCACCAGGTGATAGGCTTACCAGAGCAGTATAGGTGGTAATATGGTACTCTGGTAGCAGGGTGATCACGGAACAGGAAATAGCAGATGATGAGATGCTCAGGACAGTCTATGACTAGCAGCACTGGCAATATGGAGGTAATAATACACGAGGAACTGTATGGACAAAGGACACGTGAAGGTAGTCAGTGGTCTGCGATAGCAAGTTGTACCACTGCTATAGTGAGGAAGAATGTCCAACAGAAACGAGGAGGTGATGAGAATCAGCGGTCTGCGGATAGCAAGTTGTACCGCTGTCTGAGTGAAGGAATGGAATCCAAGTGGAGGAATCCGGGGAGTCAGTGGTCTGCGTTAGCAAGTTGTACCACTGCTATGTGAGAGGATACTGGAACAGGTGAAACTGTAAACAGGAGTCAGTGGTCTGCCACTAGCAAGTTGTACCACTGAATATATATGTGAGGAGGTGCACGGGGAGAGACTGCAACACAATATATACACGGGCACCTTGACTTTGATCCACAGTAATATGCACAATATAAATGTATAAATGACTGAACAACACTGCCAATATAGAAAGTCTCTTGAAGTAATCCGGCATGAGATAACACAGTCAATGATGGCAGTAGAGTCAGCAGATAGTACACTCCAGAGGAGAACCAACACAGTCAATGATGGCAATAGACTCAGCGGATAATACACTCCAGAGGAGGACCAACACAGTCCAGCAAGGTATGCAATACACAGCACAGTCAATGGGAAGTATGCATACCGTGGTTCAGGAGAAGGCAGTCAGACAGGAGTGCAGAGATACCTGAAGGGCAGGAGGCCAGCAGGATACAAGTCCCTGGATGGGTGAAGCGGGGGTCTAGCAGGTGCAGCGCACAGGTAGGTAGACCAGCAGGGAACACAGGAAGGCGTGGAGAGCGGATCAGCAGTAGATGGATGAGTAGCGCTGAGAAGTAACAGCAGCGGGTCTCTGCGGGAACACGGAGGTAACCAATAGCAACCAGCAGGTGCAGTAACGATGGGACACCGGAGCAGAGTTGAACTGGAACAGATGATCACGGAGAGTAGCGGGTAGCAATAGTGGCAGCAGGCTCAAGGAAACACGGTAGAGTTGAAGTGATTAGAAGACTGTAGTGCACGGAGGCAGCGGATAGGAATCAGCTCACAGTCACGATGATGAAACACAGACGAGTTGCAGGTTGAAGACTGTAGTGCACGGAGGCAGCGGATAGGAATCAGCCAAACAGTCACGATGATGAAACACAGACGAGTTGCAGGTTGAAGCCTGTAGTGCACGGAGGCAGCGGATAGGAATCAGCTGGCAGTCACAATCATGAACAGGTGAGTGGATGTGGTTGAAGCCTGTAGTGCACGGAGGCAGCAGATAGGCATCAGCTAACAGTCCCAATGATACATGGTAGAGTTGAAGTGATTAGAAGACTGTAGTGCACGGAGGCAGCGGATAGGAATCAGCTCACAGTCACGATGATACAGTAGATGGTAGAAGTGGTATGGGAACCACAGTAGTAGAAGTGGTTTGGAAACCACAGAGGTAGAAGTGGTTTGGAAACCACAGGAATCAGCTGGGCTGAATAAACAAGGAAACACAGGAACACCTACAGAGACTCATGGGGAATGAGACTCCAAGATCAGGCAACGTGGTGTTGACCACAGGTGCTTAATATAGGGAGGTTGCCTGATCTGCCAATTTAGTTAAAGGAACATACACAGGAGGTATGGAAAGGGCTGCGCATGCGCAGTCCCTCAGGATGGAGGACGGCCACGGTTCCTAAATGTCCGGGAAGAAGCACTCACAGTCCGGTGAGTGACAGTACCCCCCCTTTTAAAGGTGGGCACAGAACGCCTGGAACCGGGCTTGTCCGGATTTTTGGAATAAAACTTCTTCAGAAGGGCAGGAGCATTAAGATCTTCAGCTTTGATCCATGACCGCTCTTCAGGACCAAAGCCCTTCCAATGAACGAGGAAACGGAGGACTCCTCGCGAAATTTTTGCATCCAATACCTCAGTAATCTCGAAATCCTCCTCCTGATGAACTTGAACTGGCTGCGGTGCTGAGGAAGGAGTCGAGAAACGGTTGATGATGAGAGGTTTGAGCAAGGACACATGGAAGGCATTGGAAATCCGAAGATTCTTAGGAAGAAGAAGTTTAACACATACTGGATTGATAACTTGAATGATCCTATATGGACCAATAAAACGAGGGGCGAATTTCATAGATGGAACCTTCAAACGAATATTTTTGGTGGATAACCAGACACGATCTCCAATTTTTAGTGGTGGAATAGCCCGCCTCTTCTTATCTGCGAAAGACTTATATTTGTTAGATGTCTTCTTTAAACAGGTTTTGACCTGAGACCAGATATTTTTGAAAGTCTGACAAGCAGTCTCCACAGCAGGAACTTGGGTGGGCGGGAGGGCAGGAAATTCTGGAAAAGACGGATGGTGACCGTAGACCACAAAGAATGGAGTTTTGGATGATGACTCATGGTACATGTTGTTATGGGCGAATTCAGCCCAAGGAAGCAATTCTACCCAGTTGTCTTGGTTGGCTGAAGAGAACATCCTAATAAAGGTCTCAAGATCTTGATTGACTCGTTCCGTTTGTCCGTTAGATTGCGGATGGTAAGAAGATGAGAGTGCTAATCGTATGCCCAAGGTTTTACAAAGGGCCCGCCAGAATCTGGAAACGAATTGTACTCCTCTATCCGACACAATCTCAGCCGGACATCCATGGATACGGAAGATTTCTTTAATGAAATGTTCAGCCAGAGTAGACGAGGAAGGTAAACCGGACAGAGGGACGAAATGGGCCATCTTCGAAAATCTGTCTACCACTACCCAAATAGTATTGTGATTCTTACTTGGTGGCAAATCAGTAACGAAATCCATACTAATATGGGTCCAAGGCTTGGACGGAATGGGTAGTGGTCGCAGCAACCCTGCTGGAGTTCTGCGGGAGGATTTGAACTGAGAACATAAATCACAGGAAGCAATAAACTCTTTGACGTCTCTCCTCATTGAAGGCCACCAGTAACTTCGAGAGAGAATCTCAAAGGTCTTGTGTTCACCGGCGTGTCCAGAAAAACGAGAGGCATGGAACCACGAAAGGATTTTCCTCCTCAGAGTAGGAGGCACGAGGGTCTTCCCAAATGGTAGCATTTTGGTGGATGAAGCAGCCAGAGAAATACATT
Source organism: Mixophyes fleayi (assembly GCF_038048845.1). Classification (NCBI taxonomy): domain Eukaryota; kingdom Metazoa; phylum Chordata; class Amphibia; order Anura; family Limnodynastidae; genus Mixophyes; species Mixophyes fleayi. Next base: position 113,348,746 of record NC_134403.1, on the reverse strand, counting down.
TGGGGTCGAGAATAGTATGGTTGGGAACCTCTTCTACATCAGAGGACGTCACAAAAGCTCGAGATAGAGCGTCAGCTTTCTTGTTCTTAGCGGCTGGTTTGAAGGTTATAATTAATTCAAAACGGGAAAAGAAAAGAGACCATCTTGCTTGACGAGGGTTCAAGCATTGAGCAGATTGCAAATATGACAAGTTCTTATGATCCGTGAAGATCGTCACCGGATGGCGAGCTCCTTCCAACAAGTATCTCCATTCCTCTAATGCAGCTTTGATGGCCAGCAACTCCTTGTCCCCGATAGTATAGTTTTTCTCTGCGGGCAGAAGACCCCGAGAGTAGAAGGCACAAGGATGTAATTTTTGTTGCTCCGAGCGTTGGGAGAGAATAGCTCCTAAGCCCACATTAGAGGCATCTACTTCTAGGAAGAAGGGGAGTGTCACATCAGGTTGTCGCAGAATGGGAGCAGACGAGAAGGACTCTTTGAGGATTTGAAAGGCTTGGAGAGCCTCAGATGACCATTGCTTAGTATTAGCCCCTTTCCGAGTTAAGGCCACAATGGGAGATGCAATGGATGAAAAGTCTTGAATGAAGCGTCTATAGTAATTGGCAAAACCTAAAAAACGCTGGATGGCACGAAGAGTAGTTGGCTGAGGCCAATGTAGTACAGCATTTACTTTGTCTGGATCCATCTTCAGGCCAACTCCGGAAACTATATACCCCAAGAATGGAATCTGGGGTAACTCGAATGAACATTTTTCCAATTTACAGAACAACGAGTTTTTCCGTAGTCTGGAGAGGACCTCTGCCACATGTTGGTGATGAGAAGGCAGGTCCTGTGAGAAGATCAATATGTCGTCCAGGTAGACAACGACACATACATATAATAAGTCCCGAAAGATCTCATTGATGAAACCCTGGAAAACCGCGGGGGCATTACACAGCCCGAAGGGCATTACTAAATATTCGTAATGCCCATCTCTGGTGTTAAACGCGGTCTTCCATTCGTCACCGGAACGGATTCTAATTAAATTGTAGGCACCACGAAGATCCAACTTAGTAAATATCCGAGCTCCCTTGATGCGATCAAATAGCTCAGTGATCAGCGGAATGGGGTACCGATTCTTGATAGTAATGGCGTTGAGTCCACGAAAATCTATACAAGGGCGTAATGATCCATCCTTCTTTTTGACGAAGAAGAACCCAGCTCCAGCGGGAGAGGTGGAAGGTCGAATGAACCCACGCTGGAGATTCTCCTGTATGTACTCAGATGTGGCTTGAGTTTCAGGTAACGAGAGAGGATAGACCCGACCCCTGGGAGGAGTCTTGCCAGGTAGAAGGTCGATCGGACAATCCCAAGAACGATGAGGAGGAAGACGTTCAGACTGAGCCTTATCAAACACATCGGCAAATGAAGCATACTGAGGAGGGAGTCCCGGGGAGGAAGATGAGATGGAAGATTGCTGTACTTTAAGAGGAATAACTTGAGAGAGACAACGATGGTGACATTCAGACCCCCAAGACGTAACTTGAGGGGTGCGCCAGTCAATCTGGGGAGAGTGACATTGAAGCCATGGAAGGCCTAAGACAATCGGACTTGTCGTAACTGGAAGAATTAAAAACGAAATTTCTTCATGGTGTAGTACACCAATCTGAAGGGTTACTGGAGACGTACTCTGGGTGATGAGACCATTGATGAGACGTGATCCATCTATAGCCGTCACAGTAATGGGTGTTTTTAAAGTGATCACTGGTAGGGACCATTGATTCACTAGTGATTTAGAAATGAAATTTCCTGCTGCTCCGGAATCAATCAATGCCTGTGACTCAAAGGATTTGGTAGCAAAGGAAATCGTAACATCGAAAGCGCAGACTTTAGATTTCATAGACAATGGAGAGGACTCCAGGGACCCTAACTTCACCTCTCCAGAACTAGTTAGGGCCTGGCATTTCCCGATTTCTTAGGGCAAGAACTGAGCATATGTGTGGAATCAGCACAATAGATACAGAGTCTATTCTTTACTCTTCGTTTCCTCTCTTCTAAAGATAATTTGGAACGTCCTATCTCCATGGGAATCACAGAAGGTGAAACTGGACGAAATTGAGGGTTTAAACGAAGAGGTGCTTTAGCAGAAGTTGTTTTCTCAGATTCTCTTTCACGAAATCTCATGTCTACACGATGGCAAAGAGAGATCAAATCTTCTAGTGACGAAGGAAGCTCTTGGGTAGTCAGTGCATCTTTAATTTTATCGGAGAGCCCCTGCCAGAAGGCGGCAACTAATGCTTCAGTGTTCCACTGAAGTTCAGAGGCTAAGATCCTAAATTGAATGACATACTGTCCTACTGTATGGGAGCCTTGTCGCAAACGAAGAATGCTGGAAGCAGCGGAGGTCACACGACCTGGTTCATCGAACACACTTCGGAACGTGGAAATGAATTTGGCACTATCTTGTAGAATTGGATCGTTTCTTTCCCACAGAGGGGAGGCCCAAGCCAGGGCTTGTCCAGAAAACAATGAGATAAGATAGGCCACTCTGGAACGATGGGTAGAAAAATTTTGAGGTTGGAGTTCAAAATGGACTGAACATTGGTTAAGGAAACCTCTACAAGTTTTGGGGTCCCCGTCATATTTTGACGGAGTAGGCAGGTGAAGCGTAGGAGCTGTAGACACCTGGGATGGCACTGGGGAAACGGAGGAAAGCACAGGAGCTTCAATACTAGCTGTAACAGTCTGTCCAGATGTTCCTTGGGAGGTTAACGATTGGTAACATTGAAGTAACAGCTGTTGGCGAGCATCCTGTTGCTCCACACGGCTGACCAGATGCTGCAGCATCTCTTTGGCGGTAGGTTCCGTATCTGGGTCTGTCATGGCCTGATCTTACTGTCACGGGCACTAGGAGTCTTTACCCAGGGATCACCAGGTGATAGGCTTACCAGAGCAGTATAGGTGGTAATATGGTACTCTGGTAGCAGGGTGATCACGGAACAGGAAATAGCAGATGATGAGATGCTCAGGACAGTCTATGACTAGCAGCACTGGCAATATGGAGGTAATAATACACGAGGAACTGTATGGACAAAGGACACGTGAAGGTAGTCAGTGGTCTGCGATAGCAAGTTGTACCACTGCTATAGTGAGGAAGAATGTCCAACAGAAACGAGGAGGTGATGAGAATCAGCGGTCTGCGGATAGCAAGTTGTACCGCTGTCTGAGTGAAGGAATGGAATCCAAGTGGAGGAATCCGGGGAGTCAGTGGTCTGCGTTAGCAAGTTGTACCACTGCTATGTGAGAGGATACTGGAACAGGTGAAACTGTAAACAGGAGTCAGTGGTCTGCCACTAGCAAGTTGTACCACTGAATATATATGTGAGGAGGTGCACGGGGAGAGACTGCAACACAATATATACACGGGCACCTTGACTTTGATCCACAGTAATATGCACAATATAAATGTATAAATGACTGAACAACACTGCCAATATAGAAAGTCTCTTGAAGTAATCCGGCATGAGATAACACAGTCAATGATGGCAGTAGAGTCAGCAGATAGTACACTCCAGAGGAGAACCAACACAGTCAATGATGGCAATAGACTCAGCGGATAATACACTCCAGAGGAGGACCAACACAGTCCAGCAAGGTATGCAATACACAGCACAGTCAATGGGAAGTATGCATACCGTGGTTCAGGAGAAGGCAGTCAGACAGGAGTGCAGAGATACCTGAAGGGCAGGAGGCCAGCAGGATACAAGTCCCTGGATGGGTGAAGCGGGGGTCTAGCAGGTGCAGCGCACAGGTAGGTAGACCAGCAGGGAACACAGGAAGGCGTGGAGAGCGGATCAGCAGTAGATGGATGAGTAGCGCTGAGAAGTAACAGCAGCGGGTCTCTGCGGGAACACGGAGGTAACCAATAGCAACCAGCAGGTGCAGTAACGATGGGACACCGGAGCAGAGTTGAACTGGAACAGATGATCACGGAGAGTAGCGGGTAGCAATAGTGGCAGCAGGCTCAAGGAAACACGGTAGAGTTGAAGTGATTAGAAGACTGTAGTGCACGGAGGCAGCGGATAGGAATCAGCTCACAGTCACGATGATGAAACACAGACGAGTTGCAGGTTGAAGACTGTAGTGCACGGAGGCAGCGGATAGGAATCAGCCAAACAGTCACGATGATGAAACACAGACGAGTTGCAGGTTGAAGCCTGTAGTGCACGGAGGCAGCGGATAGGAATCAGCTGGCAGTCACAATCATGAACAGGTGAGTGGATGTGGTTGAAGCCTGTAGTGCACGGAGGCAGCGGATAGGCATCAGCTAACAGTCCCAATGATACATGGTAGAGTTGAAGTGATTAGAAGACTGTAGTGCACGGAGGCAGCGGATAGGAATCAGCTCACAGTCACGATGATACAGTAGATGGTAGAAGTGGTATGGGAACCACAGTAGTAGAAGTGGTTTGGAAACCACAGAGGTAGAAGTGGTTTGGAAACCACAGGAATCAGCTGGGCTGAATAAACAAGGAAACACAGGAACACCTACAGAGACTCATGGGGAATGAGACTCCAAGATCAGGCAACGTGGTGTTGACCACAGGTGCTTAATATAGGGAGGTTGCCTGATCTGCCAATTTAGTTAAAGGAACATACACAGGAGGTATGGAAAGGGCTGCGCATGCGCAGTCCCTCAGGATGGAGGACGGCCACGGTTCCTAAATGTCCGGGAAGAAGCACTCACAGTCCGGTGAGTGACAATGACTCTGCACAGTCTGTAGAGGTCTGCCTACACTGCTGATTGTGCGTGCATACACACTTCAACATTTGGCCAACATTCGTTCCATTCTTGATAGTGATTTTTAGTTTATAAGACCAAATAAAGTGGTAGGATGTGCTTTAGTACAATAAAAAATGATTGTGGGAGTGTACAAACAAAAGCGATTTTGGACCAAACAGTTGTTTATCGTGTGATTGGCATGATAATTGGTTGAAAAACCTGTAGTTTGTACCCAGCTTTAGGTTCACACTGATGATGTACCAACACAGTACACAAATGTGAAAGATTATTATGACATCTTGTGAGGCTTAAAAGAAATGCCCAAATATATTATTGACACTGCTACATGTATCAATCTTATAAACTTTGTATTTGTAGAATGGTGGAGGATAACTTTAATGAAAATGTACAAATTAGCATCTCAGAGAGTTCCTTTGAATTCTGGAAGAAAAAAAGGCAATCTTGAGCCCTCTATAGAAACTAGCTTTTGTGTACTTAAGCTGCCCACCCTTCAGTATGTACTCTGAAAGAGTGTTTAGAACAGATGGCAACATTGGGAGCGATCATAGTAGGAAGCTTCTTCCATAAAATGTTGAAAAACTGGTGTTTATCAAAATGAACTACAAATTGTATGAGGGATAACGTTGTTGTCACCAATTTCAAACAGAATCTTTAAATATGGATTCCAGTGAGAAGAACGAACATAGTTTGATAATGATATTGACATCAGTGGTGTGAGGATGATCATGAAGGTGATGACAACATTAAGGAAGATGACCACTGGTAGTCTACAGCCCATTAGCAAATTGTTAAAATCCCTATCTATTCTACTACAATTCAACAAGCAACAGTCAAAATATTTTCTTTTCTGGGGGCCCAAATAAATCAAGCACTTCAGCCACAAAAATTACATTCCCTGTCGCTGTGTGTTTATTCCATAGTATTTGACTATGCACAACTTCAGTTCTCAGTGGTCTCTGGATGCCACTTCTGTAAGCGCCATTATACCTAAGAATTTAATGACTGCCAGGCCTTGGTGGGACCAGTAGCGCTACTTGATAAAATACTGTTTTTTACTATTTTTAAATTATTACCCCAACACCTATCATCCAGAGAAGTTGTGAAGTGTCCAAGTGCTATCAGAACGGGGATGTTTTTTCCTAGTGAGAATTCAGCCTCTTGTTATAGGGAAACACAGACTGGGACTGTGTTTCTCTATAACTAGAGGACCACATGCTTTGGGTTTCCCAGTTATAGAGGGGCTAGCACAGCCTGACATAGCTTGGTGAATGTTGTGGTGGGGGGAAGGCACACTTTTCATCCACCAAAGTAGTGGTAACCAGCCCAAACTATGAGTGCAAGGGCTCAGTCCACCTTTTAGGGGAACATTCTGTTTTTTTTTTTTCTTTTGTCTTTTTTTGGCCCTGCAAAATGGATCCTTATCACCAGCACTGCATGAACAATAAAACACATTGTTCTTGAAAGAGTATATCCAAATCTAAATAAGGTCCAATGTTCATAGTATATTTTATAATCCATCTACATAATAGACCTTTAAAAGTGATCCATTAAACAAAGTCCCAGTTTGTTTATTTTAAAGGTCATATTTAAATAGACGAGTTTCATGCAATAAATTTACAATAGCATATAGGGACCCATTACATTATATTACCCTTCAGAGTACTTTTGAGATTATGCAGATTACTTCTCAATGATACCACTCTTGGAAGGTTTGGATGTTCTCTTGCACTGCATGTACCTGAAACAATAACTGGAACTCAGGGCCACACCACTCCGCTACAGTGAGCATGACCAGCATTCAAGGGGCATGACTATCATTTTAGATAGTGCTTGGCTGCTTTCCATCCCCTTCAAATAGAAAGAAATATAGTTTGCACTACTGTCATGTGCAAGTAGCTCCCCTTCACTTGCAGAGCAGTGTGAAGCAGAACATATGTTCTCAATATCCCTTCAGTAACCCAAACTCGGGGCTGCCCCATCAGAACCAGGACAGTTGGTAGACTGTCCTGCTCTCTCCTACCTGTTCTTGCAACTTGCACTACCTGCTGCTGGTGTTATAAGCTCATTAATTTCTTGTATGGATTCTGGAATGTTGGAGCACTGTTTGAAAAAAGGATAGATACATAAAATAAGGAAAACCTAGCCTTGAGTGGGCACTCTAAATTGCCCTTCCCCTAACCAGCCACGGCTGTAATATAAAAAACACCAATGTTTAATAATTGGGCATGCCAATAGCATTCATTTTGAACTAATAAGCACTACCATAACCCCAGTATTAAATTAAATTATCTACATCATGAGATAATAGCCCCACCAATAAATTAATAGCTCCCAACCACCGTTAAATGATTAAACACCTTCACCCTACCATGAAACTAATAACTTTCATTCCCACTCCCACTACATTAAAAGCCCCATCCCACACTTCTTCCATGCTAACATTGAAAGACCCTTCCACTGACACTTACACTCTATTCTGTAGTGCTATAGCTTACAGTATTCACACATGCTGTCAGCATTGGAGAGAGCGGTGGGCAAACATAGTGGTTGAGACAGTTTAGGAAACAATATGCATGATCAGTGTGCAGTGCTGTAAGGTGGCTGATTTCAGAGGAAAGGAGCAGCCACCAAGAGGTATACTGTGCATTTGGTGCCCACCGCAATGTTGTATCCTCTCTTTCTGCCCAGAATCTGTGAGTGACTTGCATTGTAAGCACCTCTATAATTTCAAGCACCACATTACCATATGGGAAGGGCATGAGGTCTCCGGGAAACCGAATTTTGCCCTAAGTGTGTACATGGAGCTATAGCTACTATTTTTGATAATTCACTTTATGTTTTTGTTGATCATATTCTTTTTGAAGCCTTCTGCTGAAAACTTCTTATTTGAGAGCCCACTTCTCTTGTTGTGTCTCCCCTACACCCAGCAGACACCAGACAACCAGCAAGCTAATGCATCATTCCCCAACTACATGGCAACTTATAAAAATCACAATTCTATGTCTATGCCTCACAAAGGGTTCAGACACATTGGTGGTCAGTGGACTTGGAAATATGAAGGATCCAGTTGGGCCTAAAATTTATAAATTGAAGAAAAGGTTATAGTAATAAAAGGTAAATAGGGCTAATCAGCACTGGTGAAATGGAGACAGATTTTTGACTGTAATACACAGAAGCCTAGATTATAACAGAGGAGGTAAGGACAGGAGACCACATGATGGCAAGACAGTTTCCCTTTAGATAGGCAAGGAGTGGGTCCCTGGTACAAAGTAGTACAAAGGGAATGGTGATTTTTATTTGCAAGAAGGACAAGTTGTGGTAATTAGAGGATGGATGAAATGATAATTTAAGAATTTTTCTGCAGTTTTAATACATAAAATCATTGCATTATATATCTTTTATTGTCTGCCTTGGATGCATAAAGGCAAAAGGTTAACCCATTTCCGAGCACATAACAAAAAACTATTGCATTTTAAATTATTGTTAACACCGTGGATAATTGGGTATTTATGTGAAAAAGGAACTGATGTGATTTGCTGTGGAACTTCCCTTTTTACGGTCTATTAGCAAACAGTCAGAACAGCTAATAAACTTTTAATTGAAAGACACAATATATTTGGGGTAATTTAAATTATTGTGTCCTTTTTGATGTGTAAGATTTGAATTTGATTACATGTCTGTTCTAAATATCTGAAAAAATTGTTCCACCATATTTGTACAGCTGCATAATAATTCTTAGTGATCAAAGTGAGGTCAGTCATAAGTCACAAACACATGCAATAATTTTGTTAAGAGCAATAGTCTAACACTATAGATCAATAAGATTTTTTTTTAAAAAAAACCTTTGTTGTCACTAGCTCCTGGATCACATGTCTACTAATTTAGTTTGAGGTGGGGGGGTTGAGGATTGAAGCTATGTGTTGGGGAAGCATGGCGGTAGAGTTTCAATGTGCTCCAGGGTATTTGTGTAGAGTGTGTATGTGCTCCCTGAGTTTGTTTGGGTTCCACTCAGATTCTCCTCCTACAGTTCTATAGCATACTGGTGGGATCTTAACAGAATGGACATTAGTTTGTGTGGTACAGAATTTAGACTGTAAGCTTCAATGGGGCAGGGACTATGAATGTGGGCACGGAATAATCAAAGATTCTATGGAAAGCACTGGGTAATATGGTAGTAATATATATTGTATCAGGTTGCAAAATTACAATCATGAAATACTAGCACAAAGAAATAACGATACATACTATGCACAAGATAAAGATTTAATAATTAATATGACAATTAAAATACTTAGCTTCAATAGGTTGTTAGACACACACGTAATTCCCCGGCTTTACAGCATGGAGACCTCACATTCAACAAGCAGATTTCACATTGAATCATGCATCCTAGAATACTTTGATAGAGGAGATCTGACACAGCCTTCATGACTCACCAGTGAGGTCTTAAGAAGGTCTGAACTATGCCATCTTATATAATCATTTTGCTTACACTAAAGTGAATACTGATGAAATATGAGCAGTTGATGACAGGATCATTCTGAGTTAAACAGCTAAGTTTGCAAACTGAGCAATTGCATCCATATATTGCTCATACTTGCCAACATTTTTTTTTCTTTTTCCGGGAGATGCCGGCTGGGACGTGGGCGTGCAGGGGGCGGGGCTGCGAAATCGCGTCATTTTGGCCCCGCCCCCGTGACGGAATGACGCAAATCGCGTCATTTTACAGTGGGGGCGGGGCTAAACGCCGCGATTCCGGGTGAATCGCGGCGTTTAAACTAAATTTTTCCCCCTTCCTATCAGGGAGATTGCCACACTCGTCCGGGAGACTCTCGCAAAATGCGGGAGTCTCCCGGACAATCCGGGAGAGTTGGCAAGTATGATATTGCTTAATAACAAACATTACAACAAATACTTAAGAATACACAAATATTCTCTGTCAAACCAAGATTACCTTAAGTTGGTAAATAACCATTTTCTTAGCTGAGTTGAAGGACAAAGTCACATAGTGTTAGGGAAAACATGGCCATAAAAGACAAGTGAATAAAGTGCTGAAACATCACAAACTTAGGGCTAGATTTACTATCAGGCGGGATGTTCGGCGTCTTTAAGCCCCCATGCATCGCCGCGTTTTTACGGCGGGTTTGCATTGCAAACAGCCGGATTTACGAATGGGCGCGTTTCATCTTCAAGTTGAAGCCGCCGGCGATGTCACGGCGGGATGTAATGGTTGAATTGAACATGGCGCTTTTGCTTTAAATGACGGCGCTTTCATGTGATGGCGGTTATTTTGAAAAATACACCTGTCTCATGGCCTGTTACTATTGGCTACTTTCAAAGTCAGGAGATTTGACATCACAAGCCCTATATAAATCACTGGCCTGCCACTTTTTCTTTGATAGGGTTTTGAGGAGTATAGAGAGAGGAGTTTGGAGGATTGTGTTTTGGTGAGAGTTGGTGAGAGTTGGTGTATAGTGGTCTGGTGGAGCGATTTCTGATTGAAGTGTGAGTAGTCCTGTGGTCTTGTTCAGTTTTGTGCATTTATTTTCTGTCTTGTATTTATTGTATTTGTCTAGTCCTTTGTCTCTGTTACTTGTGTGTGAGTGTGTTGTGAGTGTTTCTGTAGTTAGTCTAGTTTGTCCTTTGTGTTTGTCAGTCCTTCAGTGTTTATTGTTTTTCTGCATTCTGTGTGAATATGTTCAGAGATAGGAGGGGAGCAGAGGCTGAGGAGAGGGAGATGGAGCTGGAGGAGGCAGAGGAAGGAGAGGAAGCCTTAGAGGAGTCAGGAGAGGGCAGGAAGACCAAATCAGGGAGGAATGTCCGGTTCTACCATGATGAAAATTGTGTGCTGGTGCACAATATAGTTCCCTGCTATGAGGTCATATTAGGGAACCTGGCAGCCCGTACTCCGCTAAGGCGGCACCACCAATTGTGGGGAAGAGTCTGTGAGGCCCTGAACGCGGTGGGGCCACTAAACTGGACAGTGGCTCACTGCCGCAAGCGATTTTCGGACATTAAGAGGAGGCTGGAAGAAAAAATGGCTGAGGAAAGGAGGGCAGCAAGGAGAACGGGTGGTGGCCCCCCACTTTGTATGGAATACACAAGCTATGAGGAGGAGCTGCGCCAGATACTGCCCCGTGAGATTGTCGAGGGGATTATTGTTTAAGACACGAATCACCCTCTTTTGGCCAAGTAGTTGGCGAGTTATTTGCCTTTTTTACTCTACCAGTATTAAAAGTACACTTTTTTTTTTTTTAAAACGTTTTTTTTTTTTTCAAATACATTTTTCAAATATACTGTATATTTTTTAATGGATTTTTGCTGCAAATACATTGTATGCTTTTTCTAATACATCCAGAAACCCCTGGACCAGAGTTAACTCCCAGTCCAAGGTCTACACCTTCACCTTCAGTGAGGGATTCTGCCCCTGAAGAGCAAGCAGGTGCGTGTTCTCTGTTTGGGGGAGAAATAATGGAGTTAGATGTTTTTCTGTGTAAATGTTGGTGTCCATGTTATATTTCTTGATTTTTATATGGTTTGTAATGAGAATATAGGGCTAGATTTACTAAACTGAGAGTTTGGAAACCTAGAGATGTTGTCTATAACAACCAATCAGATTCTAACTTTAATTTATTTATTGCATTTTACAAAATGACAGCTAAAATCTGATGACAGCTAACATCTCCACTTTTTCAAACATGCAGTTTAGTCAATATACCCCATCATGTACTACACAGAGGGAGAACGAAAATAGTATTGGCTTACCCCAAAGCACGGTCTTGCAGCATTTGGCTGCCTGCATCATCATATTTGTTGGTAATAAAAATTTGCTTTTCTATCCCCCTCAGCCATACATAGTCCAAATGATAATGTGTATTCAAAAGATAAAAAGTGCATCCTTAAGCAGGTTGCATAGGACAAGAAATCAAGAATGCAAACATTGTGAAACAATCTGTAGTTGAAAAAGATTATTCTTTTCTATCCAGTGTTCAGAATGCAATATACAAACATATTAGATCCTATATACTTCCGTGATTTTTCATACACAGGGCCGTCTTCATACCAGGCACCTCAGCGGGAGTCCTTGGCCATGTCACCTGAGCCAGAGGATGAAACACTGATTACCCTCCAAACTGTGGATGCCCCTGTGTCTGGCCTCCACGAGCATGCACCTGGGCCTGCAGAACCAACAGCACAGGAGCAAACTGCACCTCCAACTTTGGACCCAGCCAGAGAAATGGCAGTCAATTGGCCAATTTCAGCAGCTGCAATCCAACTTTATGGACACACAGATGAGGCACATGTCTCACATTGTGGGCCATTTGAGGCGGGCACACCGCAGCAATAGTCTAATCCCTGCTGCATTGAATCGCATTGCAACTGCTATAGAACAGTCAAATGTTTCTATGGCCCAAATGACTGGGGCTGTGGAGGCCTTACATTCCACAGTTTGCGAGGTTAATGCAAATGTTAACCGGCTGGCAGGCCAAATACATCAAGAAATTATGGCCAGTTTCGCTGCACCTATGTCTTCAGCTACCACCAGTACCGCTAGCACACCTAGTAGATCTGTCCTGAGTACTCCTCCAAGGAGAGGTCCTAGCACCAGGGGTGGCCGAGGGAGAGGAGAGAGTGGCTCCCGAGGTACTGATGTGCCTGCTAAAAGGCGTCGCTAGCGTAAATCTTGTGTTTTTTTATTATGTTTTTTTATGCATGTGTATGCATTGTACTTTTTCTGTTATTGTGTTCTACTGCAATAAATGCAGTTACATTTCAATGCTAGCAGTCTTTCTTTTCTGCAAATTAAACAAGAGTATACTGCTTTTAAAAAACAATGCACTAATTTCACTTACACATTGACATCTGGCTGTAACTTTGCAGGGACGTTCACATTTACCACATGAGGAGTACACACTATCCTCTGTTTAAAGGTTCCAATTTCCAAACAAATTTAAATAAAATAAACCATTGCACTCACATCAAACACATTTTAGAGCAATAAATGTTTTTTCTAGTATGCACTTACATGTAAAGTAGTTTGTAATCAGACGGTCTCTAATCTGCCTCCCCCCCTCTGTGCTCTGCACATCACCAAATGGGACACGGACTCCTACTTGTTCACTGTCTACTGCAATAATCGGTGGGGTAAGTTGATGTAAAGCTAGATTATGTATCAAACAGCCAGCCAGGATAATATCAGACACCTTTTCAGGTGCATACATAGGCACCCCACCAGATTTCTCTAGAAACCTGAACCTGGTTTACAAGAGTACAAAGGTACGCTCTATCACACTTCTACTAGTGGGTATGTGTGCCTCATTGTATTTGTGCTGTGCAGGTGTCTGAGGATGCAGCAGAGGAGTCATCTGCCAGAAGCGACACCCACATCCCGAATCTCCTGTAGTAAAGCAAAAATGTTAGCTACCATTGTATTTGAGCATGTTGTACAGCAGTTAGCACATGTGAGGCATTTTGAACATTGATAATGAATATATAAAACATGGTAAGTACATACCCAAAAGCCATCCCTCTGGCATTTCACCACTTTCATATTTGGCATAAAGGGTAGACTGTCTCAGGATAAAGGCGTCCTGACATAACCCAGGATAGCCTTCCACAACACTCATTATACACAGGTTAGCATCACACACAACCTTTAGCTCATGCCACTGTGACTCCTGGCCTGGGAAGCAGATATATCTAGGGCACACTCTTTTAAGGGCACGAAGACCTGTCCAAAATGTCTGGAAAATGTAGGCTGCATCATGCCAATCACTCTGGAGGACACAGATTGAAAGAAACCTGTTGCCAAAAAGTGAACTGCACACAGTTGTTTGTGTTGTCCTGACACTGCATTAGAGCGGCTGGTTGTAGTCTCCAAATCATCCTTCACTTGCTCATAAAGTGTCATCAGGTTAGTACGATTGAGCCGAAACATTTGTACTACGTCCACATCAGCCAAAGAGTCCAGATTCAAACGCACTGTAAATGCACGTGGAGTGCGCGGTCTGCGCCGGGTCCGCGGAACAGATGGCAACTGCTGTCCATCCTCCTCCTCCTGCCGCCTTTTTGCCTCCATCAGATAAAAAGCTGAAATCATACACTGGCAAGAATGCACCACATTCCCTGCAAAAGCCATTCTCCAACAAACCCACACCTGAACAAAAAATGAGGACCCCTTTTTGTAAGCATGATGATTAACTGCTGGCCACTAGACTGTAAGGGGGGTATTCAATTGTTCCTCCGGGCGCCGCCGGAACGAGCGCTTTAAAACTATTACCGTTTATACGGTAATATTGCGCGTAATTACCGTTCATACAGTAATTTACTCGCTCAATTTCAGCTCGCTGCTCAGGGAGCTGCGAGCTGAAATTGAGCGAGTAATTACCATATAAACGGTAATAGTTTAAACGCGCTCGTTCTGGCGGCGCCCGGAGGAACAATTGAATACCCCCCTAAATGACTGTGATTTCTTCAGCCAGAAACACCTTTTTGATTTTGTCACTTTTGGATTGCATTAACATTAAATTAAGGGTTAACTATGTAATGACATATTGTGCATCCTGATTTTGTAAAAACACCAGTATTATTGTGGATTTGTTGAAAGTGAAAAAAAAATAAATGTTGAAATCAGTAAATAGGATGCAGGGTGATAAAAAAAAATTAAACCGTACCCTGAAATTACATGACACTTAGTGCATTTCCAATATACAATCCTAAAGGAGCAATCATTGGACATGAAATGGCCCTTTCTCTTATGTTCAGAATGGCAAAATAGCTCAAACAGCATGCTGTTTGAGCAATATACATATATATACATATATCTACTATATAAATGCCTAGTGGCCTGTGTGAAAAAAACAAAAACAAGCTGCAGCGCTACCTGCTGGGCAGAGTTATACACTGACCTATATATTTCTTGAAGGAGAAGTGACAGTTGGGAGTGGTTGGTGGTTGCCGGGGGTGACAGTGGGGAGTTTTTAACACCTTAAGTAGCTTGATGAAGGATGTGGCGATGAAGATGAAGGATGAGGTGATGGAGAAAAATGATGAGGTGGTGACATGTGGACAAAACCACGTTAGAAAAGGGCGCTTGCATTGGGAAGTAACGCTCTTCCCCTGAGGAGGCCTGGGCTAGGCCCAAATGCATGACAAGAACCTTTTTAACACCTTAAGTAGCTTGATTTGAGTAGAATGCATGAGTATCATGCACGGGTTAACTTGTATATATATATATATATATATATATATATATATATATATATATATATATATATTATTATAATGTGTTCTTGAGTTTATATATTATAGTATATGGCCAACACTGAACTGTATTTAGCCACAGTATTCAACACTTCTTATACATACATTTATTTGTGTTGACTTTTTTAAGCCCAAAACATAAACTTCAATGTGTAACAGACCTTGTCTCAGACTTCTTTATGTAAGAAGAGGAATTTAAAATTGCCACCTGAAAATAATTGATTTTACTTAATAAACTTTATGTTTTGATGATCAAAGATAGAATAATCTTATTTTCTTTTATAGCCATGTCCTCAAGATATTTGCAGTGGGGAAAAGTAGGAATAAAAATTGATCATTGTAAAAATGTACAGTAAATATAATAGCAGGAACTCAACGCCATATAAATTGCATTTTCCAGAAGTACATTCTCCCTTTGCAGAGGATTATTTGAAGAAGTTATTAGGTAATCCAACTAGTGACTTTTTTGGAGTCTTATAAAATGTTGATCGATGAGGCATAATCATTCAACATGCAATGCAAATGTAGAGCCTGATTTTGACCTAGGTGTAAAGCAAAGAAAATGAGCAAATTTGCACCTTGGCAAAACCCTGTTGCATTAGAGGTGGAGGTAAATTTAAAATGTAGGGACAGATTTTTGGTCGGGATACTGCATGTCCTAGATCAACTTTAATTTCAGTGTAAAGCTATCAAGTATTTGTGTGCTACATGAAAAAATAGCCAGTATTTTCCTTGTGCGCCAAAAAAAGAAGTCAATTTGTACCCCTTCCTTTGCTCCTAACTCAAAAACAGGCCCATACTGTACATTCTCTCTCATTAACACAGGAATAACACATAGTATTATTATTATTATAATTATTATTATTATTATTTTTATTATTATTATTATTATTATTTACTAATGCCATGACTTTTAAAATTTGCTATTTCAAGCTCTTTACCAGCTCAGTCAGAATTGATCACACTATATTTTATCACATCATTGAAATGGATGCTTCTTAATACTAGTTTGGAACTGAATAAATTATATGTTTTACAGCTTGCTCCCCAGTTTGAATCTACTATTTTATTATTAAATTTTTCACTGGTTAATATTATTTGTCCATATGCTATTTGTAAAGGTATCCCTCTTGCTTCAATAATTCTTCTGGCCACATCTGCTTGCAATAAATGGAATGAAGATACTACCTACATTTTAGAGGATTCATCTCGGAGCAACACAGTGGTTAGAATTGCTGTTCAGAACACTTGGATTATGGGTAGAGTTTGTATGTCCTCCCAACGTTTGCGTGAGTTTCCTCCAGACGTTCCAGTTTCCTCCCACAGTCCAAAACTATAATGGTAGGTAAATTAACTGCCGACAAGATGGACCCTTGTGTGAATGTTGAAGAATTTAGACGGTATGTTCCAATTAAACAGGGACTGCTGAGAAACAATAAAATATTCTCTGTAAATTCTTGCATAATATGGTGGTTGATTATAATAAATCTCTGTCTTATTCAGAATAGTGGTTCAGTTAAGAAGACTTTACCTATAATAGTATTTAGATGCGGTGGGCTATGTTTCTTAGAGTATATGCAGGAACTATTAATCCAATTTGACTAGCCACCTTTTGTATAGGCTATTTATGAACAACAAGCTGTAACTATTCTCCTGAGAGCAGGGCAACCTCCCGATTCCTGACCACTTCATTAGTTAAGTGGCGGGGTTGGGCTTGGGACGCAATTCACATTTCATTGTGGCATAACCCCTTGCTGTAATAGGCTTAAATTTGGAGGCCAAAGTTGGCAAGTATGTAGTTAACATTTATAAGCATCAGAATATGTGAAACAGTTAAACAGCAGATTTAACACATTACTAAATTATATATATATATATATATATATATATATATATATATATATATAGTTTTTTAAAAAAAATACTATTTTAAGTCGTTTTATGACCAAAGGGCTTTATATATGCCACAAAGACATCAATAAAATATTGAATTCATGTGAAAAAATCCATTAACTTAATGTTTTATTTAACTGCTCTGTAATGTGAAAGTTGTATCTTATATTTGTAGCATTAGTTTTACGACATGCTGAAATTTTGAAGCTTTTGATGGTGGAACATTTTGCTCCAGAGTTAGATACCCTTACAAGAGGTTATTATGACTTCAAGCAACACACTGTCTGGAGTTCTTATGCTCTCAAATTGTTTACTACATCTTCATAAATAATAGATGCACAAATCCAGATATAAATAGTAAATTCAAATAATGCAAATCATTTTTGGTTTGCACAAAAATGTGAGCTTCATTAAATATATCCCTGCAGACTAATTTTACCATATGCAGCTAACTGAACATTTGAACTACAATGTTCTACAGAGGGCCAACAGCTAAAGAAAAGACACTTGTCATATAAAGACAGATACCAATTTGGCATGGTATGGTGGTAAAGACTCTAGCTTTCATTATTTACAAATTAACTGATGGCAATCCTTTTCATGATTACCACAAATCTGACAATGAGGAGGCCTACAAAGTCCGAATTTAGCAAAAACTAATTGCAATATACACAGACTTATCTAAAAACCGACACTGCAGATCTCCAATGGCACCATCATGCTGATAGCAACTCATTCCGAACTGACAGCTCTCCAGCACAACACTTTGACATCACGACCTGTATCAATTTTAATTTAAAGCGGGAACCCGCAGGTTAAGTGTTTAAACACTTAATCCGACATTTCATCTTTAAATCAACATTGATACAGGTCGTGATTACGTCAAAGTGTTGTGCTGAAGAGTTGTCAATTCGGAATGAGTTGCTGTCAGCATGACGTTGCCATCAGAGATTTGCAGCATTGGTTTTTAGATAAGTCTGTGCATATTGTAATTGTTTTTTGCTAAATTTGGATTTTATTTGTAGGTGTCAGGATTATGCTTCTGTGGACTGCTGCTCTACTGACTGAGTTATTCTGGATGCTGGACAGTTTCTTGCATTTATTCTGTGTTCCAGATCAGTTCCTGTGATCTCCTCATGTTCCAGCATGCCTTAGCTCCACCCCTTGACTTCCTATAAAAGCCTGGCCAATTCCTGTCTCCAGTGCCTGATTATTGTGCTCCTTGCCTGTGATCAAGCTCCTGCTCCTGTTGCTCTTTCTGGTTCCAAGCATTAACTACTAGTGTACCGACCTTGGCTTGCCCTTCACTCCACCTCTTCCTGAACCTTTGGACCTCCTCGCCTCACTGTGTACCGAACCCGGCTACGTTTGACCATTCTTACCATTTACCTCCGGTTGGCCAGCCTTCCTCCCACCAATGGGCTCCTATCCAGTCTCTGGACCGTGACAGAAGGCCGCCTCATTGTCAAATTTCTGATCATGGTTAAAGCGTACCAAACCCAAATTAACAGCTTTTATTAATAACTGACTTTAACAATCACAAAGAAAAATGCAACCAAATGTTTAGATTTATGGCTTCAACAAAGTATGTAAACTCAAAAAAGAAAGTTTCAATGTGTTTATGATAATTTACTAGTTAATTTTTTCTCATCACCTATTTTCAATTACAACTGCTAATGGTTTGTGAACTCAACCCTTCTGATAGGCTTTGCCAGACAGCATTAAACAAAAAAGTTATGAATGCAAATGTCTGGTAATTAAGTAATAATATAATTAGGACAAAATGTATGTATTTACTTCACTAACCATTTATAATACATTTGAGTGGATGGATAAGCAACATAAAATCTATATATTTGCACTACCTTATGATAGGGCCTTCTTAACAACAATATGGGCCCCCGGGCAAAGCAGTGCACCGGGGCCCCTACATAATAAATATATATATATATATATATATATATATATATATATATGTATATGTATAGAGATGGATAGATGTACTTGCTCAGTGACCCTTGAAGGTTTTTTTTCAGGTTTTTTTTTTTCAGGATTATGTATTCTAATTAAGAGCCCCCTTGTCCGTGGGGCCCCCGGGCACCTGCCCATCGTGCCCAATGGAAAAGATGGCCCTGCCTTATGACTATGTCAGTGCACATAGCACAAATCATTTTAGTAATCCCTGTTTTACATGTAGTAGGATTAATTTAGTATATTAGCTATATTTTATTTTGAATATTTCCTGTTTAGATAACTTCATAAAATAAAATATATATATCAGAAACAAAAAAAATACATTAGTTTAGGGCTGAATACAAGGGAGATTACAGATTATGGCCACCAGAGCTACATATTTACTGTACAATGAGGTATGTAGATTATAGTAGGGCAGGATTTTGATATCATGGACATATTATATTTAATATACATGTATATAAAAAAAGTAACGTGAAAATCGACAAATGCAAAAAGTAAGGGTGTAAAAGAGTTCATAATAATTCTACAATAGTACTTTTATATGCTCTTGGGATTCCTAAATCTAAAATAAGTTCCTTATTCAAAACTGCCGATACTGTGACTTTCACAATATACTTGTCACACGCCGCACTCCCGCTGTCCGGCGCGGGAGCCGGTGTGTGTAACTGTGGCCTCCGCTGCTCCCCCCGCCTGATGTCCTGTCTTACATACATGGTTCCACGCTGCAGCTCCCCTCCAGCGCTGTCTCTCCTTCCTGGATCGGCGATCACTGGTTCTGCGTATGCGCAGAACGTCCTATCCTTTTTCTGTGTTTCTACTGCCCTCTATTGGCTGCCTAATGGGAACTACACTATAAGACACCTTCTGACCTGAAATCTGTGCTGGTTCTTTCAGTCAGTCTCTGACACCCGTATTGAATACAGCTCCTGTGTTGTTTCTAGTTCCTGGGGATTCCTGCTCTGCCTTTCCGAGTTCCTGAGCCTCCGGGCTTCCATGCCACAGTAAACTCCACCTATTTCTCCTAGTGCCAATATCGCATCATCTTCACTACCACCTTCAGTGGCAACACGACAGGCTATCCGGTAGATCCGCTCCTAGCAACATTCCTCGGCTCATCTTCTCGCCAGTTGCCAGTAGCACCGCATACTACCTAACATCTGTCTACGCTCTCTCTCGTGGTTCGCTGGGAACTTCCTGGGGGGCCGTGACCTGCAAGTGAAAGCCGCAAAGTCCATATTCCCTTGCGAGGATCACTGGTGAACACCTTTCTCTTGTTAGACTCCGCGCCACTAGCTGAGGTCACGTCAATTCCAGTGAACCACCAGGATCCAGTTGTCCCTCGTTGGAACCGTGACAATACTGTATATTTAAAAGTCTCAGACTGTGTACAACTACTACTAGATAAGTCAATGCAGCTGCTAGATGATTAGCATTATATGTTCATCTGATCTGGAGGCAGGGCCATCTTAACAACATTATGGGCCCCCAGGCAAAGCAGTGCACCGGGGCCCCTAGATATAGATATAGATATATAGATGTATACAGATACAGATATAGATATAGATATATAGAGATAGAGATAGATAGATGTACATGCTCAGTGACCATTGTAGGTTTTTTTTGCAGGTTTTTTTCTTTTGCAGGATTATTTATTCTCATTAAGAGCCGTGCCTATGGGGCCCCCTTGCCCGTGGGGCCCCCGGGCAGCTGCCTATCGTGCCCAATGGAAAAGATGGCCCTGTCTGGAGGTCCCCGTACTGCTGGCAAATGCTTTGTTCCAGAACGGTGTTCCACTCATGCATGCACCAGCCAACCACATATAATCTGAAGAGCAGAGGATGAGCCTCCAGAGAGGATGGACACATAGGCTTGGCAGCTGCACCCCTACATTTTAAACCAAATTTTGCTATGGAACCAAGTAATGTTCCACCCCTAGTCTCATACCTTGATAGAACTAGTTGTTTGACAATCAGTTTACATGTGCTATGCACTTATCCAGAATACTGTATGTTATAAACCTATAGCAACATTTGCCATAGTGATCAATTTTGACAAGAGTACAATTTTTGGTAAGTATAACACAGTACAACACACCATGAACTGATGTTAAACCATCCAGTAATAAGAATCCTTAATGTTCTACAAGCAATAGCATATAGTAGTGGTAACTATATTACTCCTGACAATGTTTCCTATAGAATTTTGACATTTTAAAATGTGGGGAAAGTTATCCTAAATATTGGCACCCTTGGAGTTGTTTCCAGCTACTGTTGACCGTCCTCTGACTTAATTTTGTATTGAGCCCGTTATTTGGCTTAGAAATAATTTTTAATTCCATTCCATACCTAGTAAAAGCCTAGAAGTGAACATATGATCCCACTCTATATCTATGTAACCCCCAGTACCAGTGCTTACCATGGGCGGGGGAAGAGGAGGATTGTCAATCAACTAGCAGAAGTTGATTGACAAGGTGGTACTGGCAATGTATCACAGCCTGAGATGCTATAAAACTATAATTTCCTGCATCCCCAAGCTATGAGTAGTGAATAAACGGCATCAGAGCCCACAAGAAATCAGGGATTTTGTGCAATAAACCACAGGAAGAGAAGGAGATACAGTGAAAAATAAAAGACCCAGAGAAGTAATTGCCACCTAATACCACTGTCTTCACATTCAACATTGCACTGCACCCAGGGTCAGACTGGCCCGCCAGGGAGCCGAGGTATTCCCCGGTGGATCCCGATGCCCGATGGCTCCACTCTCTTTGTTGGTGGGGCGGAGCTGGGTGCTTTCTCAACAAAACGTAAAAAAATAATCAAGTGATCGCGGCGTCTGCGCCCCTCCTCCCTGCTTTGTTCAAATTTCGGGCATGATGACTTCACGCCCGACATTCAGAGAGGAGCCAGCAAGAAGACAGAAGACAAAGACAAGAAGAGAAGAAAAGAGAAGAGAAGAGAAGGGGTAGGGCAGGATGACACAGAGTGATGAAGGGGGGAGCAAGATGGTGCAGAGTGATGAAGGGGGGGAGCAGGATAGCACAGAGTGATGAAGGGGGGAGCAGGATAGCACAGAGTGATGAAGGGGGAGAAGGATGGCACAGAATGATGAAGAGGGAGAAGGATGGCACAGAGTAATGAAGGGGGGAGCAGCATAGCACAGAGTGAGGAAGGTGGAGCAGTGGTAGCATGACACAGGAAGATGAAGGGAGGCCATGAAAAGGGGGGAGCAAAAGCAGCATGGAGGGCACAGTGTGATAATAAGAAGGACAGTGTGGTGATAAAGGAGCACAATAATTTATTTGTAATGGCACAGAGGGCTTGTGGCAATGTCATGTGTGTGTGTGTGTGATGGCACAGGGGGCTTGTGGCAAAGAAGTGTGTGTGTGTGCGTGTGTGTGTGTGTGTGTGTGTGTGTGTGTGTGTGTGATGGCACAGAGGGCTTGTGGCAATGTAGTATATGTGTGTGAGGTAGGTGGTGGCTAATTAATGGGTGCTATTTTGTTTGTGAGGTGAAGGTGGGGCAATTTAATTTAATAGTGGGGACTATTCATTTAGGATGTGTGGTTTGGGGGCTAATAATTGAATGTGGGGGTGAGTTTGGGGAAGATTAGGTCTATTTACTAAATGTGAATATGAATTATTTAATTGCAGTGACGGTTGTGGGAAATAGGTATATTTATTAAATGTAAATACCATTAATTTATTGGTTTATTTATTAAATGGGAATACTATTACTTTAATTTTGGTGTTGGTTGGAGGGATATAGATCTATTTATTAAATGGGAAAACTATTATTTTAATGTTGGGGTAGAGGAAGGCCTAATTATTAATTGTGGGTGCTATTGACTTAACGCTGGGGCTGGTTGGAATTTTCTAAATGTACCCATTTTATTTTCCAAATAGGGCCACCAACATTCCAGGATCCAGACGTATCGCCACTAAAGAAAACAGCAGCCACAGGTGGTGAAAGTGACAACAACAGGTAGGAGAGAGCAGTACAGTCTGTCAAATGTTCTGATTCTAGTGGGACACTCACGATTTTTGGTGACTGTTCTGCCCAATCTAAGGAGGCCAAAACTGTGTACCCTTTATATACACACTGCATTCTTATATACTACACTATGGTGCTAGCTGTCCTTCGTGGGCTTACCACACCCCCTCAAGTGGCTTGGTTACGCCTCTCTAGTACCTGGCCACACCCCCTCTGCTAAACATATTCATACAAAGACCAAACATCTACTATTTAGCAGATTACATTCAGATAACTTTGTAATGCAGATCAAGTTATTTACAGGACAGTGTGTAAGAGTGATGGTAATGACCAATTTGAAGTAGGTCTGAGTCTAAGAAAACAGGGTTCCGGAAGTAGGCCTAGATGTACTGAGGGCGATGCAACAGTAAGAAAAACATGAGAAAAAAGACCCTGCCCTTGAGAGCTTACACCTAAAAGCGAGGCACCAAAATAGAGTGGCACCAAGTTTGGAAGTGGAGGTGATAGCAGATGCAAAGGAGTTAGGAGGAGGGCTGATATTTAGATAGGCTTCAATAAAGAAATGCATTTTGAAGTATTGGAGAGTAGAGGTTAATCCGAGTGCATGGGATTTCGTTCTACATGTGAGGCATGAAGAGCAGGAGTGTGAACGGTTAATCATTTATTTATGAAATTAGCCCTCAAAGTGAAGGGTCAAAATGCATCCAATGTAAAGTAAAGGACAAGATCCCAATACCTCTGTTATAGAAACATCATATCCTTTTGCCAGAAGTGAAAGTCTATCTGGCAAAGCAGTGAACTGCCTCCTTAAATAAACATGACTGCGGATCCAACTCTGCTAATCCAACTTTTACACCCCACAAACACTTGGCCTGCAAACTCATGCACTTAACCATTACAATAGTATATGATAGCACAACGTAAAGGCTCATTTACAAAAGTAGAAAAATGCAGCTAAAGACTGCCCTCTTCAGGTTCCCCTGATTGATTGGGTTCCCTTTGAACCTCAGCTGTGGCCCATCAAGTTGTATCAGAGCCCAGAGAAGGAGAGTTTAGAAAACACAAATTTTGTCATATCCATTAAAATAAATTCAAATCATTTTATTAGGTTAAAGTTTCTCTTTTCTGTATATACATAACATAATTTTCCCAATTTAATTAAGACTTCAAAGTCTTATATTCATTTACTGTTATTTTAAATTGGTGTGGATCAAATATAGAAAATCAGCAGGGAAAAACATCTCACATGTTTACACCCACACTATAATTAAACTTGCAGCATGTTCCAGCATAACCTTATTAGAACAGAGAAAAATAGTTCCCTGGCATAAAACAACACATTGGCAAAAGACTAGGAAACAACCCAGCATTTTCTGCATATAGTCAGCAACTATATTTTTGTTTTTCAATTATATTCTGAAATATTATACTGTAGCTATTTTGAATATATGTAGTATAAAAAGAAAACAAAAATCTTCAATGGGGAAAAGGCAAATCTGGGGCATTCATTCCCCAACTTGTAACATTCACCATTTATCTAGTAGTCTTGTGACATCCATGGCTTAGAAAGTATAACATTACATAAGCCATACACAGTGCAGTGCAATTTTATTTGTAATGTATGTTAACATTAAAATTCCCTCTGTCTCTTGACAAAATTTTTATTTGTGTTGCTGATCAGTGCTGTGAAGATTTTTTTCCCCTACTGTTTTATTATTTCAAGATGCTTTTTATTATTAATATTATTTTTATTATTATTCATTCTCTTGGTACAATTTTTTGCTCACTTTGAATCCAGGGATTATTCATACAAATACGTACTTTAACGTGGAACTAACATTACTAAAACTACCATAATTTACAGCACGCAGTATAATGTTTTTATTGTCTAAGGAATATAGTACCATCATTCCTTGCCTTCCTTCCAATGAGTGATATTTGCAAAGGTTTCTGTTGTATGAACCACCATGTATCTTTCCCTGAAAATGTGGGCACTCTTCTTTTCACATTAATGACTAGATCTACTCCTTCTAACCTTTCAATGAACTGGACTGCATATCCAGATAAGAGATGAAGGACAATTCTAAAAAAAAAATGTGTACAGGCAAATGTTCAGAGAGGTAATTTAAGCACCACATATACGTATAACATAGGATGAAGCAGATGTGAAGCATATTAGCACAGATTTCTCTTTATTAGTTGTGTTTAATAAAAAGACCGAAATAAAAAACATTTTTAAGTTATAGTTACTGTTTCTGTGTAAAAATCCAAAACAGACATATGGGTGTCTATTCACTCAGCTGCAATGAGCCAAAAATCTTAATGCTGATCATTGCAGTCCCCATAGACTTCTATGGAGACTGTGATGTGACCCAATTTAACATGTCGATCTTTAAAAATTGACACCTTCTGAAGATGGCGTTAACTTACCTTTTAAATGGAAACCATAGGACTGAAGAAGACGCTCCTCATCCTGTTCCTGTCGCCATGAGCATGCATGAGTCACACATGCGCAAAAGCCACACAGGGGTCAGAGCATCCATTTGCCGCCAGTAAAGGAGATCTAAGTTTGGGAGGGTGGGGGAGTTCAGCTCTCATGAAAATTGGCCTCTATAATAACAGAGATGGGATGATATGATTGGTCAGTGTACGCACAGAAATGTGTGCTTTGTTCGTTGTGCCTGAAAGAATAGTTTTAGCCATTTACAGCCCCCCCCCCCCCAGGTCATTAACTTTGAAGGTGGGCCGAATCTCATACTGACTGAGATATAGTTTGTAAGAGAGATTAAACAAAACTAAACATAGAAAATTCTTAACAATAGGCCTGCATTAACATTTGGCAAAAGGCAAGTTACTTCAATAGTTATGATGTGGAAAGGTCTGCAGTTTATTTACTTACATTTCATCTAAAATCCATACAGAGATTTCTATGTTTATCACATTTGTATAGACAATTCATTAAGGGGCCTTTTACCATATACACTCCCATAACAGCTCTAACTAAAGGGTGAGATATGGTCAACAGAGGCTACCCAGGGCTTCCAGATACATAAAAGGCTTTTAGCTAAGTACCCATCCATAAGCATTCAGATGCCAAGATACACTTTATAGTTTAAATTAGAGATGTGCGCTAACGCCCGTGTTTTGGTTTTGGATGTGGTTTTGGTTCTAAAACATCTTTGTGTTTTGGTTTTGTTACAGGTTTGCCCCAAAATTATGAAAGGTTTTGGTATTGGTTTTGGATCTGGATTTAATTAAAAGTTGTGCAAAATAGGTAAAATGATGTTATTTTGAGCTGTTTTTGCTCCTATATTACTATTTATAGCATTAACATTACTTCCCAATCATTTCCAGTCTCTTTTTTATTTTGAGCTGCTTTTGCCCCTATATTACTATTTATAGAATTAACACTATTCCCCAGTCATTTCCAGTCTATGTTCTAATGATCCTTTTCACAACAGTCTAAATCTTAACTAATTTTGGCCAAAGTCTGCAGCGATCTAGCTGGCTAAAATTAGTGACAGAGCAGTGGCACAAATACGTGAGACAGCAAAACTCACTTTCACCAAATATCTCTGCTGAAGTGAGTTGGAGGGTTCAAAATGAGTCGAATAAACATATGAAATAAGACTTTCAATAATCTTGCTATGCAAATTGAAATCTAATTTTGCACTGGTTCACAAAACTAGACACAGATTTGGATAACAGTGATCATTTTACTTAATGGTGACAAATGAAAATGTCATCATCAGCCTTCTTATTAAAGATGTCTACATCAATTATACTTTCATTTAAAAAAAGAAGTTACACCAAGTAGATAACCGGTAGGCAGCATGTGTGACACATTGGAGAGGGTTAGCAGTAATACAATGGAGAGGGTCAGCAACAGTATCAGAGCTCATTAGATGGTCATTGTCGACATCAGTAGATATTATTTAACAGATGATGAGAGAATAAGGACACAATGTGCAAAATGACATTGTCATTGGGGCCACCCACCAGGGTGTGATACATGTTGACCAAATTAATGTCTAGCTCTCGAACACATAGCATTTTACAGTTACACAAGATGATAGACCAAGCCCAAAATGTCAAATAGTGTAAGATAGAGATGTCCTTAGGCCCACCCATCCACTTATATGTTAAAAAGTTTAGCAAACCAAGCACTTTAGTGACAGGGAGTGCAGATTTTTTGGCTGAAGTGCTTGATTTCTTTGGGCCCCCACAAAAGAGAACATTTCAGTTGTTGGTTAATGAACTGGACAGAATAGATTTCACAAATTGCTAATAGGCATTTGACTAACAGTGGACTTACTACTTTATGTTGATAATGTCATCATCACCTTCATCATCATCCTCATCACTGATCTCATGATCATCATCATTACACAATATTACTTCATCCCCACTGTAATCTACATATTCTGATTGTAATTGGCGGCAAGACCGGTATTAATAATAGAATTTGTAGTTTGTTTTGATGAACATCAGTTTTTATACATTTTTGGGAAGTATTCTCATCTGACAATCACTCACAACATTCCCGGCTGCGCTAAACACTCTATCCGAGTACACACTGGAGGTTGGGGAGCTTAAAAACAATAAGGATCCTCCAATTTTCTGGCGCAAGGTAACATGTTTCCTTTCTCCCTATATCATGGTTTGATGTGTAGGTCTTGATGGTTTGTTGCTGTTCCTCTAGTCGCTGAAGCATGTAAAGTGTGGAATTCCACCTTATTACTATCTCTTTTTTCAGTTTATGGCATGGCAGAAGACATTTTTTTGCAGGCGCTGCAATGTTTTACATGCGGTCGCTGAATGTCGAAAATGGGCAGAATTTTTTTACGGGTCACGAAAAGCATCTCCTGCACTGACATATATGTATATATATATATATATATATATATATATATATATATATATATATATATAAAGCACTGTATATATATATATATATAGCGCTGTATATATATATATATATATATACAGTGCTTTTTGTAAGAAAAAATGTGCCGGAACTCACATCATGCAGTCAATCACTGTACACACACCCACGCACGTCAGTTGTGTAACGAAACATAATGGTCACCGCTCGTGGCTCACCCCACCAAGAGGAATCCTTGCCATTTTGCTATGACATTCCTGAGTTTTTCCAACATATTGACACCAGTATGTTTTTTTGTGAAACAAGCATATATGTATATGTATATATATATATATATATATATATATATATATATATATATATATATGTGTATGTGTGTGTGTGTGTGACAAATATTGATACAACAAGGGCGAAAAAGATCAATTATTAGGAATAATATAGTCCAAATAAATAGTTCACATGTAATCCTTATACACTTCCAATGTACAGGCATCTGCCAATCCTTCAGACAAATACCAGTTGGTGTAATTGGAAACATCTGAAAAAAGAAACAGAAGGACAAGGCGCACAATAGTGTAGTATTTAAGTGGCACAGTGGTACAATTCTGTGTCAGTGTATAAATTCAAAGGTTGGTATATCAATACATGCACCAAATGGTACCATAGAGAAATGATAGAACCAAAAGAAATAAGTGCACCAAAAAGATGTGTTTTCGGATATAGGCACACAGTACATCCCTCTCATGTGTGTCTTCGTACCAGATGTAAATTCTGATAAAGCTTATTAATATCCAGGTGGTTTTCAGAGGAATTATGGCTCATAAGATGAGCATAACACATCATCCCTACTCACATATGGTAGCGTACCAGATATAAGGTCTTTATTGCTTATCTGTATAATAGATCTGTATCCAAGATTGCTTCAATTCCCAGGCATATACCTCATAGAAAATCAAGAGGGAATCCACAATAGTGTGATATTGTAAAAAACAACGGTATTTAATAGAAACAGCAAGTAATGCACTCACATAAGATAAAAATAAAGCAGGCTAATCTGTGAAACTGGAACCGTGACCCAATCCCAAATTGGAACAATGTCCTGGTGGTGTCACAACAAGTCCAATAGTATGCAGTAATAGTATCTCAGCGCGTTTCGTCTCCTTGTGTCACGAACTTCATCAGGAGAAAAATAGCATGTAGTATGATCCAGTATGGGCTTCTTAATATAGTGCGCCACGCCATTTTGCGCGTGCGCACCTCCAACACAAGTTCTCGTATGTGCGATCTCGTGTAAGAGAAAGCCAGATATCCCGCGCATGCGCACAGGGTACACAAACCTTGTCTTTCACTGCACATGCACGAGGACCCGATTAGCTTCATCTACAAAATGTTATTAACACAGAACTAGATGAACAAACATATACGAAAAGGACTCCAATAAGGGGACATGTTCCCCAAACTTATACAACTATAGACTCACATTATACAACAATAAATAAAAAAGTGATTCATTAAATAATCAATAATTAGTTATAGTCGCTAGATGTCCCACACATGCTCACAGGGGACATATATCTTGTCTCACACTGCGCATGCGCACGGACCCAAAAAGCAGCATCCTAGACATTTAATAAGACATATATACAGAAAACATTTTCTGCATAATCAAAATACAACTGCAACAGCATAAATAGTGCAATACAACTCAATAGCACTACAAAACATGGCAAAAGCACAATCAATATCTAATTAAAATACATATAGATATAATTACAATGTATTAATATATAACCTATTTAGCATAATAGGATCAAATTATCTCAATGCACCTCAATAAAGCAATGTATAAAATTATATATAAAAATATGTAAAAGAGAGTCACCTTAAAATCTATAAAAATGGAGCCACCTCATATCCCTCATTTAACCCTTGTGGAGATAATGTGCCCAATTCATAGATCCAGAACATTTCTCGCTGGGCCAGTTTTTTCATGAATATCTCCTCCCCTCGAGCCCAATGTAACGTGCTCAATGGCCATGAATTTAAGAAAATTAGGATCTGAATGTTGACAATCAGTGAAGTGTTTCGACACCGAATGGCTCATTATCTTACTTTTTATGTTTCTTACGTGCTCTTGGATCCGCAATTTGAGTAATCTTTTGGTCTTGCCCACATACCTGAGGCCGCAAGTACATTCCAATAGATGAATAACAGAGGATGAAACACAATTCATCAAATCCTTAATAATAAAACTTCTACTGTTGTCAAAATTAAAAAATACCTTATTAATTGTGTTAGTATAATGGCAAATATTACAACGGTTACATTTAATACTGCCCTTGGAATCTAGAAAGGATGGATTAATTTTCTTTCTTTCAGAATGGAGCATGCTTGGTGCTATTATATCTTTCAAATTCTTGTTGTTTTTTTTTAAAACAATCTTTGGTTTATCAGATAATATAGTATTAAGTATAGGATCTCTTTTAAGTATGCCCCAATGCTTGGAGAAAACAGATCTAATTCAATTTTCTCCACTGTTGTATCTAGTAAGGAAATGTACTTCGTTGCTATTTTTATTATGTTCCTTTTTATGATATTTCAGTAATTCAGATCTGTCGACATTCATAATCTTATTTCTAGCGCCCAACAATAAGTCTTTAGGATAACCTCTTTCAATGAACCTATTATTATAAATAGTGAGTTGCTACTCACAGGCACCAATCTCACTGCAGTTTCTTTTGATTCGGTTGAATTGTGAGAATGGAATGTTGGTTTTCCACTTTTAGGCATAACAACTCTTATAATGTAAATAACTATTAGTGTTGACGCTCTTAATGAAATTCTGCGTAACCACTGTATCTATTTTCCCTATAAGGACCAAATCTAAAAATTCAACCTGAACAGGGTCATATTTGGCCGTGAATTTCAAATTAAATTCATTAATTTCTATATAATTAAGGAATTCCTTAAGGGATTCGACATCCCCTTTCCAGACCACAATGATGATGTTTATATATCTTTTATAAAGTTTAATATTTCCATAGTATTTCTCACATTGATAAATGTATTTCTCTTCCCAACTACCCATAAAAAGATTTGCAAAGCTGGGAGCAAATACTGTCCCCATTGCTGTTCCACAAGTATGTATAAAGAAGTTGTCCAAAAATGTAAAATAATTATGAGTTAAAATAAATTGGATAAGAGTACAAATAAAAGCTCTATGCAATTCTGGCATGGTATCATCCTTATTCAAATATTGTCTAGTGGCATCTATGCCTTTCTCATGTTCGATAGATGTATACAGGGACTGTACGTTAATAGTGACCCAAATATAATCTGCACTCCAAATAAAATCCTGAAAGATATGCAAAATGCTAGTAGTATACCTCACATAAGATTTCAACTGTATCACATATTTCTGTAAAAACATATCAACATATTTTGAAGCATTCGATGTAATAGAGTCTATTCCGGTCACAATCGGCCATCCAGGAGGGTTTAACAGACTCTTATGGATCTTCGGTAAAAAGTAAAAAATGGGAACTGTGGGATAATTTATCATTAAGAACTGGAATTCGTCCTTGACAATAATCCCTTCATGTAAGGCCATAGTAAGTATTTCCCTTAGTGTGGATACAAAATTATCAGTAGGGTGTCCACTAAGCTCTCTATATGAATTAACATCACTTAAAAGTCGTTCAGCTTCTGTCTCATAATCAACTCGATTCATAATTACAAGACCCCCTCCTTTATCTGCTTGTTTGACTACCAATTTATGGTTAGTTTGTAGATTTTTTAGAGCTTTAATCTCTTGTGGTTGAAGATTATTTGGAGTAAGATTATCAAATTCAGATTTACATAAATCTTCAGTTACCAATGTTTGCTAGTCGGTGCAAACGAAAGTCATTTGCCAAGAATAGAAATTTCAGGCTTAGTGAGTTGATGGTTTGATAGATTAAATATACCATATTGTTGCAATTTTCCTTTCTCATCTAAACATATCTCCTTTTTTGGGGTTTTGTTACCTCCTCGTTTTCCTCTTCTAAAAACCTGCGTTTTAGAGGTGATGCTAGTCTAATATTTTTTTTTAATGGATGTTTCATCCTTTCCCCTGTGATCAGGTTTGGGACAAAAAAATCCTCATTATCACTATTCATTCTGTCTAAGACTGAAAATCTATTTCGATAAGTATTTTGATCAAATCTTATAGTTTTCTTATCAAATCTAGGTGTTTGGGGTCTCTTTCTTTGTGAAATAGTAGACCATGATTCATCTTGTATATTCGATCTATCATAATCAGGATTAAATTTATACAATTTTTTAGGAGTTATTTTCCAACTTTTAACTTTATCTTTATTATAATCATTTTTATCCCTGGCAAATTTTCCCTCTTTTATTTTTGCCACATCCATTTCAATGCGGTTAAGTTTTTTATTAAGGACTTGTTCATTAGCCTCAAAATCTTTTTGATCTTTGTATGAATCTAAATGACGTTCTTTCTCTTGTATTCCACTTTCTACAATTGAGAACATTTTTCTTTTTTCATGAATGATTTGCTGAATGAGTTTCTTAGAACATTCATGTAATGTGGCGTCCCATTCTTTAATAAAATCAGGATCATCAGAACTAAAAGTAGGGGTCTTACTTAGGCGTATATATATATATATATATATATATATATATATATATATATATATAATATTTATATTAAAAAAATAATCAAAACTATTGTTTTCTAAGTTCAATTCCCTATTTCACCCTGCCTAACTCTCTAGTCACTCTATTTTAGGAGCACAGCCTGCAAGTCACCTTCCTGCCAACATGTTGTCTGGTCTCAAATGGCAGATGAGAACAAGGAGGAAGGCTACAGGGGTGGATTGGCAACTGGCCTTCTTACTAGGAAGTTTCCCGATCGGCTGGTACCCTAAAGAGGCCGCCTCACTAATGAATTGTTTTTTATTTTATTTCTTTCATTCTACACCTGACACCAGGTGATGACAGCTAGGTTGGTGGTGATGATGGAATTCGGGTCCCACAATCCCGTGTGCTCCACACAGATAAGAACTTTCTGTCTAGACTTGCTGAGGAGCGATGGTAGCCGCTACCACTGCAGAATGGCACCAGCAAGGTATTCTAACTATAGGGGAGGGGGCTGCAGAAATTTAACTACAGGAAGGGGGGATGGCGGGTGCAGAACTCTAACTATAGGGGGTCTGCAAAAATATAAATACAAGGTGGGGGCTGCAGAACTCTAACTATAGGGGGGGCTGCTTAAATCTTACTATAGGGGAAGGGGGCAGCAGAACTAACTATAGGACAGGGGGGCTGCATAACTCAAGCCTATAGGGGGGCTGCAGAAATATAAATATAGGGGGGTGCTACTCAAATCTAACTATAGGAATGGGAGCTGTAGAACTCTAATTATAGGGGAGGGGGCTGCCGAAATCTAACTATAGGGGGAGGCTGCCAAAATCTAACTATAGGGAGGGGGCTTGCTCAAATATACCTATAGGGAGGGGGCCTGCTCAAATATACCTATAGGGAGGGGACTTGTTCAAATATACCAATAGGGAGGAGGTCTGCTCAAATATACATATGTGGGGAGGCTGCTCAAATGTACCTATAGAGAAGGGGCTGCACAGAGAATACTATAGGGAGAGGGCTGCTATAATGTGTAAAGGAAAGAAGGGGAGAGAGGGGGCTTCTATAATGTGTGAGGGAATGGGGGGGTCTTAATATATTGTGTGAAATGAGGGAAGGGAGCGGGGGCTATCTTAATAGCACATCGGTGGAAGGTAGGCTATTTATTTAATGGTGGAGTTTAGGTCGGGGCTAATTATTAAATTGGTGCTATTTTATGGGGTGATAAGACAAGTTAAATTATTGGTGGGACTATTTCATTTCATGCTGGGGTGGTTTGGGGCTATTAATTGAATGTGGGGCTGAGTTTGGGTAGGAGGACTATTTATTAAATGTGAATATTAATTATTTAATACCATGGTGGTTGTAAGACATGGTTATATTAAACGTAAATGCTAATAATTTATTGCTGGGGCTGTTTGGAGGGAGGGAAATAGGTTTATTTATTAAATGGGAATACTATTAGTTTAATGTTGGGGTTGGTTGGTGGGAAATATGTCTATTTATTAAATGTGTATACTATCAATTTAATGCCGAAGCTGGTTGGAGTTTTCTAAATTTCATGTACCCATTTTTTTTCCAAATAGGGCCTCCAACATTACAAGATCCAGACAAGCAGCAGCTGATCTAAAGAAACCAGCAGTCACAGATGGTAAAAGTGACAAGAACAGGTAGGAGAGAGCAGGACAGTCTGCCAACTGTCCTGAATATGGTGGGGCAGTCCAGAATTTGGGTGACTGTCTTGCTTAGTCTGAATTTGGTCCCACTGCAAGGACAGTTGGGAGGTATGTCCCACTTCACAAAGTACTGCTTGTGAAGGTAGAGCTGCATACAACTAACAGTAGTGCACACAGTATTGCCTCTGTATTTGTCTGAAATGTATCTAAAATGATAACCCCCCTGTCTTAAGTGCCCCAGACCCCCAGAAGCCTTATTCCAGCTCTGGTGATACTTTAGTCGTTCTTGCATTGGTTCCATTGCCTGCCTTCTACCTTGCACTGGTCCTGTTCTCAGTTCACTTTGAACATATGGTCTGCCCACATTGCACTGACAATATAATTAATCCTTCCTTCTTTAAACTTACTATATCACCAGCAAACCCTTGGAATAGCTCTCCCCTTCACTTATGCCATTGTCTGCCAACCCTGCCTGCACTGTTATTAATTGAAACCACCCTCAATCACAGGGCATGTTTAGGGCTCATACACAATTATTGCAAAAGTGATTTCTTGCCGATGCTTGAAGCATTTCACCTTTGTGGTGATAGCACTGGATAGACATTTATTATAAGGATTGTTTTTAATGCCTTTTTTGAAACACACAGTACACATTTTTGTATTACATTAGATATATATAATATTAAAGAGAGAGATATCTAACTGGTAATTTGCATCTCAGGATGTCAGGGAAAGATGTAAAAGTGCATGAGGTGCTCATATGCTGCTCTGGCTGATGAAATACAATGTGCCAACATGTTTTGTAATAGTTAAACTTATTAAGCAAAGTTAGATATGTTCATTTGAAGGAAATATTGGAAGGATGTGTTAGTAGGTAACTAAACAAGTTTGAGTACAGAGGCATAAACCAGTTGCAGATCATGCAACAGGATTCATGCATTTTTATAACACAGGACCTGCAGCTTTCTCCCTGCACTGCCTTAGAGATGACCCACTGTGTCTTACGTCATCACATCCAGATTTTCCTAAATGTTACTACAACCAAATTCCAGTAATTCTAATTCCCAACCTACAGTTGATTTGGTACCACCCACATGAGTCCACTTCAAGAATTTTTTCCAGGGCCACTTTAAGTTCCCAATCCGCCCTGAAAGGCTATATATAGAAAAGATATCAATACAAAATTCGCAAAAGTTTTGGGGGGAAAAAATGACATTTTCCCTCATTTTCAGATCCAAATTTGGAGCAAAGAATTGAGTTGCGCTTTGTTTATACTCAGATCCATAAATCTCGGATCTGTCAAATTTCTCAGAATCCGAACCGCTCATCTCTAGTTTAAATAGATGCCCCTGAAGTTACAGTAGGAACATTTCTCTCTCAATTGCTCACAGCCTCTAATACATTATATACCTGTGCCTATTTTTTTCTTGAAATTATCTCCAAGTGAAGCCAAATATGCTATTAGTAACAAGGAACTCCTAGCTATAAAATGGGCTTTCTAGTAGTGGAGGCATTAGAGAGAGGGGGCTGGTTATCTGATTATGATTTTCACTGACCAGAAAAACTTCAAGCTTACTAATACCCATTCATACTGCACCAAAATCCCGGGTTTTTCCTGGGTCGAGCTCAAACGACCCGGGTCTTGGTGCAGTATGAATGGTGTTTCTGAGCTGGGACGCTCTGAGCCCCTGCAAAAACCCGGCTTCAAAAAACCCGGGATATTGCAGGGGCGGCAGTATGAAAGTGGTATAAGAAAGCCAAAAGGCTGAATCCTTGACAAGCTAGCCGGGCTCTTTTAATTTTTGAATTAAATTTTGAAGCAATTGTTATGCTTTTATCTTGCAATTCTTAAAAGGAACAAACACACAGAGATCCCCCAGCACACTGCTATAGCCAGCAACAGATCTGTTATTTCTACTGTAGATAAAAATGCAAAAGTCTTAGTTGCACACATTTGCAAATGTATGTTATGGCCACCCACCTCTCCACGGCGCTTTTCCTAATAGGGTGGTCCTAACTCTAAACAATGAGAGTCCCATATATTTGGGCCATACATATGTGTTTTTAAACTGACAGCTAACTTACCAAAGAGGTACCCCAGAAGCCTCCAAATAGAAATCCAATGTCAACACTCCACCTCAGCTACTGACACCAACATGCCTCTCAGACAAATAAAGAAATGGAAGTTGCTCAATCAATTTATAGGCTATAGCAGGTGCGTGAAAGGGTGGGGTTATCCTAAAAGGAACAAACACACAGAGATCCCCAGCACACTGCTATAGCCAGCAACAGATCTGCTATTTCTACTGTAGATAAAAATGCAAAAGTCTTAGTTGCACACATTTGCAAATGTATGTTAAAGCCACCCGCCACTCCACGGCGCTTTTCCTAATAGGGTGGTCCTAACTCTA
Organism: Mixophyes fleayi; assembly: GCF_038048845.1. Taxonomy (NCBI): domain Eukaryota; kingdom Metazoa; phylum Chordata; class Amphibia; order Anura; family Limnodynastidae; genus Mixophyes; species Mixophyes fleayi. The sequence goes on along the minus strand of NC_134403.1, from coordinate 113,312,227 downwards.
AACAATGAGAGTCCCATATATTTGGGCCGTACATATGTGATTTTAAATTGAGAGCTAACTTACCAAAGAGGTACCCCAGAAGCCTCCAAATAGCAATCCAATGTCAGCACTCCCCCTTTCACGCACCTGTAATAGCCTATAAATTGATTGAGCAACTTCCATTTCTTTATTTGTCTGAGAGGCATGTTGGTGTCCGTAGCTGAGGGGGATCTCTGTGTGTTTGTTCCTTTTAAGATAACCCCACCATTTCACACACCTGCTATAGCCTATAAATTGATTGAGCAACTTCCATTTCTTTATCTTGCAATTCATATCAGGAACATTATGGTTCTCCAGAATCTTCACATATAATTCATAAAACTCAAACTTCAACTTCGACTAGATCAGAAGAGAGATTTAGGGCCTGATTCATTAAGGAATGTAAATGCTGATACATGCCGTATTTTGCATAAAATCGCTCTGCACATTCCCAGAACCGAACCATATGCCAGCGACTGCATCAACGTCCAATTAATCTTCGAGAGCAAAGGACCTTACTACAGCCAACGATTTCATGGGTGGAACATGGAGGGGAATGGGCGTATGCACGTAGTCAATGTACAGTAAGGTAATGCACGCAGTACTGTACAATGTACAGTACTGCGTGCCAAGTTTGAACGCACTCAGTAGCATCTGATTCAAGCTTTGGGCATCCTAAATGTACGTTTTTTTTGCTGTATCATTTGCACCAGCTACAGGTCTGGTTTCGGTGTTGATTACTATTGATGATGATGATGATGGTCCATGTATGCAAGCTAGAACATATATAGTAGACATTCATAATATCCTAATAAATGTATTTTATGGAGAGAAAAAAAGGAATTAAATACTGTGTTCTCATTAATGTCTATATTATTAACAAGTGACATTAATAATTGTTTACTTTTTCTTCTGTGTGTTCTTTTGAGACTTTTTGGGAGATTTCACATATGTATTGGACATATCCTGCAGTGTATTGTAGGTTAGAGCAGATCGGACCTAGATCCATATTCATCAACAGAAGTATCTTTACATTCGTCCTTGATAAATACAGAATGACCTATGCCCGATGTACATATGTTTTGTAAAAACAGCATATTACGTTTGTTTCGTATGCCTTAATGAATCAGGCCTTTATTGTTTGGTTAAACAGACAGTTTCTACTTTTTCCTTTGCAGTTTCAAAACCACATGATCCATCAGTGTCCAAACCAATGAAAATCTGCCACTTAAGACATTGCTGTCCAGATTTATGGTCATAATAAAAATGCAACCACAAAAATGATCAAGCTGCGATTTTTTCATAAAAAAAGATGTGGCTATGAGAGACGAGATAACTCAAACCGCATGAAGTTTGAGCTTCCTATCAGAATGTGTTAATAAAGCAAAAAAATACCCTCCCTCCCGTTCTGTGAAGAACTGTTCTACTTAGCAATGGTCCCAGTCCTCTAGGGGGGGCCCGAACATCCCCACCTAGGGATCCCCGCCCAAAGCAAAGTAGCATTAGGCCCATCCTGGTAATCTAAAGTGCCCCGTATCATTAATAATAAATAAGAGCTTCCCTGTACAGTTAAAAATAAATAAGAGTAACCCCATATAGTTAATAATAAAAAAGAGTGCCTCGATAGATGAAGTAAAATCTAAATAATTTTGCCACAATATTATGTTTAATATTATTGTTCCCAAAATATTTTCTGTAATGTAGTGGTATCCTTTGCATGCAATTTAGGGCTTTTGAACCTTTAACCTCCAAACTTCTGGATAATAAATCTGGCAACTTGGAGGGCAAACCGCCATTTATGTGCGGCAGTTTAACTACTGTCAATAAACTCACAGCTTGATACATTTACCCTCTAAACATCTTGTAGTCAGGATCAGACTCCTTAAAATACACCTCCAAATATTCTCTATTTTCTGCTTTACATCTGCAAGCAGTCATCCAATGCACACAAATTTAAGATAGCATGACAACCAGGTTTTAAGAACATTATTGAAATTCCTTATTAGATCTGTCTATGACCTACACTTTAATATGATGTTATATATATATGTTAATTCCTATGTAATCTGTTCCTAATCGAATCTGCTGGTCAATAACCTCCTCTGCCCATTCCAGGTAGGCCTTGCATACAGTTTTCCAAGTATTTTTTTATATATATTTTATTTAAAAAAATAGCTAAAAAATAGATATTTTGTATCTTCCATTTTTCATTTGGAAGTTACAACAAAAGAAAATAACATCACAAGAAGTTTTAAAAAAATACATGTATTTTGTTGTATGATTGCGTAATACTCAAGGAAATTCAGTGATTTGAAAAATTATTATTTATGTTTCTCATCCTCAGATTTCTACAGCCCAAAAATATGTCAATGTGTGTATAAATCATATCATGAAAATCCATGGAATTAAAAAAATCCATGGAGAACGCTATTTCCGACAGAGGATCGCATCTTATTTCTAAGTTTTGCAAGCCATTTTCTAGTTATCTAGGCATGAACCTTTCTGTGTTGTCTGCATCAACCTCAGACTAATGGCCAAAAAGGAATAAATCACATTTTCGAATAATATTGAAGATAATATGTTTCAGAACATCAATCAGATTGGACACAAGTTCTGCCAGGAGCGGAATTTGCTTAAAAATTGTTTTTGTTCATCTACTGGGAATTTGCCATTCTTTTTATTTATAGAAGATATCAGAAATGATCCTAATTTTCCTACACTTCAGATGTACTTGAAGCTAATTTTACTGCAGTCTAGTAGTATCATTTGGGGTAAACCATAATGTAGAAATTTATGAGTTTCCTAGCTGTGACAGGATAATGAACCATTCTAGAGGCAATGGGAGCTCATTATCTCTTGAATAGGCTGGTTTATGGATATGAGACATCTGCCATTCTGCTAGGTGGAGGATGGGGATTTTCTGGTAAATATATTATATTGCTGAAATTCTTATTTAACTGTCTAATTTGTTCTGTTATCTCTCCTGTATCTTTACTGGGAATACAGGGACACATCAATGTATGGTATTCCTGTCAATGGATACTCACTAGTTGGAACAGTGATATTCTCTTGTAATATAAACTGAAAGAATATTCTGATAATTGAATCTGTATAAATTCATAATTTAAGACAACAGTTATTTAATAAAAAAAAAAAGAAAACTACACTCTTATTTTCAAGGATTTCGCTGTGCAGAAATAAGCTTTAGTGTTTTTTTATATTATCCATTTATGTATTACACAGCATATAGGTAAAAATGAAAATTTAGAAGTGGCAGTATGGAAAATCTTAGTGAATGGCCAGGGTCCTGGGGGCCGCCTAAGCCCCAGGAGCTTCAGGGAAATTGGTTGTTTGAATTTATTGTAGATGATTTTAACATTATATAATAAAACACAAAGGCATAGTAAAAAATGTAAGGCTATGACCTCTGTGTAGATCTGCTCTCTCATTTCCCTTTCACCTTTTCCTATGTCCCTCCAATTATCTATGACATCTCCCCATGTTCTTCCATCTCTCCCATAGCCTTACATATCTCCCACATATATCTCTTGTCATTCTTAGTTCTGGCCCTGACCCAGGATGAGATGGAACTTGCAGGCAGCCACAGCTATTTTAAATACCATAACTATTTCCAATATAGAACCTAAAACGAATTAAATTAAAAGCAGGTATTCATATGACACATTTATGGGACAGATTTAAGTGGTCTTTATTTGCCTTTAAGTTTTTGATGACTATCTTCTTAGCCGACCCTGACTTGCTGTTGGCAAAACCGGATACAGGGAAGGCTTTGATAAGTCCATTGGTATGATACCCAGCAGCCACTGGAGATACAAACATGTTTTTACTCATCAGTGGCTGGGAGTAGAAGTAGAGCAAGACAAGGTGGAAGACTCCTCAGTCATAAGATACCTGTGGAGTAATGGGATGAGGCTTTAGGCCCTCTTTATACAACTCTGTGTTGCCCATCTCCTGCTCCCACCACCTTCTCTGAAAAAGCCTTGGTCTGGTTGGCTTTTTCGAATGTTACACTTTTGGCTTGTTTATTGGGAGAAGTAAAAGGCACCAAAGATAGCCTTACTCCTTTCACAAGGCATCTCTGGCAGAGCATCCAAAAGATGTTTAATAGTGTCCGACCATGCGAGTTTAATCATTAGCCTTTCCCTCGATCATCTGATGTTTTGATTTCTGGGCAGAGCCACACTGAGAGCGTTAGCAGACTGGATGTCACAACAGCACAGGAAAAGTCAGTATGGAATTAGACAGACTACTAAACAGTTCTTTTTGCCATGACGCCTCACACAATTAAATCAGCGGTGAGAAGTATCGCTAAGGCATATTGTCATACACCAACCCCGTTGACCACTAATTCCCTGAAAAACTATGTGATCCAAATGACCAAAATTATTCCAACTTGAACCAATAAATATTGTAGTGAACTGCGCTCACACCTCAAAATCCCGCTGGTTTGGTACAGCAGCACGTAAATTACAAGGTATCACTCCTTGAGATTGTATATATGTAAAGATAAAAAGAAACTGCGCTAATACCAAACATCCTAATTGGTAAACATTCTAGTTAGTATCAGAAAAGTTAATTAATGTGAGGGGTTATAAGAGTAAACAGCAAACAAATTATATGAAGAAATTATTGCAATGTTTACATGAGAGTAACCAAGAAAGGTGGTACTATTGTGCACAATAATGCCAGGTAGTGGTGAACAAAGTAAATGCAATGTCTAGAAATATGATTAACCTGTAGACATTTGGTGATTGCTCAAGGTAACAAACAGAAGGTTACTGATATACATCTAAATTATTTGATTGTTGCCTTCAAAGTGATGGCCCTCTGGTGTTTGTCACTTTACTTATAGAGAAAACAGTACCCATAGGGGGTCTCAAGGTTGTCAGAGTTCTCCCAAGTGAACAAGTCCACTGGTACAAATATAAGTCCAAATTTTCATAGTTGCTGACTTCAATTGGTAAAAGAGTAGATGTTTTATACTGCAATATCGTTATTCTTCCAGCCTATATATTGTTTATCAAGGACCGTGGGTTCCGGTATGCATTAGTTATGCGGCACCTATTGATCTTAAAGAACCAACCAATAAATAATCTAAAAGGTGCAATCTATTGGAATAAGAGTTAAAACAATTAGAACAATTAAAAGGATATAAATATAAATATAAAATGCTCAAATATACATAAAATCACAATTCAAGCCAATAAGAAAAAGGCGAAACAGAATATCAGTATTCAAATTGTGAATAATCACAGGAATATGTCACAACATAGATAAATTCTTATTTAAAATGCTCAACGAACCTATGTGCAATCCAAAGTCACACCATATTTCTTTGTTATGATCTCAGATCTTAATCTACATATCCACATATCATCTTAGCACCATCGCTATTGGTTATATACCTAAACAAAATTCCTAGCTACAATGGTGACAAAAGATGGCCACACTAACGGCCTAACAAGCCAATCAATCTATGATGCTGATAACTGGGACGGGGCTAGTGTTGAAGGAATAGCTCACCATACCCCATGGAACTGAGGGATGCTTCGAAGCTGCAGCTACAGAACGAGCTCTCTCGTGGGAGAAGACGGATCACGGTTCCACTGTGGAACGCACGCTACTTCCTGTATATGGGTGCTTCAAGCAATCAGTTTAGTGGTGACCCAATGTGTTTCGTCCCGGACTGGGACTTTCTTAAGGGTGAATCAGTGTAGTATTTAGCACTTTATATAGGCATGTCCCTAATTGGGTAATCATGACCTGGTGACATTGTGTGTGCGTATGTGTCCCATTCTTTTTTTAAAAAAAAACAAAACAAAAAGGAAAAATGGCATAATAAGAATATAGGTTACACAAACTGGAGTACATCTCACTCTGAATCAGATCCTTTGTGTATGTGTGTGTGAATATAATGTAGACATACTACAATGTGGCATTGACATCATAGTTTGTATAGTTAGGGATATGCATACAATGGCACAGTAGTAGAAATGAGAAAGCATTAGTTTGTGTTTTTAGTGAACTCTTTTGTGTTGTTTTCAGATGGCATTGCTTGTTATTTCTCTTTTCCTGTCCAGTTCTCTCTATAAGGGAACATAGAAACATTGGAGTTCATACAGAGTTGGACGTACATCTAGGTTATTTTTCTGTAAACTGCACATTTTAATAAAGCTCATGTGCACCAAAATGTGTACGGATATCTCCATATGCAGATTTTGTTGCATTTTGCTCTTAAAACGCAAAATACAGTAAGGGCACGTTCTCTTAAGTGCAACTCAATAGATCTAGACACAGACACATATACACCTGTCAGGAGGCACTGGATGGCTGGTGCAACGAGACCATCAATGATGATGGCGATCAACAGAACTAGCTAGCTGCTTCTGATTTGCTGATTGCGTATTTACCCCATACCAGACCTGGACAACCTGTGGCTCTCTAGGTGTTTTGAAACTACAAGCACCAGCATGCTTTGCCAGTAGATAGCCACTATCAATTGGCATTTACACCTGCCCTGTAGCTGGAACAAGTGATACGACAGAAAAACTTGCACTGCCCTTACTGTACATTGACTATGTAGCATAAGTCATTCCCCTCCCCATTCTGCCCATGAAACTGTAGCCTCATAAATGCCCTTTGCGCTCGAAGATTAATTGGATGTTCTTGTGTTCACTGGCGTATAGTCTAGTTCTGGGCATGCACAGAGCGATTTTATGCAAAATACAGCACTTATCTGCATTTTTTGTTCCTTGATGAATTAGACCCTATATGAGCATTATTCAATTGTTCCAAACAACATGATTAATCATTATTATCTAGTCAATAGCACAAAAAAGGTATGCTAACTACCTGGGTTTTGACAACTTAAGTTTTTTTAACAAAAAATTTAATTTTATGGGTCATTTAAGATTAAAGTTGTAACCCCATCTACAAATGCATACCACCCCAATTTTTGTGAGACTGTTCCAATTTGTGGACCCGGAAGGGGTTGTGGCCTGTGATTATGTGGACATGGTTTGGGTGGATATGGGCATGGTTTCAACAGATTTTGACATGGCTTGGCAGCTCATGGGAGGGGCTTATTAGTGCCCCGATCTAGTTTTTTTAAATGTTGGGAGGAAAACAAATGAGTTGTCTTTTTTAAACATATTTCATCCTGGTTAGATGTAGAATACACATAAAATAGTTTTTTATGCTTAGAGTTTTTATTGGAGCTACTATTAATAATTTACATACAGTAGCTACCCTCGACAACAGCCAAACAGACCCCAACTCCTGTGGAACACCAGTGCAGCCCTCTTTCAACAGAACATTGAGACACCTAACAAAGCGTTCCACAGCAACGAACATATAGTATCATTACTTTTATATTTTCTAGGTAGAGGACCCCATGTTAATAAGGCACACAGCCAAGCACATTAGTGTATCTGTCTCTCCATTAATAATTTACAGTTTGCAACTCTACTGTACAATTGTCATGTGATCACCATGGCAGGCACCGTTAGATGACATGATGTACAGAACATAGAGCTTTTGTAACATTAACAGCATAACATTCTGTTTTTTCCTCTGCCATCGTGTAATCCAGTAACCACCAAGGAGATTCATGACATACCTGAATAGCTCAGGATACACTTTTTTCAGTGTCAGCCATATTCTGAAAGGGAGTTGAGTTACAGTAAAACCTGGTTCTGTTGTCTCGGGGTAGTGGAAGAGATGGCAGAAGTGAGGAATGTATAGAGTCTCTATTTGGTGGCTCATCTTCACTGGACTCAAACCCATGCCCAAAACTAGATTGGCATACTGCTGATGGGGATGTTCTCCTCCAACTCCTATTACAAGGTACAGAATGGGAGAAGGTGGTTCTGCTATTCAGACCCAGTACCCACTCAGATTAAGAAAGTGGTGCAGCATGACTGGCAAGTTCTCATTATTTTTGAATGGATCCGAAGCACATGATTCTTTTTTTTCAAACATGACCCCACCTTGACCTTTCGCACAGACAGTAAAGGTGACTGGCCACACTCCTGACAAACGTGAGTCAGAAGTACTCGCACACAACAGAGATTATTTATAAAGGACACAGCTTGCACTGTACTGTGGCATGCTCAGGGTCATGGATAAAAACAGGAAGCACAGCTTGAGAATCACTGTTATTCAACTGTGATAAAGATGCCTCGTCATGACAAATTGTTTCCACTGGTGCACCATCTGGATGCATTCTAGAGTGAATGGAAACAGAGTCATCATCTCAATACCCAGGAACATGACAGGCAACTTGTACTTACTCTCAGATGCAAAAGTGCTAGAATCTGGTCGAAGTCTAGAAGTCAAAGCTTGACATATTGGACACGCCACATAATTGGTATAGTTTTGAAGAAATGGCAGTATGAAGTCATATACTTTTGACCAATCGAAAAAGAACTTGTTGAACTGCAAACATGTTCAAACCAATTTAAACATGCTTCATTTATGACAAACGTCATTATTGCAAATCACAAACAGCATCAATGGAGCTCAAACAAGTCAATTGATGTAGCACGGCTCAAACTTGTTCGAAATAAATTAAATCTGCGTGAGCTGGTTCAAAGTTTCAAACCTTCACAGGATGGCTCAGATTTTGATATTTCAAAAGTTCAAAAATGTTCCTTGATTTATAGGATTTTCTTTTGAATGTCTGATTTGACATATTGGTTTTAGTAGCCTGTGCAGAACAAAGTAGCTTGAGAGGGGATCACAGTGGCTGGTGACCATTAATTGTCTAGAACTATGTATAAATTCTGAAAAGTTCAGTTAATTGCTCAAGAACTTTTTCAATAGAGCTTGAGTGAATCTCTGAAATAGGATGATAGTTATCAGTCCACTATCTGGATATGCTGTCTGTATTTTAACATATGGAATCGGGATGAAAATCCAACTCTCAGCCTATATGTGTTGGATGCAAAACTCTGAGCAAAACAGATTCCCAAGGGTTAACCAGAATTGTAGTCGGAGCTGAATATTTGGTACATAGATTAATGCAAGTGTCAGATTAATGCAAGTGTCGATAGGAACTATACTCAGAGTCAAAGCCAAGGTGTCAGGACACAGAACTGAGTTTGAGATATTATCACCACAAGAGATAATGTCTTAGATTCAGAATATACAAGTAGTAGAAAACACTGGGTTTTATTGTCAAATGCTAGACAAAGGTCTGGTACATGGTAAAGCAAGAAGCAAGAGAGACATTACAAGAGCTAAACACTAAACACTGTCGGGAGATACAATAAACCAAGTCAATATAGCAGTTGAGGTGCACTGGGCGTCAATGATGAAGCAACAACCAACTGTACTGCCACTTGTCCAATGTGCACAGCTGACCACCACCTGCAACCTGGGCCCAGAGAACCATCCTCCAGCACCCTAGCCTAGAAAACAGCATGGATAAATATGTGAGTTATACAGATAATTAATTGTAACATCAATCTTCAGAGCATAGGTAACTTTTGGACTGAAGGGCAGATGTATGCACAACTAAAGCTGCGGTTGTGACACCAATTTGGAACTGATCGCCATCCAGTTGGAGCAGCTGATGGACAGAGGGTATGTCAATCTCAGCACTGTTTCTATTCTGGTACAAGGTGCAGGTAAGTGGAGTGCATGATACAAAAAAAGGGAGATTCTCAAGTTTTGTCAACCCTCGATCTGCTGTAGGCACAGTTTTCATTCTCCAAGAAACTCAGTGGAATAAAAGCAGGTTAAAAACCTGCCTGTCTAGGTAAACTATAGGTCTTAACTGCTATGGCTATCTTCTATTTGCTTAGAAAATAGTACCTATTAGGTATGCAAGTATCTGACAGATTATAAAAACAAAGAGTAATATTAGATGTATGGTACAGTGAGTCAATTTTGAAATTGAAATTGATTTCTATCTGCATGCTGCCAAGAGACACTTCCTGTAGGCATAATTACATTTAATTGCCCTTCCTTTCTATCATTGTTTATTATGTTTAATCAATTATTCCTTCAGGTTGGACTTTTTATGGAATAAATTGTCAAAGGAAACATAAAACTAAAAATAACATACCAATAAGTTTTTAAATCAATATTTTCTTTCCATACATCTGTCTCCGTTACTTCACAAAAAATGTGTACAAAATTGGAGAGTACTTTCTAATTTAGCTAGATAAATGAAATTCAAATATGTTTCCTATAAAGAAAAGTATCTAAATTGATTTAGGCCACATGCCGTGTTAATTAGACTAGCACGATTAAGTAATTAATGAAATTATAATGTTTAGAAAGTGCTGTACTTTTCCACAAATAAATCTAAAATACACTGAGTGGCACAAAATCCAATTTTTTCAGTACTTGCTATTACCAACAGCAATGTCCCTCATTCCCATGGAAGTGGTGCCCACTTCCATCTGCGTTGAAACCACACTCCCGATGCTTCTTGCCTTATCGGGTGGGAGGTGGAGGTGGCATCCTCTGCTCATTATAGCCAAGTAGCATACTCTCAGGTTAATACTGCAATTGAAGAGCAGCAGTTGACAGCTTCACATGTAAGAAGTTATCGGCTGTTTCTCCTTCATGCTCCTTCAGCTTTCCATCTGGAAACACTGGATGAGTGAAATCATATCACATATTCAGTTTTTTAAGGTGCCCCCTAACCATTGGTGTAACTAGGCAATAGGTAACCACCTGGGTTTGTCAAATGGTAGCGCAGGCCTGATTATCGCTATTCGCTCTGAAGTTATATAAATACGCAGTCAAATCTTTGTGATACCGGTCACTATAATTGTCAAAATGGGCAGAACTAGAAAATTGGCAATTTTTCCATATTTAAAAGGGGTTCCATATCTCTGCTTTGCCAAGACATGATTACACAAACTCTTCATTCATTCATACAGCAAATAAAGGAAATATATCAGAGGACAAATATGTCAGTGTGTTCACAATATCATTGTATGATTGTATGATTTGTAATAATAAAATTCAGCAAACTGTCACCAAAAATCCATCCCAGGCTCGGAGAAAAGCCATCACACAAAAAAATTACTAAAAAATTACTTAATAGAGCCATCCAATTCTGCAGTTTATGGACAGAAAATAGTAGAAGCATACCTGAATTACACTGTAGTATTCCACCATTGTTTCCACATTCCATCAGGTTAGCATCTACTCTTAAAGGCTTCAAGCGTGTCTCCCCCTTTCCTTTAGGATGTAAGCTCTCAGGAGCAAGGCCCTCTTTCCTTGTGTGCTGCTTCAACTATACTGTTTCCTTAAGCTTCGGCCTACTTCTCGCTGATTTCTACCATCACTTTCACTCATTGTCCCAGAATTTGTCCCAGAAATAATTTGATTTTCATTACCATGTTACCTGTGTGTGTGTGTGTGTGTGTGTGTGTGTGTGTGTGTGTGTGTGTGTGTGTGTGTGTTTATATATTTATATATTTTTGTTCTTCATATTTTGTTCTTTATGTATCATGTTGTGCCATAGGTCACAGTTTTCTGTATATGTCATGTACGGCGCTGCGGACCCTTTGTGGCACCATATAAATTAAAGATAACAATAATAATAATAATAATCATAATAATAAATAATAATAATAATAATTGTGATCACTGGAATGCTGTCAGAAGGAGCATGGCCCCATTATCATCATCAACATTTATTTATATAGCGCCAGCAGATTCCGTAGCGCTTTACAATTGGGAAAAAACATTAATAAAACAATACTGGGTAATACAGACAGACAGAGAGGTAAGAGGGCCTTATTCGCAAGCTTACAATCTATGAGACACTGGCAGTTTGAAACACAAGGGCACGTGTTAAATCATATTGCACATTGGACCAGCTAGAATGCAAAGGTAAAAAGTATTGAGTGTGCTGTGTGATCAGTCACACAGCAATGTTGGTTAGAGGGATGTTGTCTTGTGTTAGCTGTGTAGAGGGTGATCAATAGGGTACTAGGGAAATTAAGATGCTGGTTGAGGAATATCATAAGCTTGTCTGAAGAGGTGGGTTTGCAGAGAACGCTTGAAGGTTTGAAGACTAGAGAAAAGACTTAATTTGCGAGTGAGGGAATTCCACAAAGTGGGTGTAGCCTGTAAAAAGTCCTGTAACCGGGAATGGGAGAATGTGATGAGAATGGAAGAGAGACGCAGATCTTGTGCAGAATGGAGGTGTCGAGTTGGGAGATATTTTGAGACAAGTGAGGAGATGTATGTCAGTGCAATTTTGTTGATGACCTTGTATGTTAGTAGAATAATTTTATATTGGATTCGATGAAAAACAGGCAACCAATGTAGAGACTGACAGAGTGGCTCAGCCGAAGAAGAACGGTTTGCAAGGAAAATCAATCTAGCCGCTGCATGCAAAATAGATTGTAGGGGTTCATGTCTGATTTTGGGAAGACCAGTAAGGAGGGAATTGCAATAGTCGATGCGGGAGATGATGAGTGCATGAATTAAGGTTCATGCACCAGAATAACAAACCTTGCCATTCTAAAAACATATTCTTGCCTATGTTATAGGTATTATCTGAACGTGTGTTCAGTGCTATTAGTGGAATTGTAACAAAATAGTCAGTTTTTCTCCAAAATCCGCAATAGGGAATACCACCTAAATTTTCCCTCCCAAGATCCACAAGAACAAACAGTACGCCATGTTGAAAATGTACTTACCATAATATGTATAACATTACATTGCTTAGGAACAAGTACATATTCTGACAAGTGGAAATTATATTGCATAAAATGCTAAACTGCAAGTACAAATGTTTTGTTGTAGTTTGTTACATATTTCTTCGGAACCCTCTTCAAATATGTTGACATGAACATTTAGCAGGTCATTTATGATGCTCAAAACTGCCAAACGATTGGCAGAAAACTAGTCGCACCAGTGCAAAAGTGCCTGGCATTATGGGGCAAGTTGTGGCATTTGCACTACTTGATGGTAGGGGTTGGACAGCCCACGGGAGTTCCTTTCTAAATCCAGACTCTACCTAGTTTTGCAGTCAGTGTAAACACAAGATTTCATTTTGCGGACTGAGATTATTAGGGTTGATGCACATTTTAGGGGAGTCCTTTGCTTAGTGGAAGTGCACATAGACATTTTAACCCCAAAACCCAACTGAACTCTAAAAACTATGTAAGGTGAATTGCAATTCATTGATTTAAACCAGCTTCGTGAATTTGCATCTGAATTTGGGGGAATTTGCATGAATAACATTTCTTGAAATTCATACAGTTCAACTCATTGGCGTTAAAAATATGCAAATGGTCATCATTTGAATATCTTCTCTTCTGCTTGTCAGCATGTTGGTGACAGGTGATTGGTTGCCTATTAAGTCCTCATAGTTAGTCCTCACCTTTTCTGTGTTTGTCAAAGCAACAGGTTGTTGTTGTTTAAACTACTGAACTGTGTTTATTAGCAATTACTGTTCAGACTGACTCTCTGCTGCTGACCAAGATTGTTGATTACCAATTAGTCTCAGGTTACACATTTTGACCTTAAATTGTAATTAACTGTGACTTGAAGTTAGGGAATCTACCACCATTCATTTTAATAAATTACTTGGTCTGCCCAGCACTTTGTGGCATTTTGTGGCACTCTATAAGTTGTCCCATTTCTCTGATGACCTGGTCTTATTAATACAGTGGACCTGGCACCTGCACACACTGGAGACATCCGTCTTGTTACCTGAATCAGTTTGCTGCTCAGCAATTTCCTAAAAATCAGTGATATTATTGAGGCACTGTCTGACTAATGTTCATTAGTCCTGGCTATATTGCTATGAGGTACTGCTTTTTAGCGAATTGGTTGGCTGCATTCAAATAAATATTAGTTCATCCCAAAAAATGGCTGCACCCACATTGTATATGGAAGGTCCACTTTAAAAGAAATAGATCATGCACTCAGTTGCTGACTTCCTTAAATCCAGGAACATAACTCAAGCAAGTGTCCCATAAGTCTTGATTAATGGTGTGACTGCTGCTTAAGTAGCTTGTCAAGGGTTTGAAATAGATATGAAATCTTCCCTGACATTTTGAATCTTTTGCCAGTTGAATTACTACTTAAGTGTATATTGTGCTTAAACAAATGGTATATAATGATGGCGAGCCATCATTATATACTATTTGTTTAAACAAAATTTACACTTAGGGTAAGAGTGGAAATTGAAATTACAGGGAATAGAGGATGAAATGAGCATAGAAAATATATTGAAAGAAATCATCAGTTCAGTGAATACATATTGGGCCTAATTAATCTTCGATCGCAATGTGAACACAATTTGCGTTTTAAAAAAACGCACCTAACTATACAAAATGGTGTTAAAAATAAATAAATAAAACAAAAACAGTATCCCACCCCCTTACCCAAACAAATTAACCCTAGCACTGCCACCCTAGTGCTGGAAGTAGCAAAATAGAGGGGACAAAAATCATGGGGTCCCTCTAATTTTACTACAACCAACACTAGGCTGTGACAGCTGGGGCTGATGGCACTATAGCAGGGGAACATGCAGCATGGGGTCCCCCCTGCCATTTTGACATTCAGTCCCAGACTGGTTATCACGGAGCTCGATTTCCAAGGGAGTTGGTGTCCAAAAAAATGCAGGCCCCCTCGTTAGGGGAACTCAACCCCACCTCATGGCGGTGAGGGTCGGGTAATACATGGTTAAAGATAGAATAAACACTATTTTGAGTTAGTGCACTACAGTTCCAAGCAAGCCCAGGCTGTCATTAACAGCCTGGGCATGCTAGTGCTTGTAGAACTAGAAGCATCAGCATACACATGACTGCCAGGGTATGCTGGCACTTCAAGAACCACAAGTGCCAGCATGCCCAGGAACCAAGGACATGCTCCAACCTGTAGTGCACCAACCCACAATTTAAATAAACCACACTTCTCATTTAAATCATATTATTTTATTTGAAAATAATAAAACCCCATTCATACTCAATCTTGTCTTCATCTGTACGATCCATGTCTTCTAGGCTTTTAATCCCTAGTGTGTTTAACAAAAAACCCTATTAAAATGAATTTCAGCTTCTCTTACAGTTTGAATCCCCAAAATAATCGCTGAAACATGCTTGGCAATATGATAAAATGGCTTGAAATTACACAAATTGCTTCATATACACTGAGGAAGACCTGCGTAAAAATGAAAATCTGATAGTCGTGAGGTCTATTTATAACCTGGTGCTTACCCATGCTGTCAGTGGGAACGTCCTAAGTTATAAATAGACCTCACGTCTTTCATATTTTAATTGTGTGGTGGGTGCTTCTGCATATTGAAGCAAGTTTGTATCGTCTGTATGGTTTGCTTTGTTGCCAAGTATGTTCCAGAGGAGTATTTTGGCAATTGAAAGCTTCAAGATAAAAAGATTTTTTTACAAGACGTTTAGAATATTGTTATGGGGATGTTTTTTATGTACAGCTACAGGACCTTTGGAATATTATTATGGGGTTTTTTTTCATGGACAGCTACAGGACCTTTGGAATTTGTTCAGGGTTTAAAGCTTAGAAGAACTGGATCCATTAAAGCTTAGAAGAATTGGATTCATTAAAGCTTAGAAATATTGGGACCATTAAACTTTATCAGATTTGGATTGTTTAGAAATAAAGAACACAGATATTGGTAAGTATTACTAGGGTTGTTTATTTGTTATAAAATTTGGTGGTTGAAATGAGAAGTGTGGTTTATTTAAATTTTAGTTTGGTACACTACAGGACACAGCAGGCTCTGGGTGTCAAGGCATGCTGACACTTGTGATTCCCCAAGTGCCAGCATGCCCTGGCTGCCATGGGTATGTTGGTTCTTGTAGTAGTTTTTTAACCCTCTGTATGCAGGCGGCTTGCAAGTCCGGCGGCTGTATTGCTGCCGGGTCTGCCGGCTGAGAGCAGAAGCTTTTAGGTGTTTGGGGAGTTTAAATGTTTATTACGGTTTCAATTTTTTTTTAACACTTTTTTGTGCTGGTGGCTCCGACAGCTGTATAGCCACCGAACCCGCATGCATTGCTCATTTAATGTCGGCATTGTGATTGCCAGCATTGTTACTGTCGGCAATCTCACTGTCGCCATTGTCTGAGGCAAATCGAAATGTCTGTATTTACTCTGTCAGCATTTTGTTTACAGCAGGATAAATGTCAGTATTTCTTCTGTTGGGATTCCGTACCCAATCCAACAAGTGCACACGTACGCGCGTATCCAAATACATAAGTCAGGATGTTCTTAATAAGTGCTGTACATAAAATGCATTTTTATAGTTTTTCTTACTTGCAAACACATGTTTTGGCATGCAAATGTGTAGTCATCACTATCAGTCAGCACTTACACCTGCTCTGTAGCTGGTGCAAATGATATGACTAAAAATCACATACTTAAAAGATGCCCCAAACTTGAATCGGCCGTATCTGCAAAAGGCACACCTTTACTGTACATTGGCTACGTCCATCCATCCCTTCCCATCCCCATTCCAACCTTCAAGTCGTAGGCAGTTGTAAGTGTCAGTTGTGTTCGAACATGAATTGCGTGCAATTGCTTTCATTGACATAATTCCCCCTCTGGCGCATGCACAGAGCTTTTTCACACAAAATACATCATGCAAATGGACTTGCGTATGAAGATTAATCAGGCCCATAGTAAAGCAGTACATCTGTGGGAGGCAAAATAATATCCCTTCCGTCATTGTCAGTATTGGAGGTTTTCATATAAACAATCATAGGTGATGTAATATTACAATGGACTAAAGCTAATGAGTATGGTGCTTTTTGGAAATGGTGAGCAAGTCAACATAAGGGCTCATCCAGGTGCATACCCTTATAACAGTCCTAGTTATTATAAGTTCAAAAGAGATTGATGCAGGGAATAACAGGTGTGACCTAAAGGAACTCAATTTTCAAATCAGGAAAATTCTCCCAACTTTGCTATGTGGACATGAGCACTATTAAAGTAATTTTATCGTTTTCCAATAAGCATTGTCTAAGCGATTTCTTGTGTTTCCAAAGCACAAAATAATTTATTTAGCAGATGCAAAAGTTAGCAGTTCAATACATAATTATAATACAGTACAGCCGATACCAAAGATACATACTTACCGCCGCGATCGCTGCGCACTCTGGTGGATCCAGCTAGCACAGTACTTCACTCCAGAATACTGTGGTCAGAGAATGACTGGCCTAGCTGGTCCCAGGAAGCTTGTATATATACACTCAGTGTTACAGAGAAAACAATACAGATGACGTGGCTTGCTTCTATAGGTCCAGACTTCAGGAGGGTCCAGTGTAAACAGGTCATAGGCCAGTTCAAACAACCCCCTCCAAGGGTGAGGATCAACATTCCAGATGATTCTCCCGCCTAGAAACCAGTTTAAGCTAGTCTATTCACAATACACAGTCAGTAACATTTTAAACATTTATTCCCTAGCATTGCTAACTAGAGTATGTTATGTGCGATCCCTTCGGCGAATAAACCGAACAACTGCGGATGAATAGGGGATTAAAATGATACATGACATAGTTCCTGCAACCTGAACCTTAAATATCACTAAAGTGTACATATAACGTTAATATATATATATATATATATATATATATATATATATATATATATAAAACTATAACCTAAATACCATCTGCTCATAAATCACTGTGGAATGTAACCATTATAAATATGAAATATATAAATAAATGAATGTGAGAGTGCGAGTGTAAAGCGTGCGTATTTTATCGTGCGATCGCGCCGTGCACGTGTTATGTGCATACTGATCGTAATCGCACAGTAAAACAATATTAACCAATATACTTTCGTTCATCCAATTATACGACTTCGACAGCACATTTGTTCAAGATGAAGAGGTAGTAGTGCACTAGTTTGCATAGCAGTTTGTGAAATTGTGCAGGCTTGCTGATCTTTCTATGTTTCTGTTAGTACCACTTATTATTACTGCTCAAGGAAATAGTACTTGCAAATGGGCATATGGATTAATGATCCCTAAAACTGCAGCAATTCTTTTCCATAGATAGATAGATAGATAGATAGATAGATAGATAGATAGATAGATAGATAGATGAATAGTTATCTTATGGAATAGCCATGATGGTCAGATCTATCCATGTCTGGATCAGATACAGAATATAGTGGATACATGAAGCCAGCAATGTAATAGTTACAGGTGCATTAAGAGATGAAAACAACACAAATCAGACTATTATAGACTTGAGTCAACTTAACCCTTACAGGAGCAGGATACTATAGGATTCACCATTTTTTCATATTGTGATGCATAAATTCAAATGGGAAATTTTACTTCTTAGCCCACCGCAGTGAATCTTATTTATTGCTTTCCAGGACAGATAGGGTTTTCTTTTTTTAGTACAATTGAATAAATATACATTTCATTTTATGAGCAAAGATGTAGACTGTTGATAAATCACTGTCGTCAAATTGCCATGTACTGTTGTTGCCTTATTTTAATTGAGGTTTAGCGTATTTTAGGCATTTTTGTTTTCATTTTCTATCTTCCTGGATTTTACAACAGTTTTGCGTGGTCATTTGAAAATCATAATATGTGGATTTAAAGACAAATAATTAATCTATCATGAGCAAAACACATTGAAGTGTGATTAGACTTGATAACCTGAGTTTGCAGCCTGAAAGTCTGTGCCATTTACATCTAATGCACCATAAAGACTGTATCAGCTATGCAAATACTGGAGGTCATGGGAACCAAGCTATGTATGTGCTGATAAAAATTCTGACCCGTTTCCTCCCCTGTTCAGTGTTTGGGGTAGATACATCAAAAACATAAAAATCTGCTGCCCAGCACATGGATTTATTAGACAAAAAAAATGTATATGGCCAAACAAAGATGTCATATTACAGATTTTTATGATGATATTAAACATACTTTAGAGTTCCTTATTTATTGCAAAAAAATGCTACTATTTAAAGAGGTTGAATATACTTAATGTAGAATACATGTTTAAAGGGTTATGTTTCTATATATAGACTGTAAACATAACAGTTACAAAATAAAAAATGCTCCTTATTATATTTTTTTTACGCATTATTGTTCTTTATCTTAATACAGTATACGGAAATGGGTGATGAGTATAGATTTTAAAGGAACAATTATTCTAAATGCATGCACAGCAATCATTTTCCTTTTACTTCCCTAGATAGACATACTGTATATAATTACTTTACCGTGTGCAGAGAGCTTGTCTTCTCTGTATGTTTGCACTTAAAAATATACAGCAAGTGGGATGCAGTAAGGTTCAGGAAATTGATTCATATGTGGTAGAAAATAAAAATACAGATGAGCTTTTGTAGCAAGCCCAGAACAGATCTTTCTTCATCAAGACCACAAAGAATGCCTCTTATAGCCTGATCTTCCAGCAAGTATATTTATATTTATTTACTATGTGTTGTATGCCTTACACTTTAATTCTGTACAGTTTTTGCAAACATGTTTCACGAGCATATGCACAAATAAAACACATACTGTATGTTCTCCCCTCTGCACCTGACTCAAAAACCTGCAACTATAACTATTATAATAAAATGAAGACAAGAGACAAGCTTGAGCAAACCTTCAGCTCCAGGTAGACAACAAGTAAACTATTGGGGCTGGCCATACCCGCCCCCCCCACCATCTCTTCCTGGCACAGCATTGGACCTCCCCTGCACATTAGTGGATACCCAGGATCCCCAGCAAGGGCTCTGTCACAGGCACAGCTGCACTTTAAAGGAGAGTGCTTTACAACCGTCCCTTGGGCCATTTGGATGAACCTGAGGATGGCAGGTAACCGCAATCTTCTGATTTTATTAATTATGCACTATCACCAGGGATAACTGTTGCTGATGTAAAAGTTGCTGGCTTGTAATGTCCTAAGTTTATGGCAGTATTTATATTGCCACAATACCTATTCTGTTAACAGATAACATATTAAAATAATTTATTAAAGCATTTATCATGTATTTGCATATTTTTTCATTGTCTTCAAATAAATTTGATCTATTCTTCAAATGTTTTCGCTTAAATGAGAATGAAAGCCCAAATAAATTAATACTTACCGCTTTGGGTCATTATCACTGGGGCAACTGTGTATCACTGAGCTGTGCCCACAATATTTTTTTGACAAATTGTGGTGATAAGGGACGTTTTTATAGTTATAGGTGGAAATACAAATTTTTTACATACCACCACAAAGGGGTTCATAATAAATAGTCCACTTTATCTTTGAATTGGATCTCTTGCTTCAACAGAAATAAAATGAATCATGCTCCCTGGCCATGTTGATAACACTAGTTTAGACAAGCAGTATCAAAATTACTTTACTATTAAAACAGAACCAAAATGGAAAAAAACCCTCAACAATTCCTTGTCAATATCCCTCCTTCTATCGCCCTTAACCAGCCTTTCCTTTGCAATTTTTCAAAGATTTATTTATTAAAAAACTTCTTGTCATGTCAACTTTACCTTTCAATTAAGCAAAAACTGATATCCCAGCCAGTACCCTGCTCATCCCTGCCTTAGTCCTTCTGCTCCTATAATAGTCTGACATAATAGAAAGCATAGCTTGTTGAGAATCAAGTGTCTGTTAAAACAAATGGCTTGTGGGGAAGATACATACTTATTATTTATAGCCTGATCAACCCCTAAATTGCCACATCAAAATACAAAGTCATTATCCTTCAACTTACCTCCCATCCCCACAACTCCAATGCCACAATAATGGAAATAGGTCTAGTAAGAGGAGGCTCTTAGTCGACCTTTCTACATTCTCAAGACCAGAGGGCAGCACAACATTTACCTTCTAAATAAGCGCCAAAGCCCTTGGACTCTGCTTCATCAGTAAAGAGCTGTAATTGCCGACTGGACAACAATAGGGGCACCCAGATACGGACCCCATTAAAATTCTCAAGGAATGACACCAAAACTTTCAAGTTTGGGTTATATCTCTTGTCAGCCTAGTAAAGTAATGAGACTTACCCACACCCACGGTCACCCTCTCTGATTTCCTGCAAAAATCCTGCTCATGCTTCAAAGCGATCTTGCATGCATTATAAATGAAGCCAATCGACTCACACATTTTCTGCACCATACCATCAAGTATCCTACAACAACCGTCCCCAGATTCTCAATTCCTAAGTACAGCAATCTTGTGGTAAGTACATCTGTTTTTGCTACTGCTACCCAGATGGAACTAAATAAAGCCTGAACCAAAAACAAAAGCTCTTTACACAGCGTTGAAATGGTCCCATTACTAAATCCAAATGATGTGCTACTCCATGCTCACCCATATCAGCCTAAATGCACCAGTGAAGAAAAGCACTAAATCTTTCAAAAAGGTAAAAGTAAAACAAGCAAATTATTACCCTCCGTACTTCATTAAAGGTAACTGAAATTCCTCCCACATGTTTAAGGAAAGTGTCTTAATGGAATCTGACGCATGCCAAAAAAACCAAGGGGTGTATTTGCTAAACTGCGAGTTTGAAAAGTGGAGATGTTGCCTATAGCAACCAATCAGATTCTAGTTATCATTTATTTAATACATTCTACAAAATGACAGCTAGAATCTGATTGGTTGCTATAAGCAACATCTCCACTTTTTCAAATCTGCAGATTAGTGAATATTCCCCCAAGACTTCAGTCATTTGAGTTGCTGTGACCTCTCTGGCCCTAACCCTGTGTAAGAATCCAGCAATCCACATAATGCATATCAGCACAGCAGGTCTGCCAAGATGTCAATCACTGTCGGCTGTGTCAGAGAAGCACATCCCCCCTAACATGGCAATTGCTACAGAGAAGTAAAAGTGAGCATGGCGGATCTACTTAACTAAAACTCCAGTTATTTAGTGTATATAATTAATTTCAGTTATCCACAATCCTTGATATACTGTATGTTAATTTCAAATAGTTGCTTTTCTTGCTCTTTAAATTTCATCTTGAATCCCAAATTTCTATATTTTGTAAGTAATGTTTTTTATGAAACATAAATAAAAAGAAATATAAATATTTGGGTCAGGTTAGAAAATGGTATGCAGAACTGTACTTTTTTTCCCCTCCGTTTGTGAAGAGAACAAACATACCCAGGTCCTCAGTACTTACTTGTGCATAACTTGAGGATTATATTATGGAAGAAATTCTATGGAAATTCAGAATGCCAATGCAAGGATTTATGGGCAATTATAGCATGAGGTTAGAAAACCACAGCAGAGTAAGAGGAGGTTGTTGGTAGCCCAGTAAGGTAAATGAGGGAAGGTTTTGGGAGTAATGGTGTTGCCACTCATGGGGGCCACTTCAAATATTTGCTCTTGGCCCCCAGAGTTCTAGTTATGCCCCTGGCCCAGACCCTTCATATTTTTATCACCATTGTACAAAACTGTCTTTGCCATTTTCTCTTACTGTATACTGTTCCACAAAATAGATACATATATTTTTCCCAAGAACATTCACTTTAATACGCGCTCCAGAGATTCCTACTTTTCTCCGAGAATCTTTCCTGTGTTTCTTTGCTCTGTTATAAAATGTGCAAATGAAAGTAAAATTGGAATCAATTGCATAAAACATTGGATGCTTTCCATAATTGACCCTGGTAAGCTGGTAGAAACTTATTTTTTTGTGGAGTGGGTTTATATAGTATTAGGGAAATGTGAAAAGTGAGTCTTGGTATAGCAAATGTAGCAAAGCAAATATAACATTACTGTTCAGCTTCATGGATGAGATATCATTGCTCGTCTAATTTTAGAGAACAGGAGCTGGCGCCACAATATGAAATTAGTAATATTGATGAGTTTATGGAGTAACAGAACTGTGTCTTGTTTAAATTACTTTGTTGGTGGAGCTTAATTAGATTCCCAGGAAAAAACTCAAGTACAGTTTATGAGTTCATCTGCAAAAAGGGATTCTGTATTATGTATCCCTGAATCCAAAGTATAGTACATTAATTATTTTCAAATAAAGGAAAGTTATTCAGAAAAATGTAGGATTAGGGAACATTATTCATAAACTAGCTATTGAGATTCTTGTAATATATGTTTGTGTGATAGTGTTTTACTTAGGCAATACAGTTTACATTCATTTATTTGTCTAATCTAATCTTTCAAATTTCCCGTTAATAATGGCATAATTTGAAGTGCCACTCTACAGACTGATGTTTAAAAATGTAAAGTTAATGATGGCGGCTACTCACTTCTACAACCACTACCAACGCCTCTCCACTTTTGTCAATGACCCCCTGAAGGTCCAAAGAAAGGCTCAAAAATCATTGTGTTCACCTCCTGGCCTCTTGATTGCAACAACAGCCTTCAGATTTGAACACTACTTGCTCATTGCATAAGCGCTCCAGTGCATGTTCAGGGATGTGATGTCACCAGGGACTTACAACTGATATGCAAGCCTCTGGTCTGCTTTAAGAAATGAATGGTGGCAGGGCATATTCACGTGTTCTTATAATCATTTCTAAAACAGAAACAGTATCTTGCAAGTATACCAAGTTTGCTCAGTTCAAGCCAATCTTCTTTTCACTAGTCATGACTATGAAGTAGATATTTGTCATTCTAAAAAGTAGAGGTGTTACCCATAGCAACCAATCAGATTTTAGCTATAATTTATCTAGTACATTCTAGAAAGTGATAGCTCCAATCTGATTGGTTGTTATGGGCAATATATCCACTTTTCTTTCTAGAAGCTCTGTTAAGCCTACTTCTATGTTTCTGATAGGATACTTTTATAGCTTTTACTAAGTTTGTGTGTGTTTCTTTGTAAAGAATAAGGATGACACTATTGGGTTAGGCTGATATTTTTAAAATTATTTTTATTATTTAATCCAAGATGTTAACCCTAACATTACTCAATTGAAATAGGAATTGGGACTGTTTAAAACAAATCAATATATTACATGTTGAATATTGTGGGGCTGAGATACAAACTAAATTGGCTAAAACCTATCTACTGGTTCCATTTTCTAGGAAGTCTGCTCATTAAAAAATAGCCCTACAAGCCTATTTTGTCGCACAGTATAGCTGAAACAGCTATCACATGCAAGGCATAGCTATTATACACATGCTTACATGAGAATTGATATTTCAGTTACTATTGTATCCAGTTTGCAATGGATCTTTTAGCTATTAATATAAAGGATGCTTTTGGAGTCTCTGGTGACTACTCAGTTTCTTCCATGATAATAAAAAAAGTAGAATAAGTTAAAACTAGATTAATACATTTCAGGATGGGATTGGGCAGAGGCTGTCTGGCAAATTTTAACCCCCGGGGCTCAGCAGTCTATTAGAAATATTTAAAGGCATCCCAGTGACCCAGCCCAAGGAAGACCACCATGGGACCGGCCCAGGGGGCAGATGCCTCAGATCCACAGTCTGCTTCCCACCACAAGCCATATGCACACACTCTAAGGTTGGGTGAAAACACCTTTAAATATCAAGCTGTGAGAACTCTCTTGATCTTGCTGTGGCAAAATAGTGCTTTTTCTTCCAACTCCCACTGAGTATATAGAGATTTTTATCTTCCAGATAAACTGCTCAATATCTTTATCAAACACTTGCAGAATATGTTTCTCTTAATTATCATGATATTATATAATGTAATATTAATCATAAACCAATAAACCATGTTTTGAATATTACAAATGTGATGATTGCCACATTATGCCCTGGCACATTATTAAAGGAAACATGAATAAATACAAACATCTGTGGTTTGGAGGGAATTATGCTGGCAGAATTTTATTTTTGCATTAGCCTGTCTCACCATTCACTGTCCATTGAAGTGATGGTTCTTCTGAACAAAGGACAGGTTGCATAAGGTTAGAGTCCAAGATCATATCCTTCAAAACTGTTTCAAATTAATAAACTTCTGTCCAAATATTAATTTTCCAAATTGTGCAAATAAGCATTAGTTTGTAAAAACAATGTACTTCAGGAGAGAGAAGTATGTCAGATTTAGTAACATTTTAGCATGTGTACTTTTTAAATCATGTTCTATAACCATACACTGTTTGTCATTGTCAGATGAAAACACAGATCGACTATGATTGTCAGTAAACATAATTTCAGTTGCTGCAAACAAGGGATTGCGATGTAAAACCTGCTTACTGCCAACATTCGACTATTTATGTGTTACTAAAACAGTTTATTTAGGTCAGCAGTGGCGCACGCAGGGGGGGTTTCTGAGTCTGTAGAAACCCCCCCTGCGCTAACTAAGTGGCCACTGTCCTATACAGCAGCCGCGGCGCTGTCAGAGAAGCGTCCACGGCGGTGCTTTATTGTATACAGCACCGCCGCAGACGCTTCTTAGACAGCGCCGCGGCTGCTGTATAGGACAGCGCTGGCGTGGGTTTTTTTGGGGGTTTTTTTTTTGGTCGGCGGGGAGAAACCCCCCCCCCCGCCAATCCTCCGTGCGCCCCTGGTCAGCACATGGATTTGGGGCCAATATGGTGGTAACTGCAAGATATAACATTTTACACCTTCTCAGCATTCAGGTTTGAAAGCTGCATGTTCATTGCATAAGCGCAACAGTGCATGTGAAGTGATTTGATGTCACCAGGGACTTTCAATCTAAAGGCAAGCCTCGAGCCTGCTATAAGACATTAATGGTCCCAGGGCATATTCATATATCCTTACACACCTCATGCACTTAATTTTGAGCCAACATTTGCAAACCAGATTTGGTTTAAATGGAGAAGATATTTAAAAAACATTCAAGAGTGTCACAAATCCCCCTACGAGTTACACTATCAAAACCTGTTTTTGACGAGAGCTACACCTTTAGCAACCCCCTTTCCCATGGAACCAGATATGTTTATGACATCTACAAGCAGGTTGTTATGCTGTTTTAACTTACATATATTCTTGTAATGATACAATGGGTGTATTAATTGTTTAGTGTTTGTAAAATAGTGCTTGTGTAATGTAAGTAGTTAAGGAAGCATAAATAATTAGAAGACTTATCATAATTGGGCCTGAGTCATTAAGGAGAGCAAAGCAAAAAAAAGGAGTATATAAAAACAGAAAGGGCACAATGGACATGTATTGTATTGTATAAACAATAAAATCGTACAGACAACAAAAATTTTTACAGACAACAAAAATGTTTATGGCCCCTTGTGAAAAATTGTAAGTGGAAGTACCGTAGAATGGTATACCGGATAGCGTGAGGAGGGGAGAGCAAATAAAACTAATTCTTACCCTAGAATTCCCTATGCATGATGGCAGTCCTCGGCAAGCCGTCCAGGTAAAATGGTGAGTCTACTATGGATAGAGACTCCGGAGTTATTATTAATATTATTAATATTTATTTATAAGGTGCCACAAGGCATCCGCAGCGCCACATTAAAAATGCGTAAAAATGAATGTCCGGGTATCTCGTGTAGCCGCGTCTTGAAACGCGGAAGTGATAAATTGATCCGCACAAGTACGGTGGCTGATTAGGTACAAAAGTGTGATCCAACGCGTTTCATCCGGATAGGACCTTCTCAAGGATATTTTTAGAAAGGAATTGGAGGGTTCTTATGGGTCCTGCCTCTTCCTGATTGGATAAATACTTTAATAGTAAAAAATGCGTGCAAATGTAGTACATGGATAAAAAGATATGAATAAAAACAGGCAGTTAAAAATGCCAATGAATACAGAAAATAATGATATTAAAAATAATTATATTAAAAAATAAAAATAAAAAATAAAATAAAATAAAAAATAAAAATAAAAATAAATGAAAGTTTATACATTTAAAAAAGAGCCTAAATCAAAATCACTGTTAAGACCAAATGGCATAAGGGTTCTCATCATGTAAATCCATTTGGCTTCCAAACGTGATATATTTTCCAGATAGTTACCACCTCTCCAAAATCTGTTAACATGTTGTATTCCCAAAAATTTGAGTTGTTTTGGGTTGCATTTTGGATTGTTAATAAAATGATTGGAAACACTATGAGTTTTAAGTCCTTTTTTAATGTTGTAGAAATGTTCGGCCACTCTTGTTTTAAGGGTACGTTTCGTTCTACCAATATATTGGAGGCCACAAGTGCACTTTTTCCACTACAGACAGACAATGGGTCAATAATATACCATCCAATAATGATTTTTGTTCCCAATATCTTCATTTTGAAAAACTCTGTCAGAAAGAAACCAGGCAATGGTGGGAAATTATCACTCTCACCAAGTATCTGGAAAAAGGTCTTATTCCTAGGGGACTGAGGATAAATAAGAACCCTACATTTTATAGTAGACTCACCGTTTTACCTGGACGGCTTGCCGAGGACTGCCATCATGCATAGGGAATTCTAGGGTAAGAATTAGTTTTATTTACTCTCCCCTCCTCACGCTATCCGGTATACCATTCTACGGTACTTCCACTTACAATTTTTCAAAAGGGGCCATAAACATTTTTGTTGTCTGTAAAAAATTTTGTTGTCTGTACGATTTTATTGTTTATACAATACAATACATGTCCATTGCACCCTTTCTGTTTTTATATATTGCCGATTGTATTATAGGGGCTGCATATTAGATGAGCGCTTACCTCTGTTTCTGTTGAAAAAAAAGGAGTAACTTTGCCGTACCTTGTCAAAATCATGTTGCATTGGAGTGGGAGGTAAATTTAATATATGGGGACAGATTTATAGTTGGGATAGGGCATGTCCTAGATCAACATTATATTTCAGTGTAAACATGAAGTTATCAAGTATTTATGAGCTACAAAAAAGCCAGTACTTTCTTTATGTGCAAGAGAATAAACTAATTTGCACCCTTTGTATTGTAACATGGTTTGTCTAGGATCAAATTTACTCCTTTTTTTTGCATTGCTTTTTAATGACTCAGGCCCATTGTGTTTATCTTATCTTGTATTTTGTATGACCTTAGAATAAATTTAATAATAAATAGAGCTGCGTTTTCATGTCTGAACTTAAGTTTGAAATCATTAAAACACTAACACTATAGGCATATGTATTAAAATTGCATAAATATAAAATATAAATTATATATATACACAAGTTAACCCGTGCATGATACTCAAGCATTCTAGTCAAATCAAGCTACTTAAGGTGTTAAAAAGGTTCTTGTCATGCATTTGGGCCATAGCCCAGGCCTCAACCACAAACCACTCCCCACTGTCACCCCCGGCAACCACCAACCACTCCCAATTGTCACTTCTCCTTCAAGAAATATATATATATATTTTTAAAAATCTTTATAAACACTTTTAACAATTAACAAATTAAATTAACAAATTAAAAACATCTTAGTATACCAAATTTCAGCCCTTTCTGAATTTTTTTTTCCACACACACTAAGAATTTAGTAGGTCAGTGTATAACTCCGCCCAGCAGGTGGCGCTGCAGCTTGGTTTTATTTTTTCCACACACACACACAGACAGACTAACACACGCCACTAGACAT
This sequence comes from Mixophyes fleayi, assembly GCF_038048845.1. NCBI lineage: Eukaryota > Metazoa > Chordata > Amphibia > Anura > Limnodynastidae > Mixophyes > Mixophyes fleayi. The sequence goes on along the minus strand of NC_134403.1, from coordinate 113,283,775 downwards.
TTATATTATAGATATATATGGTAGGCTCCAAAGTTGGACACATTCCGCATAGTCAATGAACCAAGATAATATACCTTTGTATATAGTATATTTAGCATCATATAGATTTATTTCTTGGATTATGGCGATATACAATAGTCCTCTTTAACACACATGAGCCGGTCACGTGCTTACATGCATTTAAATGTGTGATTTGGCTAGTTAGTTATTGCGCCCTTTTGATGGGCCAACCAATTGTAAGCCTGATATAATATATTTGAAGACATATATGAGAGCTTTATAAAATATATTTATATTAATACTTATATGGTAAATAAAATAAAGATATCAAATTCAGAACAGTGGCTTTTGGAAAGCCATCAAATGACACTCAATGTTAATTTTTATGTTTTAGGTAAAGTTTTAATTTATTATTATTATTATTATTAATTTTTATCTATAGGGCGCCACAAAGTATCCGTAGCGTCGTACAAGGACAAACAATGGCACAGTACAAGGTGAAACAGCACAGTACAAGTAACTATAAGCACTATAACTCTGGGGGCTCAGGCACAGCATGAAAGAGAGTGAGGGAGGGGAAAAGTGAGTATAGGCAGGTAACTATGGCCCAAGAGGGTGGGCACGGATGACAGGTTGAGAGTCACTGAGGAGAGCGGAGAGAAGCGAGAGGAGACAGAGGGCAGAGGGAGCGAGAGGAGGTGAGCAGAGTAGCTGGAGAGCGCAGTTAAAAGTGATGGAAACAGGAGGTAGGAGAGCCCTGCTCAAAGGAGCGAAAAATCTAAAGGGAGGGGAAGACAGACAGACACATGGATGAGATGGAGAGACTGGAGAAACGGAGACGGAGTCGAGGAAGGGGGAGAAGGGAAGAAGGGATGAGAAAGAGAGGTAGCCGACCGGTGGGAGTTTAGGCATGAGACTGGAAGGCTTTAAGGAAAAGGTGGGTTTTTAATGTTCGTTTGAAAGAGGACAGATTAGGGGAAGTTCTGATGGAGCGGGGGAGCTTGTTCCAATGGAGGGGAGCGGCGCGAGAGAAGTCTTGGATACGTGCGTGAGAGGAGGTAATCAGAGGGGAAGAGAGGCGACGATCATTGGACGATCGCAGTGGGCGGGAGGGAGTGTGAATAGAGATAAGGTTAGAGATATAGGGAGCAGTGGAGTTGGCGAGGGCCTTGTAAGTCAGAGTGAGGAGCTTGAAAAGGATTCTGTAGGGGAAGGGGAGGCAGTGAAGGGCTTGGAAGAGTGGGGAGACAGAGGTGGAACGGCGAGAGAGGAAAATAAGCCTGGCACTTACTTTATTTGGCCGCGTTACTTTCAAAAGTAATGTGGCCTGCACACTATTACCGATTTTATGGTAATAGTGCACATAATTACCATTAATACGGTAATTTCAACACCTGCTTTTTGCTTGCGGCTCCATGAGCTGTGCGCAGAAAGCTGGGTTAAAATTAATGTATTAACAGTAATAGGTTTTCCACTGTGGTATTCGGGGAGGAATTGAATTCCCCCCTAAAGGTATATTTAAAGTTGTAGACTCTCACCCACTGTAGTGAAGCACTAAATATTCAGTTCACCAGAATGTTCCAAATTTTGGCTCAAAATATGCGAATTGCTGTGAAAGCTGAGCTTTCTATTTCTGGTTGCAAATTGAAATGTGCTTTGCTTAGCAGAATCTGATTTTCCCTGCCCACTTCCTATCAGCCATCTGCAATCAATGGAGGTAAGTTACAAAAAGCAGTGGAAGCTGTTTATGTACCGGTACACCTGGATAGTCCAGCCAATGCACATTAAGGTGCGCGCTTCCTCTCCAAGAATTGGCAAAAGAAATCTCTCACCATAGTTCGCCCTCCTAACTCTTTAGTACCACCACTTTAAATTAAATACACTTTTACATTTTCTTCTAAAATACTGTTCAGTTTAGTCTTTTTTTGTGCTTAAATAAATCATTAGCGTAAAGGGACATTGGGACTGTTTTTATTAAATGTGTATGCTTTATGCTTTTTATTACATTGCTTGGAGTGGCTTACAAATTTACTACTCTGCTGAAGGTTGGTAAATATTAAGTCTCACTGAATAATTTTAATGGGACCAGTTTGGTTTTGAATTCCATTTCCAGACTCATTGAAAGTATTTTAATAATACATCACAAAGAATTACAACCTGTAAAAAAGACAATGGAATAATATACATAGTAAGTAAAAAGCCAAATCCTGAACCCGGACCAGTACTATACAGCCTGGGACGTTTTGCACTTGGGGGCCTGCTGTCATTATCAGGGCTGCCAGCAGAAACTGTGGGGGCCCAGTACTAATTAATCTGGTGGGCCCCCCCTCCCTGGGTCCAGTACTAATGTCCCCCTCTCTTTCCCCCCCAATCACAGTTAAGGTCCCCCTCTCCCCCCCCCCCAATCACAGTTAAGGTCCCCCTCTCCCCCCCAATCACAGTTGAGGTCCCCCTCTTCCCCCACAGTTAAGGTGCCCCTCTCACCCCAATCACAGTTAAGGTCCCCTTCTCCCTCCCCCCTTCCACATTTAAGGTCCCCCTCTCCCCCCCTTCCACAGATAAGGTCCCCCACTCCCCCCCTTCCACAGTTAAGGTCCCCCTCTCCCTCCCCCCTCCACAATTAAGGTCCCCCTCTGCCCCCTTCCACAGTTAAGGTCCCCCTCTTCCCCCCTCTCTCTCCACAGATCAGGTCCCCCAGGCTCTCCCTGTTCCCCCCCTCCCTCCACAATTATGGTTCCCCAAGCTCTCCCTCTCCCCCCTCCCTCTACAGTTATGGTCCCACAGGTCCCCCAGTGCTCTCCCTCTCTTCCCCCTCAAAAAAAATAATAGCTCATTTACTTACCTTCTGCTCCGCGATGCTGCAGCTCTGCCTCCCTGATACACTGGGAGTGCGGCACGCGGTGATGATGTCACTGCGCCCCACTCCCAGCCTATCAGAGTCTGGTAGGCAGAGCTGCAGCATCGCGGAGAAGGTAAGAAAGAAAAGGGGAGGCACGGTCGGTTACTGCGGGGCCCGGACAGTCCAGGGAGTTCGGACAGACGGAGAGGTCTGTCCGGGCCCCCTAGTCTGTTCGGGCCTCTCACAGCAGTACTGGCCATACCCCCCTGATGGCGGCCCTGGTCATAATGAAAACCAGCCCTGGGGTAAAATTAATACACCACTCCATCCCAGAGGCAGAGCTGAGATTGAGACTGATAAAATCTTGATAGTGCAGAGCATCATTGCATCACTGATCAAATTTTAACATTGGTAATACTAATTGTTGATAAATTGAGAGTACATACATGGAAATTATAGATTTTGATTGTAATAAGATGTGTTTTGACCACACTGTGCTTGGTCTGATTTTCTAGGATGCATAAAACATTTGCCAAATTTAAGGCAAAGCAGTCCGGTTAGTTTGCCCATCTTGTCTTTTAATATTGACAAGGAAGGGTTACAAATGTTTGCTTTACATGAATACAATGTATAAATCTTAAAGAAAGAGCAATAACATTAGCACACCTCGCACAGCATGATGACATTTCACTGGCAGTTGTTAATAATAGAATGGTTTTGTGGAAAATGAATTCCAAATATGCTTGCAATTATATTTCTAAAAGCCAGGAACACAATGCAGACAATAGTGGCTTATAGTATGTGTTTACAGCACAGAAAACAACTATTTGCTTGCTTCAGGATGTTATTATAGCAAGCTACATAGTTACTTTATAAAGACCCATTAAGTTGGAATGCTTTAAACTCATATATCAACCTATATACGCACAACCAAATGAAACTTGAAGGATGGCTCAGCGGTCATCAATCTTGATCTGTATATTAAGCATGACAAAAAAAATTTGTCCCTGACATATTCTGAAGACATTTTGTTGGATGATTCATTATATAATAAAACAATGTTCTCTCTTATGAAATTGTGCCACCATTTTTAAATCCTGCTGAGCTTAACTCTGTTTATCTTGTAAAGTTACAACTTGCCATAATATTTGATAGACTACAGTACTTGAAAGTAGATAAAAAGTGTTGTCATTGAAGTAGAGTATAATACTTCAATTGAAGAGGAATATCAATATGTATGATAAAAGCACAAGATAAAACTGGGCACATTTTTGGACACAAAATATTTAGGAAGAAAAAATATTAATTTTATGTGGAACTATTTTTCTTAATGTACAACCTGGGCCTGATTTATTAAAGAAAGTAAAGCAAAATACATGAGAAACTTTGAAACTTGGCAAAACCATTTTACAATGCAAGGGGTGCAAATGATTTATTATTTTGCACATAAGGAAAATACTGGCTATTTTTTCATGAAGGAGGCAAACAGCTTTATTTTTACACTGACATTAAAAGTTGATATGCTCAACCCCAATTATAAATCTGTCCGCACATTTTAAATTTACCTCCCCCTCCAACACAACATGGTTTTGCCAATGTTCAAAGTTACTCATTTTTTGCTTTACTTTCCTTAACGAATCAGGCCCACTGTATTTACCATGTAATAGGCAACAACATATATTGCATTCTGCAGGTTATCTCATTAGAAAAACTATTTTAACATATTTATTGTTAGTACATGTTGCATTCCTCATTGTTATTTTTCTGCCTCTGGGGAATATTTAATTTTTGTTAAAATATTGATAGACATATATATAGCCTATTACTTAGTCGTTATTAATTGAAGTTGATGGGACTTTTCCGATCTCTAATGCTGAAATTGTAATATCCCAGTGTTGCAGGACTTCACAGAGGATTATGTATTATCCACTGGTGCTTACATTTCCCCTAGAGCAGGCTACTTCAGGAACTAAAATGCAGACATATCATCAAGAGAATGATGAAGTTTACATACGTTGCCCAGCTACCACCACGGTAGCCAATCATAGCTCATCCAAGGCTAATAAACGTTACCTACCAACCCATATATATATAGCCTAACAGAACATGTAATCCTAGTCCATTATGTCAAAATAGTATTGTCTATAAATTGTTACTTATTGAATAAACATTTTCTATTAAACTTTCAAACATTTATTATTTCCCACAAGTTTTCCACCTATTTCACCTAAAGACACAAGAATACATTGACATAACAATCCAATTAATAATAAAATATATCTTAATTTAAAAAATGACTCTCCAATTCAACCTATTTTTAATGCCAATTAATAAATACTCTGAAATGATCATCCAGATTATTATTATTTTTCTATTTATGCTCTCAAACCCCTTAACATAGGCATCTAATAAGTGAGATCTCAAAGTACGCAGCTCTTAGAAGGTCCCTATAAAAAGGGTTATATCAAAGTTCTCATTAAGTCCCTTCACAAAAAATGTATTTAGAGTAAGAAAAGTTTTCTCTGTGAGATAATATTTATAGTTTTCCACCACATCTCTGGTCTATGGGAATATATTCAATAGTTTTACATCTGAGACTTGAGGGATTTGCTTAGTAATGGTTTAAAAAATGACTTGAAACACTATGATTATCAACTTTATTTTTATTATTACACATGTAATAACAACACTCTAATCTTTAATGGTCTCTTTGGTTTACCAGTATATTTCAAATTGCAATTGCAGTCCAACAAATAAATTATGTATATGGTATTGCAATTCATTAGGGATTTTATGGGATACTTATCTTTATTATCTGCAAAAAAAATGTTTTGTATCTTTATGGCAGTTCTTACAAATCTTACAAATCCCACATGGAAAAAAAAGTGTTTTTGTCAAAAGTCTTTCACTGAATTATACTTTCATGTCAGCATGTTATTTAATCAATATACAATATTAAATATATTTTTAAGAATGTTTCCATTTAATTTCATATTTATGTATGTTAGCAAATAAAGAAATGGTGACATTGTATTCTTAATTTTAAATACATCATGTATTTTTAGATTGTATTTAGCATTGAATTAATTTAACATCTATTATACCATTAAAATGTTAAACCCTGTAAATCATTTATGTGGTAATTAGTTTAAATACTATAATACAAACATCTGGTAATATCACCATGGCAGCATAAATGTTTTTGTAATATACAATACACGTGACTAACTAGATTTGCTATAGGCAAAGACATTACCAGATAGGTTATTGTATTAAGTTTTATGGAAGTATTAGTGGAAAAGGTATTAAAACTTTTTAAAATACAACATATTCTTGTGGGGAAAAAATGAAAGCTGAATAGAATACGGTATTAACATTTTTCTACAAATATTGTTTTTAATAATGATTTGATTATATAAGAAATACAGCAGATATACAGAGATTTATAGGCTATGTATAAACTTTATGCTTCTTTTAATTTTACTAGAATTTAATCTAAACAGTTTCAGTTATAGCTTCCTCTATAACAAAAAATAGTGAGGACTCTTCTCCTTCGGTGTAAAGAATGGATCATTTCATTTCAGCAATCACATCACAATGGGTGACATTAGTCATTTGTATATCAGCAGTGATATCACCATAGGTTGTTTCATTAAAGTTGGCAATCATTGTGATGTCACACATCTTATGTCTTTCTCAAGCATTAATTTGATGTTACCCAACATGAGTGATATATTCTATTGTGTATTTAATAATTGTGGTGCTGCAAAAAGTTGTCAGTTACTGCAGTATGTTATGTTATGTATTTATCTATTTATGCCTTTCTTTATGATGTACTCTTCAATGCAAATATCCTGATGTCAGCAATAGTAATGTCATCAATAATGTTACCCATTATGATAACACTGGTGATACCACTATCAATCATAGGGGCCCTCTACATGGCTCCTGTCTGTATACCTCTAAATGTTGTGACCTAATGTTATGCAAAGCGATGTTATCAAGGATATCACAGTGTAATGTCATCAGTATTGTCAAGCATCATGGAGGGTTATCAGTGATATCCTCTAATGTGATTTCACCAATTGTGGTCTAAGTTATTACCCTATGTTTCTAATAATCATATCCATTGTTATTATATCCAGCGCCGGTGCTAGGGTCCTTGGCGCCCTAGGCACAGTGTGAAAATCGCCGCCCCCCCGTGTGAAAATTGCCGCCCCCCCCTTTAAAAATCGCCGCCCCCCCCTCTTTAAAAATCGCCGCTGCGCTTCCCTCCCACTCACAGACACTGTCGGGCCATGATGATGACATCATCACGGCCTGTCACTGTCAGTGAGTGGAGGGGAGAAGACAGAGCAGAGAGGAGCAGCTTCATGCAGGTAAGATTCAATAGCCCCTTCCCTCCTCTCCTCCCCGTGGATTTCCGATTTCGAGGCGCCCTGCAGAGCCCGGTGCCCTAGGCAATTGCTTAACCTTGCCTAATGGGAGCGCCGGGCCTGATTATATCACAATTACATCTCACCAGCCATCATGTGGGGAATAAATATGATGGGCTGTCACCACTATATTAATTCCATAATTTTATCGTAAAGTTCATCAGTCCATTTAGTCAATTCATTCTGTGCATTAGCTATCTGTAGTTGTACTCCTTATATTATTGTTATCAGCTCTTAAGAGAGCATTAACAATTGTGTGACTGTAATTGGTCTCAGGAGTAATAGTATGTGTATAGCTTGCTGTTAGCTACTACAAACTCTGTACACTCTCATTCACGTAAACGTTTTTGTTGATCCCCTAGTCACAATTTCTGGGGTATTAAGTGTGTATAATTGATAGAGGCCAATATGATGTGGATTTCTTCACTGAATATATTACAATTATTAGGCTGCTTATTTTCTCGACCTAATTATCATTATTGGCCAATACATATTTGATTTCATATATATTGTTTGACCATACAGCAGGTTAGGCTACTGTGTCGTATGCTACTCTGTTCTGTGTGTAAATTTAAATTAGCACAATATAAATGCCATGAGGTATGAAAATCATTCAGTTATTTTCCAGTACATACATAGTATCAGATTGTTTTTGTTTATTGTTTTTCAACTTGCAAACATTGTGTTGTATTACTCATTCATTTGTTAGAGTGGATCTTTTAATAGCTCCATTGGCACAGTGATAAACCTGTCTGTACTATAAGCAGCATTCTGGCTAGTCTCCTTTCACATGTGAAACCATCCTTGACTCCCTAAAATGTAATGTTAGTGATGTAATCAGTGATATAATATCAACACAGACATATATTGATGGCAAAACTGTGGTGTGAACAAAGTTGTTTATTGTGGTGTTTTCCTTTCTATGTCCCTCATTGTGATGTCATCATTAATGCCAGAGGCTCTAATACCCTCAGTAATGTCACCATCTGATGTTATCAGTAATGTGGCCAGTGAAAATGTCAGTTGTGATATCACACCTATTGCCTCATATTAGTATAATCGATTATAAGCACTTTGATGTCACCCATTGTTAGTAGTAATGTCACTTATTGTGATGTCATTGGTGGTGTTAACTATTATCATGACAACTTGATGTCACCAGCTGTAATCACATCACCAATGACTTCATAATGGGTATCATTAATTACATCACAATTGGTGGCATAAAAATGTTAGATATCATTGACGTTAACTTGAAGGACAAGAAATATGTAATAACAATGACTGACAGGTTTGATGGCTGGTGACATGACAATGGGTAACATCACTGATGACAAGAAACTAGATTACATTTCAATGAGTGACATCACTGACATGACAATATGTGTCATTCCAACAGGTAAGATTACAGATGACATTACAATTGGTGACACCACTGATGGCATCATAATGGATGATATCATAATAGATCATCATAGACAACACTCACATAACAATGGCTGACACCCCAATGGGTAACAGAGCTCAGAATCGGGGCTGATGTCCTCACAATGCATGATATCACAATGGGCGACATCCCAAATGACATCTCAATGAGTGACATCACAAATTGCAATGGGAGACATAACTGACATCAGAATGAGTGACCTCACAATGGATGATATCAGTAGGTGACATATCTGAGATTTTACAAAATGTGACATTGTGATGGGGACATTGTGAAGACTGGCATAACTGATGACATCACAATAGGTGACATCACAATGTGTAAAATCATAGATAGCATAAAAATGGGTGACATCACAGGTTACATCACAATGGGTGACATCACAATGGGCGACATAGCTGACATTGCAATGGGTGACATCACTGAAATCACAATGGCAGTAAATACAATGGGTGGTATCACTGATAAAATTACAATGGGTAACATCAGTGATGAGCTCACAATGGATTAAAAGAATGGGTGACATCACAATGTGTGACATCACTGATGAGAAAACAATAGGTGATATCAGTAAGAACACTGATAACATCAAAGTTGGTGACATCTGGCAGCATGGTGGCTAAGTGGTTAGCACTTCTGCCTCCTAGCACTGGGCTCATGAGTTAAATTCCCGACCATGGCCTTATCTGTGTGGAGTTTGTATGTTCTACCCGTGTTTGCGTGGGTTTCCATCAACACTCCAAAAACATACTAGTAGGTTAATTGGCTGCTATCAAAATTAACCCTAATCTCTCTCTCTCTGTCTGTGTGTATGTTAGGGAATTTAGACTGTAAGCTCCAATGGGGCAGGGAATGATGTGAATGAGTTCTCTTTACAGCGCTGCGGAATCAGTGGTGCTATATAAATAAATGACGATGATGGTGATGACATCACAGATTACATCACAACAGGTAATGTCACAATGGATGACATCCCTGATGATGTCATAATGTATGACTTCATTGATGATGTCACAATGGGTAACATCACAATGTCTGGCATCTCAGGTGGTGTTATAATGTGTGACAATACATTGCAATGGAAAAACAGATCTGTCTAAGGAACTTATTAAATAATAAAAAATATTCTTAGAGGGCTTAGAATTTGTAAGACCTTAATGTTTAATGATGATCCCGAACTCCGAAAATTACAATAACACACTAGATGCATTTTTTTTATTTGATTACTCTTAGTTAATTATCAACAAAAGAAAGCGAAAAATTCAAATGGAGTTATTATATTCAAAGTGAAAGATGAATTGATCAACTCCTTGGAGGAAAAGTATGAAAGGAAGCTAGTTAGATAATAAAAAGAACAAAATGCTTCTGCGACATCTGGATAATTATCAAAGGTTTTAAGAGAGATATTCATCCCTATAATTCCTATAAGAGAAACAACAATTATAAACATCAGAAATCTATGGGATTACTTCAAAATTTGTTTATAAAAAGAGGTTTTAATGGTAACATTTTCATCATTTCACAAATAAAAAATAAATCAATAGATTGGAAGAACGATAATGTGCCTAAGAAAAGGTATTAACAATCAAATACAAGTTTTTCTGAGTAGCAGTAATTATAACTCGGGAGCAAGACCCCAAAAGAAGATTCTCATATTTTAGTGGTAGATCTGAACACATAATTACAGGAATTCAGACATCTCAAGCCCTAGCGAAGTTTAAGGACTCTAAAACGGACAAAGGAACAAAGTACAGAAAAAAAGGAAAGACACATAAGATGTATGCATATAAATTAGACACACAGGGCATATTTATATTTGTCATCCAAAAATCTTACAACATCACAGATTCCTCTTTTAAAGAAAAGATCTAAATTATGCACAGACCACAAACCTGAACATCTTTGATTTATTTGCTATTAAATTTTTTTTAAATCTCTGTGTCGGAAAAGATATTTTACAAATAAAGTATTACAAGGCACCACCCTACACTTGACGGCACATTATAACTTCTCTGTCCTGACTGTTGTAGGGCCCTTCTTTTTAAATGGCCACACACACTGACTCTTCCATCCCGACTGCTTGCCTAGCAGCCGGGATGCTGTGTTCAGCTTACCAGTCTCATGACAATTATTACTGACTGGCCCTCTCTACCATAAATGTAGGGCTTAGCCTCCCTGTTAGTTATAGCGTTTATGCCCTGCAGTATTCTTTAAACCTGCTGGGTTGCTAAAACCTGATATTCTGTTTGTTTACCTGTTGCATGACCCTGCTTGTTCCTGGATATTACTTGTCTGCTGCCCGTCTCGACCCTTGGCTTTGCTATTGGGCCTTCCTTGCACACTGCCTGTCTTGACCTTCTGCATTACGAGCCGCATCCCATTGCTAGGTAACGGGACTCTCTCTGGTTCAATTACCATCAGTCAGAACATCGCAATTTGGCTCCTGTTTGATTGTTCTGGATTTGACTCCTTGCTTGCTCTGACCTTTCTCTGGATCTCCCATGTGTACCTTGCTTCCCGGCTGGTTCTGTTCCAGATCATTTGACTACTCCTGCCTTCACCCATCACTTTGTTGGTGACTGTCTTTGAAATCCACGACCTGCACACCCTTTGCAGCGTAGCCCATAGGGGTCCCTGGTGCATTAGACTCCAAGCCTCCTTGTTCAGTTGAATTAATACCAGCAAGTGGTTCCATTTGATTCGTTATCTATGACAGTACACTCTGGCACCATGGATGGACAGGGTGAACCTTCTGCCTGACATCTTCTGCTCCATTTGGTTCAAAGAGTTGACCAGAAGAATTCCAACCAGGTGCAAGCTTTTACAATGTAATCAGGGGGTAGTCCCCTGTTTAGACTCTTCAAGGATCTCTTCCTACACGCTAATCATCACCAGCCGTGACAGTACCTTCCTCTATTCCCACTACCACTGCCAGTTCTACCTGTCCCAGAGACCCTCGCATTCCACCCTCTGAGAAATATGACGGCGACCCTAAGAAATGTCATGGATTTCTAAACCAGTGCACCAATTAATTTGAATTTGCTCCTGAGAACTTTGCGTCTCAAAGGAGCAAAGTGGCTTTCATCATCTCTCTTCACCATTCAAGCTCTCGCCTGGGCCTTTCTGGTCTGGGAACGTAACAATCCTATGCTCCAGAAATCCACCATCTTCATTAAAAATTTCCAAAAAGATTTTGATGAACCTGGCCGGGTTTCTTCAGCTGCTTCCAGTCTGGTGGCCCATAGTCAGGGATCTCTCACAACAGTCCAGTATGCAATACAGTTCCAGACATTAGCCTCAAAAATTAAGTGGACAATGAAGCCTTAATAGCTACCCTTCTGGCAGGGCTTAAACGACCATATCAAGGATGACCTGACTTCACGTGATCTGCCCTCTACATATGATGATTTGATTTCTCTCTGTATTAAGGTGGATAAGCACCATAGGGAGCATTCCCAAGAACAGGATCGGGTCTGTAGTTCCTGTCTTTGCTTGGCACCATGTTTTCGGTCACCTATTCACAATACTGAGGAACCAATGCAGATAGGCCGCACTTGCCTTACCCAAGAAGAGCGGGATAGGCGTATAAAAAAACATCTTTACTTCTATTGTGGAGATCCTGGTCATCTTCTATCCTCTTGTCCTAAGAGGCCAGGAAACACCTCATCCTAGGTGATGACAGGGGATCATCCTAGGTTCCAAGTCCCATACTCCCTACTCCCTGAAAGATTCGGATTTCCTCATGCCAGTAACTCTCCTTTCTCCAGATGGCCCTCTGCAGTTGACAGCTTTCGCGGACTCTGGATCTGCCGGGAACTTCATATCCACCACTCTAGCACCCGAGCTCCATCTCTGCACTCATCTGCTGCAGCTAACGGTTCCATCACCTGCGTAACCAGTCCGGTTTGGTTGCTGGTAGGAGCTCTCCACTCAGAATGCATTAAGGTCCTAATTCTTTGACAGTTCATCAACCCAATATAACATATCTGAAGTCATCACAATGTGTGACTTAATAATGAGTCATTGTAATGACTGGAATCACTGATGACATTGATGATTGAAATCTCAATGAGTGACATAACCAACATATAATAGGTAACATCACTGATTACATTAAATGGACTACATCACTAGTGACATCACAATGGGTGAGATAACATTACATCCCAACTGGAGACATCACAATGGAAGGCTTCAGGATTGTTGTAAATGACAGCTCAGTTAGAGAATGGAAAAGGGTGATTCACAAAGCTCCAGAAAGGTGCCTGGGGGTTTCTTAAGGAAGATGGTAGAAAATTGAGCCTGGATGATTGCGGATTTAGGTGGTTTTAAATTTGTGCTCCTGGAGCTCCCTACAGGTATGTCCAACTGAGCAGCAATCCTGTTATGTGCACCTGACATTACAATGGGCGACATCACAAATTACATAACAGTGATGCCACCCTCTAATAAAATTACAATAGATGATTTTGATTATGATATCACCACAAAAATACATAACAAAAGAGCATCATGTCCAGAGACTCACACTCCAAATCCTGAGCTTTAAGGGCAATCTTCTCACTGCCTGACAGAATCATCTTGATATCTGGTTATATCTCAGTGTAATTACAGTACAGACTAAAACTACAGAACAGTTTGGAATGGTTGCAGTAAGTGGGAAATATATACTTGTGTATTTCAGCCCTAAGAGCCTGGTGTTTATATACTGCGATTACCAGCATATAATATGCATTGCTCATAAATGTTGCAATAAATGACATTACTCATTCTGATATCACTTAGTGACACCCTTTTATAGTTTCACTCATTGTGAGGTCGACAATGATTTTATCCATTGTGAAGCCATCAGTGATGACACCTATTGTGATTTCACCCTTGTTTCCCATTAAGGTGTCATACATTGTGATGTGAGTACCATCATCCATTGTGTAGTCACTTGTGTTACATCATTATGTCACCCAATTTGATGTCACCCATTATCATAACAATTATGTCACCCATTGTGATATCACCCATTGAGATGTCACCTGTGAAGTCACCAATTGTGATATCACCCATTCTGAGCTCACCAGTGAGATCACACATTCTCACCTCACTGATGTCAGCCATTGTGATGTGAGTGATTTCATTCATTGTGATATCAGTTATGTTACTCACTGTGATGTAATCAATTATGTCACTGATGTCATCAGTAATGTCACCCATATCCCAATGACCAATAGTTATGTAAGTAATGGTGACACCTGTTGTGGCATCAATACTGTCAATCATTGTGAGTTATTTCTTGTCCTTTCGATTTGACATCAATGATGTCCAACACTGCCAAATGTGATGTAATCAATATCATCCATTATGAAGTTGTTTGTGATGCCTTGCACTATAATGTCAGTGAATTCTCATATTACACATGGTAACATTAATACTGACATCATAATAGTTAACATCCCCAATGACATACTGATAAGGTTCATTGGCATTTGACGAAATGAATGTGTGTCTGTGTAGTAGGGAATATAGAGTATAACCTCCATTGGGGCAGAGACTGATGTGAATGATTATTTATTATCTGAAAAGTGCTGTATAATATGTATGTATATAAATAAGTGTTAAGAAATAAATAATATGTTGCCTAATGATTTGCACTAAGGATTCTATAACATAAGCAAAAAGAAGGGGTAATATTAGGTAACCCTGCTATGCAGCCTAGTGAATTTTATAGAGATTTCTAGTAATATGCATAAATTTTGGCTCAGACTAAAACTACAGATATACATGTTTCAAAATGCTTGGGGCTTAAAAGTACATTTAAAATATAAATGGCACCCCCCTCCTCATTTATTAGAAGTACGTGTAATCACCAACAGTCCAGAGCCAGGAACTAGCAAAATGTATGTGATACCAACTACCTGGAGGCAGGAACTTTACAAAGCCTGTAGTCACATACAGCTTGGAGCCACCACCTTGCACATTACCTGTAATCATCAGCTGGTGGTCACAGGCACCACAGTGCCTTTGATCGCCAACTGCCTGGATCCAGCAACTAGCACAGTGCATGTGATCATCAACTGCGTACAGCCAGAATCCAGCACAATGCAAGTAATCATTAATAGCCCAGAACCATAAACTAGCACAGGTCTTTAATCTCTAACTACATTAATCCAGGAACTAGCACAGGGCCTATAGCCATGAAAATATATCATGAACATATATCACCAACAACAGCTAATGTTATCCTACTACCTTTTGTATCAAGTGTGCTCTATATGTCTTAAGCTAGGTAGACACTACAGGTTTTTCACCCAATTATTGTGCCAATCATACGGTAGACAACTGTTAGGTCCAATATTGCATTAGTGTGAACGCTGCAGCGATCATATTTTATCATACCACAGCACATCGTATCGTTTGATTTTATTGTTTCACAGGACTAAACATCTCTATTAATGATGGAACAATGTTGGGCAAATTCTGAAGTGTGTAGGCACTCATGACCAACAGTGTAGGCATATCTCCATAGTGTTTACAGAGTCATGATCTTTTAAGAAGATGGTTATGAGAGATGAAGAGCACAGATCTAAAGGTAAATCATCTAAGTGTGTACCATGAATCGGCATATTGATCGGGACTTTCACTTGTTGGTAAAATCTTTAAAGATATTGCATCGGGAGAAGTTTTCTGCAGTGTGTACCTAGCTTTAGATTGTAAGCTCTTTTGGCAGAGCCATCTTTACCTTCTCTTTTATGTCATTGTATGCAATTGATTTTTATCATGATCCCCTTAACGTACAGCTCTGCATAATACGTAGGCCCTTTGTAAACAAAATATGATAAAAGTAATATTAATAGTGCCCTTCACAGTAACTGTACGAAGAAATGTTTGACAGCTATGTCTGTGTGTATGACATTATCCCAATTGCCCCAATTTCGCTGTTTGCCTTGTCCAAAAACAAATGCATTGTCAGATAAGGTTCCTATTGAATTTAATTATCAGGCATGGCAGAAAATGTGGTCGGAAGATTACCACTATCAAACTGTGTATGCACCCTAACAGGACACAATGAAGCCTAAAGTGATCCGGCTACTCAATCAGTGAGACAGTAGGCCAAATCGCTCACTACAATGTGTGGCAAAATTGAGCAATGAATATGATGTTTTTAGATGAGTAGCAGAATCAGTCTCAGTGAGGCTGCATTAACACTGCCATGGCATAATCTAAACAAATACAGTTTAAATTTGGCACTATATAAGAGGTGTTGAGCTATTTTGAAAATCAAAAGTCAAATATCAATGTTTGTCTTAGCTGTTCTCCTCAAAATCATTATCTCCTTTTCAAAATCACTCTGGAGGGCATACAAGTATGTCTGCCAGTCACACACACAGATTCAGACTCTCATCATGTCATGTGAAAGCAGGGGGGAAAAGGAAGGGAAAGATTACAAAGTGCAGACAGAGCTCAGAGGGGCATTCCAAATCAAGCAGTTAAAGCTGTGAGTTGTGTTTTGGTGAAGCTCCAGAGTAAGCAGCAGTTCCTGGGAGTAAGCCCAGGAAAATGGAGTGCCCAGGCTGTGAAGCCTACAACACCTCCAGCTCATTCCTCATCAGGGAGCAACAGCCTGGAGAAAGATGAAGACCTGAGGTATGAAAAACGAGACAAGGCCCTGGGCTCAGGGCCCAGGGTTGCCGAGAGGGGGGGGCAGGTACTAATTACCCGGGCCCGGGCATGTCAGGGGGCCCGGGCCCTAGCGCCAATGTTTTGGGTTTTTTGGGGGTTTTAAAAAAACAACAACATTTCTTCTTTTCTTTTTTTGTTTTTTTTGGGGTGGGGGGGCTCGGTCGTTGGTGGGGGGAGCAGGGTAGTTAAACTAAAAAAAAAACAACTCACGTGATCGCGGCGCCGGCATCCCTCCTCTCTGCTCCTCTGTGCTCCATTGCTCCAGACTGATTGAATGCCGGGTGTGACATCATCATGTCACACCCAGCATTCAGTCAGTCTGGAGCAATGGAGCACAGAGCAGCAGAGAAGACCAAGAAAGAAGAGAGAACAAAAGGTAAGTGCAGGGAGGAAAACAGGGGGGGGGGGGCTCTGATGGGTTAAAAAATGAGGGGGGCTCAGGGGGGTTAAAAAAACGAGGGTGGCTCTGATGGGTTAAAAAATGAGGGGGGCTCTGATGGGTTAAAAAACGAGGGGGGCTCAGAGGGGTTAAAAAACGAGGGGGGCTCAGAGGGGTTAAAAACCGAGGGGGGGCTCTTATGGGTTAAAAAACAAGGGGGGGCTCAGAGGGGTTAAAAAACGAGGGGGGCTCAGAGGGGTTAAAAAACGAGGGGGCTCAGAAGGGTTAAAAAACAAGGGGGGGCTCAGAGGTGTTAAAAAACGAGGGGGTGGCTCTGATGGGTTAAAAAACGAGGGGGGCTCAGAGGGGTTAAAAAACGAGGGGGGTACAGAGGGGTTAAAAAACGAGGGGGGCTCAGAGGGTTAAAAAGGGCTCTGATGGGTTAAAAAAACTAGGTGGGGCTCAGAGGGGTTAAAAAACGAGGGGGGCACAGAGGGGTTAAAAAACGAGCGACAAGCAGCATGGCACATGGGGTTAAAGAAAAGAGGGACAAGCAGCATGGCACATGGGGTTAAAGAAAAGAGGGACAAGCAGCATGGCACAGGGGGTTAAAGAAAAGAGGGACAAGCAGCATGGCACAGGGGGTTAAAGAAAGGAGGGACAAGCAGCATGGAGGGCGCAGTGTGATCATAAGGGGGCATAGCGTGGTGATGATAAAGGGGCACAGTAATGTGTGTGTGATGGCACAGAGCTTTTGGCAATGTAGTGTGTGTGAGGTAGATGGTGGCTAATTAATGGCTGCTATTTTGTTTGCGGGGTAATGGGAATACTATTTTAATGTTGGGGCTGAAGGAAGGCCTAATTATTAATGATGGATGCTATTGATTTAACGGTAGGACTGGCTGTAATTTTCTAAATGTAGCCATTTTTTTTTTCCAAATAGGTCCTCCAACATTCCAGGAGCCGCAACTAAAGAAACCAGCAGCCACATGTGGTAAAAGTGAGAAGAACAGGTAGGACAGAGCAGCATAGCGTGTGAAATGTTGTGATTCTAGTAGGGACAATGCCAATGTTTGGTGAGTGTTTGGTGAGCCCAGTGGGCGCAGGCCAAGACTAAACTCTTTCTGTACACACTACATTCTTCCTATACTACACAAGGGTGCTAGATGTCCTGAAAGTCAGGAGTGCTTGGACAAATGTCACGCTCCGGGGAATTCAGGACCTAGTGATTTTGTTGTGCTAGCCACACCCCAATAGCGCATTGCCACGTCCCCAATTGTGTGTCCACACCCCTGAAAAATTTTGCGCCGCCGTTAGGCACCGCAATTTTTTTTTGCTTACTCAACTATAAGGGGGGGGCCCCATCAATTTGTTGTACCGGGGCCCTGAATTCCTCTTGGCAGCCCTGTCAGGGCCTATTGTGGCTGCTTCCCCAGGGCAATCCAGGAGTGAGCTTGGCCCAGGGAAAAGCTACAGTTTGCATCCAAGCAGTGCCGATGGGATCCCTGTTGCCTGGAAAATATCAGGGGGCAAGGAAATGGCTGTGTGCACTCTGGAGGCATCTGAAAACCCAGTGACAACCCTAAGTGGGTGCAATAAGTCTTGGAAGCTAATCCCTGAACAGGGGGCCGTGCGGTATACTTCTTGCGGTTCTTCTGGGTGGGGTAAAGGCAGCCTAGATGAAGACTACAGGAGAAGGGAATACAAGAGCAGGCGAACATGAGTACGGACGATACTGAATATAAAGGACCTGATGATGCTATGATTACAGTCAAGGAGGTGGAAGTGACCCAGCTGAAAAGAAAATTGCAGTAAAACGGAGGCAGAGGAACCGTGCCTTCAGTTATAACGTGTAGTTTACACTTGCGAGATTAATGACATGATGGAAATCTTGAAAATTAAATGAAATGAGACACATCTCGAGAATTTAGATGTGTATGCTGAGCATATAAATATCCATAGAGGTGAAGAGAGTGCATCAAAGGAAAAGAGGAGGTTAGCAAACCAAAGCTGCAAAAGTGAGAGAAGAGGTGCTTTCCTTGAGGGGAGGCAGAGGAAAACAGGATTTATTTGTCTCTTTCATCAGCACAGTTCCCCCAAATCTACCAGGGGAAGAGGAACTAAGTATTGAGGAGATCCATGAGAACACTCTGCTTAAATCTATAGTAGAGATGGAGGACGATATGGACACCAGCACACAGGTGGTGGGTGGTGAGTGTGATAGTCTGGGACTCAAAAGTTCTAATATTGATAGTGATATTATTGTTGTTGAAAACATTACTGATAGTCAGCTGTCAATGAAAGATAACTGTGGCATTGCAAATGTTAATGTGTGTACTGAAAGCAAAGGAAATCTGTCTGTGAAGGGTAACAGCAGTGAAACAATTGCTGAGCATGATAGCAGTGTGGGAAACCTGTCTCTAAAAGATAACAGTTGTGACAGTACAAATGCTAATATACCTGCTAAAAGAAAAGAAAAGATGTCTATGAAAGGTAATAGTGGCAATGCAAAGGTGAATGTGCTTTATAAAAGTGAATATAAACTGTCTCTTAATGGTAACAGAAGTGATACAAAGGATAATGAGTCTGCTTTGAGTGCTAACAGTGAGAGTAACCTGTGTGTGGTATAGCTGGTGGGAGTAGCAGTAACAGAATAAATATGACTGTGGTTGCTATGGTTACCAAGGACGTTGAAGCAGATAACACTGCACAAACTAATAATATTGTTGTGAATAATTATCTGGATAATGAAAATGTGACTAGTAATGTGCAGCTGGGGGAGACAGTTCTTGTAGCAGTCGTTGAACCCAGGATTTAAACGTTTCCTAAAAAATGTTCCCGCAGTGCTGAACATTACTGGAGAAAATTTTGTTCCTTGGCAGATTTTCTTCACTTCAATTTCACCCTTTCCTCCTACAGCTCTTCCCCCTCTCTAGACAAACAATCTTTTTTCAAGTCTCTCATATTATCTCAGTCATCCAACCTCCGTCACCGTCACCTGTTCACCACTTTCAACTCCTTACTTTCTCCTCCAGCTTTATCATTTGTACCTGGTATTACAGTATCTCCTGCTTCATCTGTTATATCTGGACATCAGTCTTTCCTGCTCCAGCTTCCCAGCTAACCTGGTTATCATGACACCTGTATCTGCATTAACCCCATTGACTGCACCTATTTATTACCTGTGTGATTCTAATAAAGACACTGGGACTGATTCATTAAGGAAAGTTAAGCAGAAGTAAGTAAGGCAAAGCCATGTTGCATTGGAGGGGGAAGTAAATTTAAAATGTGATGGCAGATTTATATTTGAGGTAGGGCATGTCCTAGATCAACTTTAAATTTCAGTGTACGAATAAGCTATCAAGTATTTGTGTGCTACATGAAAAACAGACAGTATTTTCCTTATGTGCAAAATAATAAACTAATTTGCACCCTTTGCACTGTAACATAGTTTTGGCCAGAAAACTTGAGTAAGAAAACAAATACTCTATTTGGTATTCATACTGGAAACCCTTACAAATCCTCTTCAAACTCCTCTCCCTCACCTACAAAGCCTTCTCTAACTCCACTGCTCCGTACTTCTCCAACCTCATTTCCATTCATACTCCCTCTCGCCCTCTAGGGTTAGCCAACAACCACCACCTCACCTCCCATTTGGTTAACACGTCACACCTGCATTCAAGATTTATCCTGTGCTGACCCCCCATCTCTGGAACGATTTCACAAATTTAATCAGGCTACCCCCTAGCCTGCAAATCTTGAAATGATACCATAAAACCTACCTGTTCAAGAAAGCCTACTTTTCCTCTGATTACACCTATCCCCTCCCTTCCCCTCCTCAACCCACCTCTTCATGATCCTTCTTCATTAATAATAGTACACCTTAACCTTTGTAACTGCTCTAACCGCCTCTTCATGATCCTTATTCACTATTCATAGTAAACCTCAACCTCATTCTTCCTCCGCTCCTCATGCTACCCGCTCTTGCTCATCTCTCCCATCAGATTTCTAGTAAACTCACCCTAACTCCCCTCTTTGTTCTTCCTGTGAGTCTGCCCCTTCCCTTTAGATTGTGAGCTTTTGTGAGTAGGGCTCTCTTATCTTCGTATCCTCCTTCTCCAGTCACCTTTGCTGTCAGCACCCCAGCCTTATTTTAGCACCTCAACACTAGGCCCCAGCCCTTGGTGTCACCTTCTCACCTTCTCACCTGCCTTCACATCTTCTTCACTGCTCTCATCCTGTTAGTTGCACCCAGACACTTAGGCACAGGTTCAGCTTGCTTAAGTTCACTCCCCACCTCTCCTCATACCCTTTTCTAGTTTATTAGTGTTCTCAAATTCATTTAAACCTCTTTGCCCGGTGTACATGTTCTCATCTGGGTTGATATTTTAATTGCAATTTGTTTTTATTGCCCTGTTTGCCATGCTTTTTTTCATCCTATGCTCTCTGTATGGCACTGCGGACCTTTTGTTGTGCCATATGATAAAAGATAATAATAATCTATTAATAAAATGTGTTGCATGTACTTTGAAGCTTGGTATTTTATGTGTTCTTAACTGTGGCCAGTTGGGTCCACAGATATAGAATTATTCCAACCACTGGCATAGTGTGCTGATGTATAGTTGTCACGGTTCTTGCGAGAGACTCGGCAGCTGTACTGTAGTAAGAGTGGTAACAGAATAAGTAGAGCCACTGAAGAAGATGCAGTTCGGTGTAACCCTGCAGACCAGTATGTAGAGTTATGTTCAGTAGAAATGAGCGTCAGCTCTGCAGACAAGGTAGGGACGATGTCCGGAGGTGAGCGTCAGCTCTGCAGATCACTATGTGGTGTAAAGTTCAGTAGAAGTGAGCGTAAGCTCTGTAGACCACTATGTGGTGTAGAGTTCCGTAGAAATGAGCGTCAGCTCTGCAGACAATGTAGGGACGATGTCCAGAGGTGAGCGTCAGCTCTGCAGACCACTATGTGGTGTAAAGTTCAGTAGAAGTGAGCGTAAGCTCTGTAGACCACTATGTGGTGTAGAGTTCAGTAGAAATGAGCGTCAGCTCTGCAGACAAGGTAGGGACGATGTCCGGAGGTGAGCGTCAGCTCTGCAGACTAGGCAGGAAGAAAGTAGCAGGAGATGCCAGGAAGCCACTTCTATCACCAGGAGGTGACTCAAAGAACAGGCACTGAAGATAGGGAGGAGGTGCCTTTTAAAGTTGCCGTCAATGAGAAGGACCAATCAGCTGCAGGCAGGGAGATTCATGTCACCGCCGGGTCTGCGCATGCCCGGATCCAAGATGGCGGCGCCCAGCGGGAAGCGGAGCGCCGGAGCCAGGTAAGTCTGCTGGGTGTCGGGTGCGCTGCCCGCACACCCGGCGTGTGATAATAGTATTGTAAATATAAATATGTATGGATTTCTGAAGTAGAATGTTGGTGTGTATAACCTGTTTTGGTACTTTCCTGTTATCTGGAGCATTTTGAAAAATGAAAAATGAAAAATAACTTTAAAAATGGCATAAATTAAAAAATTGCTCCAGATAACAGGAAAGTACCCCTTTTTAACAGAGCAAACTGTAGGACAATTGCACTGGAATCCATATTTAAATTAGGGTCAGCGGTGTAGAGATTATCTGGAACAGCTGAGAACATCATGGTAATCTGTTTGTCTTGCTAAAAATAATGTGGAATGTCCCAAGGATACCATTGTTTGTTAAATTACAGGTTACTGGATATTTCTTATAAGTTATTGTATTAAACATCATTTGAATTCCAATGTTACATAACATATAGTCCCTGGGACTAGGGCTGATACTAAACAGAATAAGATAATAATCACTAAACTAATCCTGCTTTGTCTGCAAGTAAAAATTTGCCCTCATGACTGATCAGGAGAAGAATTAGCTTTATATGAGACAAGGACTTTACTCATTGGCCCAGTCAAATTCAGTTTCCATTTGTTAGCTCAGGGCAGTCTACCCCTTATGCTATTGGCTAACCCTGCTCAAACACATATCAGGGTAGGTACAGATTTTAAATGCTTATTTGAATTTATGTCAGGGGTGGAGACAGCATTGGGTCTACAGTGCATATAATATGTCTACACACCCTTTTTGAAATTACAGGTGCTTGTGATTCACTAACTCCTGGACTTTGTAATTCTATCCCTCCCTCCCCTGCAAAAAAGTTCAAGGTCCATCAAATTGCAAGAGGATCTCCTGTGCAAAGCCCTCTTTAGGTCATTTCAATGGGATTGATTTCTTGGCTTTGCCTTGGACATCCATCCATTGATATTCCTTTTCTGAAGCTGCTCTTTGATTGACATGGATGTGTACTTTGGATTGTTGTCTTGTTGGAAGGTGAAATTCATCTTCACCTTCAGATTTCTGACAGAAGCCAGCAGGTATCATGTCAAAATAGCTTGATATTTGGAATCATTCATTATGTCCACTATCCTGACTAAAGCCCCTGTCCCAGCTTAAGAGAAGCACCCCCAAAGCATGATGCTTCCCAGGATTTTTTTTGTTGTTTGGGTGATGAGATGTGTTGTATTTGCTCCAAACATATCTTTTAGGTTTATGGTAAAAAGTTCAACCTTCATCTCATCAGTCAATTATTCGACATGGTTTGGTATGATTGAATGTAGTTTTTGCAAAATTTAGACAAGCTTGTATGTTCTTTTTTTGTGAGAAATAGCGTCATTCTTATTGACCTAACCCATACCCCAGTCGTGCAGAGTACAGGAGATTATCACATGCATGGAATGACAAGCTCTTGTCAGACATTCCTGCAGCTCCTTTGATGTTCTGTAGACCTCTTGGTCAATTTCCTGATTAGTTTTCTCCTTGGCCTGTCATCAACTTTGGACGGGCATCCTAAACTTACCTTTGTCCTTGTTGTGCCACATTTTGTACATTTATTGATGATAGTTTTCACAGTGTTCCAGGTTACATGTAATGTTTTTGAAAGTCTTTTATAATCCTGTCCTGCTTGGCACTTTCAACAATAAGATCTTGTAGATATTTTGAAAGCTCCTTGCGAACCATGGCTATCCCAGTATTATGTAACTATGAAAACTGCTAGGAAACCCTACAGGAACAACTGATCTTTATTTTGGATCAATTGTAATCATGCTCATTGCTGGCAGGTATATATTACCTTTCAATATGATTTTGGAGGAAAAAGGTCTGACATGATTTATCTTGATTTCAGGTCAACAGTTTCAATAAGATTTAATATATCCATCAGTATTCGGAGAGATCATGTTGATGTGTTCTCTCTCTTACTTCAGAACTGTACTGACTTGGGGTAGTGGTTATGGTCCATGTTGGGCTACATCGGGATTATGCCAAGTGATTGGATCTTATAAGCCTTTGCAGACTTTGCTATTTTGTTTACTTGGAAAAGTAGGAGGTTATTGGACTTGATTGTCTTTCTGACAGAGCAGTGAACAGTGTGGCTCAGATACTGGGACAGCACTCCAGGGAAGATGGTGAATGCAGCCCCTTTTAAGTTATGGTTGAGTAGTAGGCTATTGTGTGATGAAACCCTTTGACTTTTGTTATCTGTACTTATTCCTGTATAAGTGGTATATACATATATCTATGTTTGAAATAAAATAAAGTACATAAGTAGGTGACCCATCTTTTTAATATTCAATTCTATAAAGTACTTTTTTATCCTTCTGTGATCCTCTCTCTTGCTTCCAGAAGAAAAGAAAATATATCTCACACAATTCAAATCAGTTTTATATGTGTGATTCGAACACTAGAGGTGGAATATTCTATAAAATAATAAATGTAGTAAAGCATATTAAGCAATGTATACCATTTGTACACATACTTCCACATTATCATGCAGTGTTGCAGGTACAATTGTTACACAACTCTTGTGGATAAATGGTGCAATAAAACCGTACTAAACCTCTATGTCAATTAAATATTCTTCTTTGCATCACTTAAATAATAGAATCCAAATTCTCAGAAGCTATCATTTCTCATCAAATCACTAGGAAGAAATTGCACCATAATACATTCACATCTGTTAAATGTGTTGAGCTGACAGCTGGAATAGTTATTTTAGTCACATTTACTTTGCAGTCACTTGTTGTAATCCTTCCTAAGGCAATCCATTTTTATATTTTCAAGGGCAATTTGATATTACATTACAGATTTCTGCTAATGCAACATGTAAAGTAATATATACCATTGTACATGCTGTATATGGAGATATGCAAAATAAGCCTTTTTCTATAAACAGAAACGCTTGATTATTTTCAGCATACATTTATAATACGACCAACAGAGTCACCCAGCGTTGCGTCGGTCCGATTTGTAATGTATAGCAGTTTTTATGTATTAGCAAATTATTTGGTAATTAGACCAAAAATGCTATTTAGAAAATAAGATTTGTCGCACTGTCGCAATGCCACTATGTGGTCTAATAGGTTACGTTTTCAATACTAAATAACTATGTACAATTTGGCAGCTTTACCTTCAGAACTGTGGAAGATATTCACCAACAAACAAACAAACTTCTTTGATATATATAAAAGATGTCAGAATTTTGAGATACAAAGTAAAAATTACAACTTAAATCTGTCACATTTACCAGGCTGGAGGACTGTGTACAATGTAAAAATTACAACTAAAATATTACACTTACCAGGCTGGATGACTGTGTACAATGTAAAATTACAACTGAAACATTACACTTACCAGGCTGGAGGACTGTGTATAATGTAAAAATTACAACTAAAATATTACACTTACCAGGCTGGATGACTGTGTACAATGTAAAATTACAACTGAAACATTACACTTACCAGGCTGGAGGACTGTGTATAATGTAAAAATTACAACTAAAATATTACACTTACCAGGCTGGATGACTGTGTATAATGTAAAATTACAACTGAAACATTACATTTACCAGGCTGGATGACTGTGTATAATGTAAAATTACAACTGAAACATTACATTTACCAGGCTGGATGACTGTGTATAATGTAAAATTACAACTGAAACATTACATTTACCAAGCTGGATGACTGTGTATAATGTAAAATTACAACTGAAACATTACATTTACCAGGCTGGAGGACTGTGTACAATGTAAAATTAGAACTGAAATATTACACTTACCAGGCTGGAGGACTGTGTATAATGTAAAATTACAACTAAAATATTACACTTACCAGGCTGGAGGACTGTGTACAATGTAAAATTACAACTGAAATATTACACTTACCAGGCTGGAGGACTGTGTACAATGTAAAATAACAACTAAAATATTACACTTACCAGGCTGGAGGACTGTGTACAATGTAAAATTACAACTGAAACTTTACACTTACCAGGTTGGAGGACTGTGTACAATGTAAAATTACAACTGAAATATTACACTTACCAGGCTGGAGGACTGTGTACAATGTAAAATAACAACTAAAATATTACACTTACCAGGCTGGAGGACTGTGTACAATGTAAAATTACAACTGAAACATTACACTTACCAGGTTGGAGGACTGTGTACAATGTAAAATTTATCACTTAAATATGTCACACTTACCAGGCTGGAGGACTGTGCCAGGAAGACGTTGGAATTGTTTACAGTTGGTCAAAGAAGGAGTGGAGAATAAACAGGGAGGTTAAGGTACAAGTGTGGGAGGCACAGATCTATAGCAAGAGTCCTGGAATACAAGAAAACAAGGCATAGCATAAATAGGTGCTCAAACAGAAAGGTCAGTCAAGTACAGTGTATACTATTTATAAGACACAACAAAAAAATCAGAGTGGGTGGTTAATAAAGAACTGAGTATGAGAACAGAATAAGTAGAGCCCTGGCCAACAAATAAACAACGGGACTGACACAGATAGGATTAATAGACAATGGGGTGAAAAAGCAAAGTTGCAGTATACATTTTAGGACATCAGACTTTGTCAAACATACATTAGAATCTGGATATCATTTTCAGACTCAAGTGTTATAATGTATAAATATCAAACAATTTTGTAATGTGTGAAGGAAGGAGTTATCTAACATCCACTCATCCCCAATTTTGACATATATCTACTTCCTGTTCCCACATCTGCTTGCCAAAGTGTGACAGGGATGATTTAATTAATAAAAATGCACTGCAATTTATAATTAAAATGCGATTAGACTTATATATAACATAAATTTAACACACATTTTTTTTATAATGTATGAGGTAATTGCATTGTAGCTTTACGTTCTTCTATTGTTAATAATTTGCAAGTTAAGCCAAGAAATTAAATAAGTGATGTTTGACATTCCAAGGTGAGGTTGAATTTAGACATAAAGAAACGCAAATGCCCTTATGTGCTGTATTTAGCTTTAAATTTCTCTGCACATGCTCAGAAACTAACTATATGCCAGAAAATGCAAGTGTATCCAATTTATCTTCGAGTGCAAAGTACCCTTACTACAACCTATGATTTCAAGGGCGGAACGGGGAGGGGATTGGGTGTATGCCCGTTGTCAATATACAGTAATGGCGTACTCTGCTGGAACGCATGCAGCAGCATCCAGTTCAAGCTTTGGTCCAAGTTACAGGTTTTTCTGTCATATCACTTGCTCCAGCTACACGTTGGGTGTAAGTGCCAATTACTAGTCATGAAGGTCACATATGCATGCTAGAACATGTGTTTGCAATTGGGAACAACTATAAAAATTTATTTTATATACAGCAGACTTTCATAACATCCTAATAAATGTATTTTATGGTGAAAAAATGAGTAGTCATTAATTACTATATTATTAACAGATGACATTAATAATTTTTATTTACTTTTTCTGTGCGTTCTTTTGGGACTTTATATTCTACATATGTTTTGGATGTATCCTGCAGTGTATTGTCTGTTAGAGCAGAGATCACCTAGACACATATATAACAAAAGAGGTGTCTTTACATCTGCTCCTTGTTGATTATGGACGTGCATATGCCTGACATATGTGTGGTTTTAAGAAAACGCACAATACGTTTATTTTGCATGCCTTATTGAATCAAGTGAATGTTTGGCAACCCAAGGTAATGTAGAATTTAGACAGAGAGACTGTCACAATTCTATTAGATGTAGTGGATTCACTTTCGCCAACCTGGATTAGCACTGGCAGTAACAGAGGCACAGAGTCTAAAGAACCATTGGTTTTTATGACTGACCCACGGAAAGAGGTTTGGATTTTGCTGCAGGTAAGTTTGCAGGCCGCGGCCCTCTGCGATGCCTCCAGGCGAAACGAACTGGTATCCAAGTGCAAGAGATTGGTCAACGTAGCTGGGACTGATACACAATGAACTGCAGAATACCAAATCAGGAAACTAAAGAATTGTCAAAACAGGCCTGGTCAGCAACAATCAGGAATGCAGAGTACCAAAGGGCAGGCAGCAGAGAAGTCATGAACAGTCCGAGACAGAATACACAGAAATCAGCCACAATATGCACAGGAACATTGGAGTAAAGGTATGGACCCTAATACTCTGGCACAGGCCTGTACATTGAGCAGGTTTAAATAGCTGAGCTATTTTCACATACACATAATTGGTACCGGTTATAAGTTCCATGTCTCAACACTCACATGATTAATATAAGCCATATATGACGTTAAAATATACATTATTTCAGGAGAAAAGTTTTTTTGATTGATAGGAGTGGTAATAAAGGGGTAGGAGTTTTGTTGTGATGTTTACACGTTTGCACAGTGTGTCTTCCCACACATCAAGGTGCACTTGAAATTTACGGAGAAGCCAGGCGAGAACAAGTGAAGGCATGCAAATGGACATGTGTTGGGCAGACTGGTTCAAAACCAAGCTGCTTTGCGGTGTGCATCAGTTCCACTTTGAAATGATCTTCAGACTTGGCAGATTTGTGAATATTTTACGTTTTGAGGGCCTTTAAACTGGACTTATGTCCCCCACCTAAAATCTGTATTAAAGAGAGCTACAACAACTACATTTGTTTTTGTTTTGATTTTTATTTTACCAACCTGTTTAAAAAAAGCAATTAAAAAAATATTCAAAAAACGGATCTCTCTAGCCTTGCACTATGCACTTGACATTTCTACATGATTAAATATTATCCATATGCTATCTTATGTGCAAAACCTCACACTTTGGATTATGATAAGACAGAGTCGTCCTTGAATTTGATAGCATTTGATAGATGCAGAGAAAGCTCAGCAAAATCTTGCATGTTTGTATTAGTCAATGACATCAAAGCAAAACTAAAGTAAGCACAAACTTGCAAACCTAGCACAAACTAATTCACCACTTGCATAAAAATAACTCTTAAATCTACTTCTTAAATAATTAACATTTTAAGTAATGATATAGATTTTTCATATAAAGTGCAAAAAGAATGCATTTTCAGTTGAACTCACAAATTATTTAATTTGTATAAGTCATTGAAGTAATTCACATCCATTTTTGTGATATAATTTCTTATCACTTATTGGGCCTCTTTTAGAGTTGGACGAGCATGTGTATTTTTGTGTATATTTACTTACTGCACATGCACACAAAAAAAATGCACATATGCAGTATGTATATATATATATATATATATATATATATATATATATATATTGCCTTTTGTTTCTTTTGGACTGGAGAGGTGGAAAGAGTGTGTTCATGTAATTGTAACACAATTAGATGTGGACACATCCTTAGATACGCCTTTTAGGAGGAAACCCTCTTGCAGCATTATCTAGCCATTTCTGACTAGCTCATTGCTCTCATTGACCTCCCCCCCCCCCCCACAAACACACACACACACCCACACCCACATACACACACTTGTATAGTACTTAATTCATTAGTGGCTATAGTTTATTATACATTATAAATGTTGTGGTATGGGCACCCTTCTGGCGATGCACACTCAAACAACTTCTTAATTTATTCCTTGCTTTTATTGTCAGGATGGCAAAGTAATTTATAACACAATGTTCCATACACTTTTTTGCATTTCCAATTCTAAGTTAACAGATTCCAACTAGACACCGGCCAACTTGGTCAGCATTGGTCACACTTACATAATGAACACCTCAGGCTTAAATACTTTACACTCTCCCCACAGCCCTAGTTTGATGGAATGGTCTTTACAAAGGAGTTCTCATCAGGTGCTCTGCTTGATTAGCCTCACTGCAGACACACTCAGTCAGCTGCTGTTAGCTGGGAAAAAAGATAACTCCAAACTACCTAAAAGATGTAAGTTAAATTACACTCTATATTATCATATTGTCACACATATATCCTCCACCTGTATATCTTAAAACTGAGTGCACTGCTGTTCAAATGTGTAATGACTGCAGCCTTACCCTACAGACTGTCAGCTGAATACTTAAATCTTCTCTTAGAGGGCTGCGGCAAACAACTCCCTTTGTCACAATAAATAATTCATATTAGGTGGATTCATTATTTGAAGTTGTGGCCGTCCGTTCGCATTACTTATTTGTCATTTCCATTTGGCCTGCTGCAGGAAAGAAGATTGTCATTGGATTTTTAAATGAAAAAACAACAGCTGTGTGTTTTTATCATATATATTTTCTTTTAATTTTATTACGAATATTCCACTCGGAACTCGACCTGGTGTAACCTTTGTTTCGATGGGCTTGAAAGTAAACTCGAATCATATATTGCCCACTCTCCATCTGGCTCCCTGGAATGCAGTAAGGGTAAACGCTTAAACTACTTAATTTGCATCTCTGTGCTTCAATTTTCTAACCTTGTTACAATTTATAGTCTCAAGGACACTCAACACACAAACTCCAGTTCTTCCTTCCCACTCCTGGACTTAACATGATAACATGACATCTTTAAATTTTCTCCCCTTGGTGGAACCAGCAGTCATCTTCAGTCTGGGGCACCACAAAACTAGGTGCATTATGTCCACATGGAGGATTTTTTCACTGCACCCCACCCAGTTTCTCATCGGAAATGAGGACCACTGTAAAGAGTACATCATACCAGCACAATACTGTTCAGACATCAAATGAAAAGCTCAGAAGTAGGGTTTGTGATTGGTTGAATCACATTACATCACAGAGCTTAATTTCAGTCTACTCCACCATGGATGATGAGTGACAGGGAGTAAAGTGAAGGAGAACATAGGATATAGACGGGGTAGTAGTTAGAGAGCGCAATGGTTGCTAGAAGGAAAAAAAAACAGATAAAAACTTGTACAAAGAAAATATAACAATGCCTACATAATTTAATAATATCATATCAATTTTACAAGTGAACATGGTAAACTGATGGTCCAATTCTTGTAATTAATAACGACCATTGTCAACTTGATTCAATTTTAATTTAGATTTGTTTATCTCAAAATATATGTACAGGGATTTTGGTGGTTTTCTGAAAAGTGTAACACACAGATACTACAGACAGACAAACAATAGCAATAGCAGAATATACAATGAATGCTACATTTTGCAACATTTTGTAACAGAGATACTGAAGTAAACCATAATATTAATTAAAAAGTAGTTCACAATATTAATTAGATAATTAGACAATATTAATTAGATAATTAATGATATAATAATGGTAGTAGAGAGGGTTAAATCTGCACGAACACACACACACACACACACAGCACAGTAGACCCGGTAGTGCTCCTGGGTCGAAGCAATCAAGGAATCAGCTAGAGCAGTGCTGGGGAGGAGGCATAAATAGCTATCTTGTGTTGTAGGTGGGAGACTGAAGCCAACAAGTTTGCATGCTTTTCACAATAGCTATGTTTTTCCAAAGCATCTATCAGCCAAAAAAGTGAATAGTATAAAAGTATCCAGTAAACATTAGGGACAAAGCATCTATGGCCAAATGGGGTATTTTCTGAGATACCCAGAGACAAATATTGAGTGGAGAAGGGTCCTGTAAATATATTGCCGATTAAGACTTTATTTCAGAATAGAGATGTGTGCAGCTAAGATTATGCAGGATTCTTCAGATTCTAGCAACTATTTATTGCTTATAAACTTGCCCAAAACATTCTTAAATTGTTTAACAACATAGACAGATACCAGTAACTAATGACATTGTCACTATTATAGAACCAATTATACATTTTATTGAAAAAAATAAATTATTTTTCATTGAAAATACTGACTTTAAAGCCTTATTTGCATCTTCATACTCCACATCCATATGTTTGCACAAAAATGGCATTAGAGTCTTAGGGCCTGATTCACTAAGGTAAAGTAAAGCACAATAATTAGTGACTTTGCACCTTTGCAAAACCATGTGGCATAGGTAAATTTAAAATGTAGGCAACCTGCGGCTCTCCAGGTGTTGTGAAACTACAAATCCCATCATGCCTTGCTACCTATCTGCTGGTTATCTACTGGCAAAGCATGCTGGGACTTGTAGTTTCACAACACCTGGGGAGCCGCAGGTTGCCTACCCCTGACCTAGATCAATCTTAAATTTCAGTGTAAAAATAAAGCAATTAAGTATTTGTGTGCGAGATGAAAAAACATCCATTATTTAACTTATGTGCAAAATAATAACTAATTTTTACCCCTTGCATTATAACATGGTTTGTCCAGAAGAAAATTTACCTTGTTTTCTTGCCTTACTTTCCTTAGCTAATAAGGCTCTTAATGTGCATGGATATTGTAAAACTGGAGTGGTTTTACCTACGGGAAGTGTTGCACAGATTTGGCATGTGTACCAATTTTTTCTGTCCCTACAGCTAATATTGTTTCCAACCATATTGCTTCTGAAATTGATGAGCTTGGAAGAAGAAAGTATTTATTTGCAAATGACTTACCACACATCTTTGCAGACAAATGCCAATCTATCAAAAGTACCCCATCCTCAACTGATTGACATAGGGGTGGTTTCTGGCCTTCAACTTACCTGGGGCAAATGGGTAAGTTCTGACAAATGATAAAGATGTCCTACATCTGCTTTATGGTAAAAAAAAAAAAGTTTTCATTTTTCAAATAGCTAGACCTGACTTCAACAGCATTCTGGAGGATAACCTCATTCCTTTAAAGTACCACTTATCCCTTCAAGAAATAAAATAATAATTTCCACTATCACAATAAATATGCCCCTGATATCTATCCCTCCATTGTGCAACGAGAAGGCCTACTGGACTAACACTGTTACCCCACAACAACAGATGGTCCATCTTTGGCTGCAAAGCCAAAATTGTAGGTCTCTGCTACAGTGACCTTGTTGGAATCCGTAACCGTTTTTCAAATCTGAAGCTGATGGCAAGAGTCATGACCAGGGCTTTTTTTATTTTTTATTTTCTTATTGAAAGCCTGGAACTTGCTTTCTTCACCCGAGTGCCCAAAAAGTGTAAAACACAAAAACGTTTACATGGGTATGGTTTTAGGCCCTCATCTATCATCATAATAATCATCATCATCATTATCATCAACATTTATGTATATAGCACCAGCAGATTCTGTAGCTCTTTACAATTGGGAACAAACAGTAATAAAACAATACTGGGTAATACATACATATAGAGATGTAAGAGGGCCCTGTTCGCAAGCTTACAATCTATGGGTCAATGGTTTGATACACAAGGGTAAGTGCTACATCAGTAAAAAGACACCGCCCACCGATTAATGAATCCTACTTATATATATAAGTAGGAAGGTGGGAAGATGCTCAAAAGTTGCAAATACATGTTTATCCTTCGTTAAGGGCGCTCTTTCCCTATTTTCTAGCCCGGTCCCCATTTTATCTAAAAATGTACTTTTCTCTATGCTAGCTTCTTACCTACAGAATTTCATCCCTCTTGAGCCATGTCAAACCCTATTACCATCAGCCTTCAGATCTAAATTAAAATCCTATCTGCTGGATTGTTATCACTGTTGCAACTGTTTTACCATAATTGCACTAAATGCACTTTCATTACTGATAGACAGTTTATATTTTGAGTTTTACATTTTAATGTTGACATGTTGTTATTCACAATCTATTTATTTGTACTTTATGGTACTTTTTGGGTGGTATCATTTTTAAGGCACTGTAACTTGATTTAACAAGGACTACTAATTCCAAAAATATCAAATGGAAAATAAAATAAACATCAGTCAAAAAATTGATTAATATACCAATGCTCCTAAATAAAATCACCAAAGATCCCGAGGGTGTTGAATACACTCACAATATAAATTCACAAAAAGGTGATATTCATACATTCCTCAATTTCTAATACTTGCAAATACTGACATCAGAAAGTCCCTTTAAAAGTTCTTATACAAAGTTCATATGAGACGTTTCCCAACTAATCCAATCTGGGGGAAAATTATGATCCAAAGAATTTTATTATGGAATCAATGTCCCTTATCTTGAATCCCCCATCAATGGGACTATCTACACAAAGCAGCGCTGCATTCAGACTCTGGATAGCTGAATAGTTGGTAATGACCAATATATGTATAGAATTCTCATACACTCACTACTCACTTGTCAGCCTTTACATCAGCACATTTGTCTATATAGGAAATGTAATCCTGCAAGCTGACCTCACATTGGCTTTTTTATGTATTGTAGCTGCGGCAATGTGTCCTGAAGTTCAAGGCACAGCTGCAGCCAATATTTGATCAAAATATGTCTGCAAACTGTTCCAAATAAGAAATGATTCCCAAATATAGAGAATACACACCTTAAGCAATATTATATCTCTGACGCGATTTTTCACTCAATAGTAATGTGGTTTCTTCACCTGACAGTTTAATTAATCTCTTTCCCATGTCTTGTTTAAATATCTTTCAAACAATCAAATTGCATTCATAGGGCCGTTACTACGGTAATTTTTGCTTGCGGCTCACAGAGCTGCAAGCAAATATCAGCATTGAAATTACCGTAGTAACTGTAATAATGTGAAGCTATTACCGTAGTAGCAGTAATTGTGTGCGGAATTGAATCTTCCCCTTATTGCGAGCAATCTAAAACTCTTTGGGGGTTATTCAATTCACCGTGAGCTACCTCACACATCATTTATCAGCCCTGAAAGCCGAGGAAGCTATTCAATTTCTGGGACCCACAATGCTCATCATCTTAGCATTGTCAAGCCCTATTTCCAGGCTCATCATGGGTCTCAGAATTGAAAAGCTCCATCCACTGTCGAAGTCAGCAAATTGGATAAAGTAATTTCAATTAATATCGAGCAAACTTGGTTGTCTTTGTCTGAAAAGATGCGTAGAGCTTGCTACGGCGTGGAAGAGCGTTTCCGGCCACAACATGTGGCAATAACAGTTTTTACACTTTTACACACATTTGCACAAACACACACATTTGCAATTAGTACACATTAATTGTAGTTGCAACACATAGTTATTTATGTTGAAAAATAGTAGTATTAATAGTAGCATTAGTTTAATATTATAAGTTATATGCATGTTAGTAAAACATATGGTTCAGGTTATAGGAAATGTATCATGTCTGGTATCCTTTTAAAATCCTATCCATCAGCAGTTGTCCGGTTTCTTCGCCGAAGAGATCGCACATTGCATACTCTAGTTAGCGATCTTAGGGAATAAATGTTTAAAGTAATACTGACTATAAAATGCTAATAAGACTAGTTGAAACTGGATTCTTGGCAGGAAAGTCGGAGCACATCCCCTGGAGAGATGACCCCCATCTTTGGATATTTTGGTTTGAAATGGCCTATGATCTGCAACATACTGGACCTTCCTGAAACCTGGACCAATAGAAGCAAGCCACATCATCTGCATTGTTTTACTGTATTTCTGACTGCATATAAGCAGGAGCTCTTCATCTAGTGACCAGCCTTCTTTGACCACAGACTTCAGACCTGAATGACTGTTCACTGGATCCAGGGTGCCTGCGATAAGTAACGGCTGTACTTATTATATTTCTCTTGAATTATTCTGCTACTTTTGGATAATAAATCTTTGTGCATTGGAAACACAAATTGAGATTCGACAATCGTTATTGGATAGCGACAAAACGTGCATAACACCGCATTCCGAGTATAGATGTAGTGCGAGACAACTTGTGCTGAATTGAATCGCACCTTTGTTTCAGAAAATGAATTATTAAATTGTTTATATGTAAGCCGTATAAATGTATCCATGGGTAATGCATATAAATGTATATACAACATATATAAAGTTATCAATAAAAAAGTAACAGCAAAATAATATAGCAAATAGATCATGTTTGGCAGGACTGAAGACAGGCTCATCTATCTTTTAATTAGCATACAAGTGAAGGCAAACCTAATTACCATAGTTAGAATCAGAATCAGAATCAGCACTTTATGAAGCACTCCAGATTTACAGGACAATCTAAATAATGTAAACCATATGAATAATACATAGAAAAAAATCCTCAACTCATTATACAAATAGATTTATTCACCATAATCAAAGTCAAGGTTCCATTATATGTTCCAAATTCAGCTCATAGCCACAGACGTTATAATAATGACTAATAATGAATAATAATAACATATTATAATTCATACGCCTGATTATATCATACAAACACAAATACTAAGTAAAAAATCCACAACATATTTTAACATATTGGCTTAATAATTAAAATCAATTTTGAGCTTTAAAGTATTAAAAAGAAACACATACAATTATGATCATGCTAATTCAATAGCTCTCTTATAAATATAGTTTAGATCAAAAATTTTCAAATTAATTAAAACAACAGACATTAAACCACTGTGTTAGGTTATTTAAAGGGGCAGAGTAGCATCTAGCAAAACTAATACAATTTTCTAATCATAAATGTATCTTTAATAATATAAGAATCAAATTCTGTATACTTGTGTGTTGCAAATTGGCTAGTAATGCACATGTCAATACCATATTTAAAAAGCCCTTAGTTTTTTCAGGTAAACATGAGAGTCTATTGTCATTTGTCTGTACTTTTTCTTGTATTGTATATTTACTTTTATTTATTTTTAAAAATTCAAGCTAATTTGTTCTCAAGTGTGTACGACCTTCAAAACACCACCTTAGTAAATTTAAGTAGTTAAAATTTGTATCTATAATTTTTTTAATTAAATTATTGAAAGAAAAATAATTATATTGAGATAGAAATGCCAATGATGAAGCTTCTTGATTTTTTTTTTTTTTACTTTTGGGCATTAAAAGCTCCAATCTTTCTATTTTAGAACCTCGCTCAAGGACAGTTGCAAAGGATTCTCATGATGAACTTGATTTTTAAATGCATTTAAAATGCATTAAAAATTTTTTTAGCTTGTTGTAGTAGTTACTGTGTATTCTAAACAACTGACCTATGGGAGTATTACCCTTCCTTGTCCTTAAGCGACTGCTCCAATAGTTCAGAAAGCATTACAATCTTCTTGCTGATAATAGGTCTCTGTAACAATACTATAGTCCCTCACCAAGGCAATATCAAGATAGTTAATATGTGATACAATGTGTGTGCTAGTGAATTTCAAACCAAAATTATTAGAATTAAGATGATATATAAAAGATGAAATAAAAAGAATATAACCATCCCAAACAAAAATTAAGTCCTCTATATACCTACCATAGAGTACTATGTTCACTCCTAGGGGCCACTTCATACATATTGTTCTTAAAACAGTTCCATATATAAGTAGGCAAAACTCGGAGCGAAGCTGATGCCCATGGCAACTCCAAGTGTCTGTAAACAGAAGTGTTAATCAAGCATAAAATATTTTTGAGCCAAAATATATTTGCTAGAAGAAAAAATGAATTCATGCTGTATCACTCCGAGATTCACATCCAAAGACAAAAAATATTTGACCGCAGGTAGGCCTGCTTCATGTAGGAAATTTGACTATAAGGATTCCACATTACAAGTAACAAAATGATGATCATCATTGTCATCATTTATTTATATAGCACCACTAATTCCACAGCGCTGTACAGAGAACTCACTCACATCAGTCCCTGCCCCATTGGGGCTTACAGTCTAAATTCCTTAACACACACATACAGACAGACTAAGGTCAATTTGTTAGCAGCCAATTAACCTACCAATATGTTTTTGGAGTGTGGGAGAAAACCAGAGCACCCGGAGGAAACCCACGCAAACAACATACAAACTCCTCACAGATAATGCCATGGTCAGGAATTGGACTCATGAACCCAGTGCTGGAAGGCAAAAGTGCTAACCACTTAGCTACCATGCTGTCCACAAAATGATAACCTTATTTCCAGTGACAATCACTAATTAGATGAGAAATGTCCTTAATATGGGTTCAGACAGATGCAACCTGAATCTGAAAAATATAATCAACACACTGTGATAAATTAGTGGTCATGGGATGCCCCAGGGGCGTATGTGGGTTATCCATGAATCTTGGACAAATTATAATAAGTGGAAATAACAGGGTGAGTTTGAACAAAAAATACCTAGTGTCATTTGATATTGCCCCCTCGGAAAGAGCTGCATCTAGTAATATTTTCAATTCAGCCTGAAGTTGGTGTTAGTCAGAAACCACAATAAAATTTGGTATTATTGAGTATTCTTAGCATCAATGACAATCTTAAAAAACAAAATTTTCCTTGAAGAGAGATTCAAGACTATCTACAACTTCCATATAGAACATCCAATAGAATAGGCCTGTCCTCAATTTTTTTCGTTTATTGATTTATTACTAAAGTACCTTTTGTGTCATAACACCCTTGTGTATCTGTTCAAATCAACTAACAAAATCAAACAAGTTTGACATTGTAGCATGGATCAGGATCTTTGAGGATAAATCAAAACCACCATTATTCTTTAATTGTAAACAATATTTTGTTACAGGAATGTTTCCTTCCTTCCCTCACTCCTCTATATTTAACTTCCGATTCTTGTGTTAGAGATTTTAATCTGTTCTGACCAGTGTTTTCATAAAGATGTCCCTAGGTCTTCTGTGAATAGCATAGGGTTTTATATAAGAGACTAACGTCACATAAAAATTACAGGCAATGAGTGAATGGCACTGACAGCCTAATAAAGCCATAATGGACCAATCCCAGCAGGGTATCGGTCCAGCCTTCACAGCAAGGCCATAAGCAAGATAAAACGGACACTTGACTTGACATTTAAGTCAGAGACTGTCAAAGCAACCAACATACAGATCAGATGGGCTAAGTGGCAGTGGAATGCCTGATTCTGCCAATGTTTCTCTCCCAGCCTATGCCCACAATCCTGACAGTATCCTGGATAATCTACATATGGTTTTGAAAGTTTTTTTATCCTTTTAATGTCCTATTCAATATTGTATATTTTCATCCATCTATGTAAGTAAAAGTGTTATCAGAGAAAATGATTTAATGAAAATGTCTAATGTAAAATTCCGTTCTTCTGTAAACTTACTACCATCGTTAAAGGAAGAAAATTTAAAAATGTGAAGGCCTTGTGGGTTCAGTTCTTCTCAAAAATTTTCTAGAATTTTTTTTTATCCCACCAGTGCCCGGTTTCTGCTTCAAAAGAACTTACAATTGCCAAAAATATCTATTTGTTTCAGCATTTATCTTCCCAAAAAAACTTCTCCTTTCAGTTTAATCGTTTGTGAGAGATACAATATTCTTTCTGTGATACTTCAAAACTGACTTTCCATTTTAATTTACGTTGATGACCTACAAAATGAATAACTAAGTGTGCTGTGCCATTTCCTACTGATGATATGCAGCTGCTGCAAACTTTGCTGCTATAGTAACTGGGACATGACTAACATACATAAGCTTTAACTTGGGTATGTCACAACTTGCACGACACAGACGGCAAATCCTGCAGAGTAAATATCAGTTTTAGACAGATAAATACATCATCAACATGATCATTATCAACATTTATTTGTATAGCGCCAGCATATTCCGTAGCACTTTGCAATTGCTAACAATCACAGCAATAAAACAACACTGAGTAATATAAATAGAGGTAAGAGATCCATGCTAGAAAGTTTACAATCTATTGTAATGGGAGTTTGATACATGAAGTTAAGTGCTACATATTGCATATTGGTTCAGCCTGATTTCAAAGGTAAAAAGTGAAGTGCTTAGTGGGCTATATGATCCAGTCACACAGCAATGTTGGTCAGGGGGGGTCAGAGAGTTGTGTGAACTGCGTAAGGGATAAATATAGGGTACCTTAGGAAGATTAAGAGGGTGGTTGAGGAATTTTATAAGCTAGCCTGAAGAGATAAAGTTTCTGTTAAGACTTAAGGAAAGTCTTATTGTGCAAGGAAGAGCATTCCACAAAATGGGTGCAGCCTGAAAAAAGTCCTATAAGTAGGAATGGGAGCAGGGAATGAGTGTGGATGAGAGATGGAGATCTTGTGCAGAACTGAAGTGTCGAGTTGGCAGATCTTATGAGACAAGTGAAGAGCTTTATGTTGGTGCAGTTTTGTTGATGGCATTGTATGTTAGTAGAAGTATTTTATATTGGATACTGCTCAGTTGGTTCACTATTCTTCTTTTATTTTGTCAGGATAGCAGAAAATAGGAATTTTTTTTTTCCATAAAAGACAAAACAAACTTGCAACCCTAGAACTGACTACCACAGCAACACTGACTAGTCGCTGGCCCACTACTTAGGTGTCGATCGCCCTAACCCCAACAAAAGCACACACTTATATGTCTATCTTCTGTTATATCTTTCTTCTGTCTTTTGTACTCACAAGTACATTTAAGTTATTGTCTGTGCAATATCAAAAACCAGACACCCCCACATCTAATTACAGCCCAAAACAAAATCTTTCTTGTGTGTCCTGTCTGTAAGCAAAGATTATATTTCATTTAGGGGAAAGGCGTGAAAACAATGAATATTATCTCAGTTGTGTCTACAATCATATAATCCCTAACTCTAAAAATAGATGTAAAGTGACTGCTGACTTCACTTTCAGGAAATAATGTAATCAATCTATATTTTTGGGTAAATCGTTATATGATTATTGTTCTTACAAAACAATAAGTACTGATATTTTTTCCTATATAGCACTGTCATTCTGTGTCCCAGCAATGCGTATTAACTCCAAATGAAAAGTAATTTTTCTCTTACTAAACAATTTCACAGCATGTAAGAGTCTTTAAAAAAATATATTGTTTTTCTTCAGATATCTTACCCGAAGTAACATAATTGAATGACAGTAACACAATATTTAATGTGTCATTGTTCAGAAGTCCATTTAGCATCTATTTAAATAAGGACAAAAAATCGGGTATATACTTAGGCACCTATGGCACATCAGTAGCTTACTATATTACGGAATATTTCTGCCACACCTCCACTACATGTTTAATACTATTATTTAGTAGTGGCCCTGGAAAAATTTATGAAAGTGGCCTAATGTAGGCATGACCAAATCAACTGCAGACAGGATAACACAAAATTAGGTGGGGTCAGTACACCATTATCCATAGCCACATTGGTATTATTTAATGGTAGGCGAAATCACAGCAATGGTGGAGCTTTGTCACAGTTGGGAGAGCTAACACACAAGTAGGCAAAGCAAACACAAGTGACAGTGTCAGAACACCAGTGGGGGGAGTAAACACATCGGTTCACACAAACACACACTAATCTCAAAGCTCTGGGATGCATGTGTTCCAGCGATGTCTTCTTCCGCTGCACTTGGTGTACAGGTCTACCCAGTCTTAATCTCTTCACCAGCATTCATGATCCATCACCTGAAGCTAAAGGAAGCTCTTTTTTCCAACAACTCCCCTCCCCCAATCAAACTGAATTTCCCAACTCAGCTCTCATTTTTCTCCCCAGATATATCCTTTGTAGCATATGCTCTCTCCTTCATCCTTTAGATCTATCATCTATCTCCTGTTCTTTCCCTTTTCCAGCTCTCTATTCTCTTCCACCTCTAGATATAATGATAGATAACTATTTCCTTATTTTTCCCCCTTTTTGTTCTCTTTCTCATCTTTTCTTAGCTAATTCTCTCTTATCGCTCTCATTTTTCTTCTTTCTCTTTTTCTTCCCTTTATCTGTGGCTGCTGTGATTGGCTGCACTCAGCTATTAGATGTTTGGTAATAGAGGAGCAATTTATAACAAAGGGGCAAGTGGTGCTGCTCAGGCCAATCACAGCAGCTACAGCTTCAGGATGGGAAACCAACCATTAGGTCTTGCAGATGCGCATCAGCCAATAGCATCAAGTTTACAATGTAGAGCTGATCTCATTGGCCGGTGTGAATCTGCTAATGATTGGTCCCATTGCTGTTTCAGTCTAACTGCAGCTGCTGTTATTGGACTATACAGCTGCCATTATTTCAAGCATGTGGCTAAGGCTGCCCACTTTAAACCAGGGCCAGTCTTAAAGAGTTCGGATTGCCTTGCTCAGCTCACTTCCCAACTGTCGTGTGGAAAATAAGTAATTATTAATAATCAGGAAACAAAAACAGATATTAGGTGGCCCCTGAGACAACTGGCCTACCAGGAAAAGTCCTGGTAGGTTCTATGGCCAATCCACCCCTATTCATGGGGAGTCCTTTCCTAAGACTATGCTTGATGCTCGCTTAGATGTAATAAACACAGAGGCACTGATGATATGGGTCTCTGTAGATGTCCATTGGGTAATGGTAGGTGGCACTAATTTTGCAATATCCTTATTCGCTGATAACATATTTCTATCCCTTGCACAGCCTCATATCTCACCCTCAGTCCAGTATAAACTCATGGCTTCGTACAGTGAGGCTCTAGCTACAAAATGAAATTCTCCAAGTCAGGGGTTAGGCTGTCACAAGTTACCTCCCAGATTAAGGGAAGTCTTAGTTTGAAAGATAGCTTGAAACTCAAATATCAAACCAATAAAATAAAGTACTTAGGGTTATTTAGCACATCCTCCAATCACTATTTATATCAAGAATATTTTCCCCAATTATTCTTAAAAATAAAATCAGATGTCTCCTCTTGAACAGCTTTCATCATATCATGGCTGGGTGGAATAAGTGTGATTAAAATAATATAAATATAATATAATTTCAAAAAATATTCTATGGTCTTCTTTGAATTTATATGAATGGTAAAATACCAAGGATCTCATCATTTATCTATACAAAACATACTTCTCAAGGTGGCAGAGGATTTCTTGATATAAAATTATATTATCTAAACTCACACCTTTCCCAATTGGTTGCAAGATTTACCCCCCACCCATAATACCATTTCATGGTTATATATAGAATCTAAATTTCTCACTTTTCTAATACCCCAATCTTCAGTGACCTTACAAAGCAGACCCGATATTTCCGGTGGGTTTACAATGTAGGCATCTAATCAACTCGTGGCTATACTTTGACAGACCCCAGATCTCAATTAACAACCCCAAAAAAGCACTTACTGCTTCCTCAATCCTACACTGTCTCTCAAGGTACAATGGGGAGGAAGTGCTGGGAAGCTGTCATAACCAGCTGATGACTCCTGAAGCTCTGGTTGGTGGATAGCACCAGCAACTCATCAATTAGAGAGTGGACCACTGTGACTGGATGTGGTGCAAATTCATCATAACTGGATCAATACACAATAGGCATCATGCCCTATGACAGTGCTCAGCTCCTGGTGGTTGGATTGCATACTTCTCCAAGTTCGAAACTAGGGGAAGTGGAAGGACCTCTCACCCCTGCTTTAACCAACCTCACACACTAAAGATATATAGCAGCACAAATTAAAAATAAAATACTTAAACAAAATGTATAAAATGAACCATTCAGTATTGTTCCTGGTAGCTTGCCTATCCAGGCACATGCCCACTAGTGCTTATATGGCAAATATGACCCCTTGTTGCTATATGGCAAATATGCCCCCATAAGAGAAACCTATATCCACTTTAATGCTCATTTGTGTGCATCTGGAATCTGAATTTTTGGAAATTAAATAATAGGAAAATAAATAAAGTTGGAACACATGCAATCCTGAACATTGTAGTAGAGTCTAAATAAAAATGCCTAATAATACACTATAGTTGGTTACTGAGACCTGTAGTTGCATTTTTGTACACAGATTTGTTATTGTGATTTTATTATCAATAAGCAGCATGGATGTTGCTTACCTTTTTTACA
This sequence comes from Mixophyes fleayi, assembly GCF_038048845.1. Taxonomy (NCBI): domain Eukaryota; kingdom Metazoa; phylum Chordata; class Amphibia; order Anura; family Limnodynastidae; genus Mixophyes; species Mixophyes fleayi. The sequence goes on along the minus strand of NC_134403.1, from coordinate 113,239,998 downwards.
AATGATTTCAATTTATGCAATTAGAGGAAAAAAACATTAGATTAAAAAAACTATAAATATCATATTGTTTGTCAAACATTTGACTCACATTAGATGTTGATTGTCGCATTCTCGTCATTATACTGATAATAATGTGATAATAAATTGTTTATATTGCTTCCTTGAGCTGTATAGAGCTGTACAGACTTTATAAATATCTAAGTTACTTTTGTCAATTTATAGGAACATGCAGGATTTCATAAATTATTTAATCCCTAGATGACTTAGAAACACTTCACTTTATATAAATATTTATTCTACTTATAGCAGGAAATTGAGAAATAGTCATTGTTAAAAAGAGATGTTTACTTGGCAACAAACTAAGAGCTCACCACTTCTTCTCAGTAATCCACATGTCAGCTTCAAGTGACAGCACATTTTACTTGGCTTTAGAATATCATTTTGTAAGATCAAATTCATTTTTCCACAAGGACTTGCTTACTTCATCGGATATAAAATGATATATTGTATGTCACGTAAGAAAAGAGTCATAAGTGACTTTGGAATGAACATAAGATTTACTGAGGGGAAAATTTCAAAATAAATCAAAACCAGATGAAATAACAGCTGTTTCTTCCATTCCAAAAAAGACATATAGTACAATGAAATGTAGCCTTTATTATTATTATATAAATAAAAAATAATCCAACAAACAGTGCTTGGAATTAGTCCATGAAAACGAGAATATTTCATTTATAGATTGGCATCACTTATAAGAATAACAATATCTGCAGCTCTTGAAGCTTCAGGATAAATGATCAGTAAAGCATCCCCTTCTCAAGATCCTAAGGGTATAATAATGTCCACACATAAAAACTAAAGGAAGCGGAGCACAAATACCATAGCACAACATCATAATTTTAAAACAGCGAAGCAAAACTTTTATTGTGCACTAACTGAATACTCAAAAAAATATAGCAGGTACTGTCTCTTGTATCACTTCACCAGATTCACCAGTGCAGATTCATCAAGGGCATAACAAGTAATGTTCGAGAGTCCATTTAAATTCACCTTCAGATATGACTTATCAAAGTCCAGTTTTGAGCCAAAAACAACATTGTCCAAACAAAAATACATAACCATTTCCATTGCTTTGCTTCAGTTAATCCAACATCACATAATACAAATGACATATACGGAATTATATACCATTATTAATAATAATAAATAATAATAATAATAATAATAATAATAATAATAATAAATAATAATAAGACAGTTTGTGAAATTTCATCCGTGCTGGATATTCCACGGTCAACTGTAAGTGATATTATTAGAAAGTAGAAGCGTTTAGGGACGACAGCAACTCAGCCACGAAGCAGAAGACCACGTAAAATCACAGAGTGGGATCAACGAGTGCTAAGGTGCATCGTGCATAAAAGTCTCCAACATTCTGCTGATTCCATAGCTGAAGAGTTCCGAACTTCCACTGGCATTAATGTAAGCACAAAAACTGTGCGATGGTAGCTTAATGGAATGGGTTTCCATGGCTGAGCAGCTGCATGAGAGCCTCACATCACCAAGACCAATGCGAAGACCAATGGAGTGGTGTAAAGCACATCCACACTGGACTGTGGAGCAGTGGAAACGTTTTTCTGTGGAGTGATGAATCACGCTTCTCTGTTTGGTAGTCAGATGAACGAGTCTGGGTTTGGTGGATGCCGGGAGAACGTTATCTGCCTGACTGCATTATGCCAACTGTGAAGTTTGGTGGAGGGGGAATAATGATGTGGGGATGTTTTTCAGGGTGTGGGCTACGCACCTTATCTCCAGTGAAGGGCAATCTTAATGTTTCAGCATACCAAGTCATTTTGGATAATGCTATGCTCCTAACTTTTTCCAACAATTTGGGGAAATCTCTTTTCTATTTCAACATGACTGTGCCCCAGTGAACAATGCAAGGACTACAAATACATGGTTTGATGATCTCTCTCTCTCCTATACACATATCCCACGATTGGAAGGGGCTATTTTTAAATCTTCCCATCCTGGTACTAACAAATGTATCCCCCTCCCCTGGAGTCTTGTCTATTATGAGGAACATCTCTTTAAGCAGTAGTAAGCCAAAGGGGCATTACAACAGCATTGCATTTAGATGTAAAATTTGCACTAAACCATAGCAACCGGCAACTAAATGTTCAACTGGGTGTCTTTAGGAGTACCACACAAAATTTGGAACACACATCTAGTACAGCTATACTACATTTAAATATTTATCATGTTGCACCCTGGCTGTCAAGGGATAACACTTATTAAAGGTTTTTTAACTTGAATGTAAAAGTTAAAGTGCTTATGCGTGAAGAAAGTTTATAGAACTGACATACTTATAAATATGCAAATAGTTTCAAAATAAAAAGGAGACATAACTGAAATATATTCATCACCTATAATTCAGTACTCTGTGAACAGAAGTTTTCAGCTATACTTCCAATCAGTAAAGAGAACTCAAAGGGCAACAAAATAGATTTTATACGTCTCCTTTTGAAGTTGGATTTCTAAAGACACCCCATCCTTTATTAAAAATGCAAAAGGAGTGTTATTTCAACCTAGTGACAACTTGAATTTAGGGTTTGCAATTGAATATTTAATATTTAATTGAAAATACATATTTTAAATATGACATTTCTTCCAATTATAACATATGGTATGATGTATGCATATTGTGCATTACATATTACCAGATACATACCTAACATTGTTTATTCACAATATTTCCATCCCAAGATAACATTTTCTGAGCTATATATAGGATACACATGTGTCACTGCTATACTTGTGTTATCAAGTATACAACTATTATATAACTATTATGAAGATTTACATTTACTCCTGGTATAATGTAACCTTTCTGATGCCCTACTTGAGATTCCTTGGCTGATGTAAACAGGAATTTTCACATTTATAACTTAAAAGTTTGCTTTGCAATGTTTGAAGTTTACTAAGTGATATGGCAGTGTGCCGGAAATGGCCACTACATCACTTTTAGGTGACATGCATGAGAGGTTATCTGTATGCACACTTGGGGCTCATTTAAAGTTAGCAGTAAATCCAGCTAGAATGTACACTTTTGCATCTTGGCAAAATCATACTGTGCTATAGGGGAAGAAAATTGACAATGTACTTAGCGGGCCTGAGTCATTAAGCGGGCCTGAGGCATAAAAAAGGAATAACTTTGCACCTGGGCAAAACATGTTGCATTGGAGGGGAGGTAAATTTAAAATATGGGGAGAGTATATAGTTGGGATAGGGCATTTCCTGGATCAACTTTAAATTTCAGTGTAAAAATAAAGCTATCAAGTATTTGTGTGCTACGTGAAAAATAGCGAGTATTTAGGTTATATGCAAAATAAAAAAAAATATTTGCACCCCCTGCATTGTAATATAGATTGTCTAGGAGCAAACTTACTCCATGTTTTTGCATTGCTCTCCTTAATGACTCAGGCCCAGAGTTGGTAGTGGGGCATGTCCTAGCTCAACTTTAAATCACTGTGTAAAATTGATTCCTCCCAGTAGTTCTGTGCTACTTACAAAATCAATGTTACCCCTGTAAGAAAAATGTGCACCCCTCAACTGGGGTTTGCGTCTAACTAAGGGCCTGAGTCATTAAGGAGTACAAAGCCAAAAAGTAACTTTGCACCTTGACAAAACCATGTTGAATTGGAGGAGAAGGTAAATTTAAAATGTGGGGACATATTTATATTTGGGGTAAAGCATGTCCTAGATCAAAGTTAAATTTCAGCATAAAAATAAAGCTATCAAGTATTTGTGTGCTACATTACAAAACAGCCAGTATTTTCTTTATGTTCAAAATAATAAACTAATTTGCATTGTACCATGGTTTGTCCAGGATCAAATTTACTCCTTTGTTTGCCTTGCTCTCCTTATTGACTCAGACCCTAAATGAGCCCCATGATGTATTCCAAACTACCAAAAAAACTTTGCCATGTAAAGATTATTTAAGTTCATGATTGGTAAACCATCAGCTTCAGAGTTGTGTTGATTAGCCCCTTTATAGCTTTTTGAATAACAGAGCACAACTCAGGAATTAAGAAAAGAGCAGGATAGCAGTAGTTGGACATGAAACTAGCGAATAACAATATACAGTAAGCCATTACCTAACTGATCTTTATTACTTGATTCAGTAATTAACAACAGGACTAAAATGGAATTTGTGAACATAATATTATACAATATACTAATAAAAGGTTCCCTCCCCAAACAGGCAGAGCTGTAGGGACCATGCTATGGATTGCAAAATATCTTTGAACTCACCTCCACAGCACTGCAACAGCTTATTGTCCCAGCACAACCTGGACTCATAATGTCAGTTTGTAATACTGGTGTAGATTTACAGCTATGCGCAGTCAGTGTCTTCTTTGAAACTGACATAGGGCTTTTTGAGACTCCTTATCTCTCAGTTGTCATTGTGGGGCATATTCAATTGTTGGCGTTTTCCGCAGCGGAAAAAGTAATACCGTTATTACGGTAATACTAAGCCCGATTTCAGCTCGCAGCTCTCTGAGCCGCGAGCTGAAATCCAGCCTGAAATGTACCGTAATAACGGTATTTACGCACAGTATTAACGTAATGACAGTAATGGTGCTCGTGCCGCGTTACTTTAGGCAGTAACGCCAACAATTGAATATGCCCCTGTGAGTACAAAACTGCTGAGGTGCTGGAAATGGACAGATGTGCCAGGATGTTAGGATCCCTTACGTTTGGGGGAAATTATCCTTAAAAGTGGATAACTAATTCTGTAGTGAGGCCATAATACATAACTGAGATTTCAATTGTATTGTTGCTTCACCTGCCTGCATAAGAGCTGTAATTGCTGTTCCTGTCTGCACAATACATTGTCCTTCTTTAAGCAACCCACATATAAGTATAATACAATGACAACAAAGCATCAAAAATTCTCTGACAGAAGTAGTGTTTTTAAACAATACTAATAATAAAAAGATAATTGTTGTCAGCACTTATCCTTTATACTGCATATCTGTGTGTAGCTAGCAAAATGAAAACATGAGGTATTAATTCATATTTTGATCAAGACATTTAAGCCTGCATCCCAGCATCAAGGGCACCTCATTATATGCAGGTCCTACACTGACCTATTTGCTTCAAACACAATTAAAATGCAGTTAAAATCAGATGCCCTCACCTCCCAGGTATAGGGGCTTACATCTAGTAAGGGCTACTAAAACTAATAATACCTCCAAGAGCTGTCTCCTCATATAATGTGAATTGTAATTTATTCCTATCCTGTCATCTATAAAAGTAAACAGATTTCTTCTCCTTCATTCCAGATATCTTTTCTGAACAAACAACTTCTGCTCTCCCCCCTCTCAGTGTCCTATCATATTACTGGCCTCTGTAATAATGGTAACACTTTCTGAAGTTTATCGTTGTGCTAACAATGCACCCATCCATATAGCGGATAACTCCGCCCTCTACAATGCTGAGAACCACAATCAATCTGCTGCTATGGGGATATGACTAAAATGAAAGCACTTCTCCCTATAAATTCAGTTCTTTTATCCTCTGAAGACTGTTACTTATATTATTGCTTTTTATAATATGTTTAATATTGTTTTATGGTATTTTAGAAGCAAATGTAAATGAAAGGCAGGACTAAAATGAACAATTCTCCTTTAGTTTGCTCCATTGGATAATTACATTATTGGCAAAAAGATTAATAAATCTTTTAATAATGACTCCAACAAAAAAATCACTTAAAAAGATGTTTTAATTGTATAAATATATAAAATGTATATTTTACAGTTGTATAAATGTATTGTTCAAAAATGGCATTTTTAAGGGTAATTTTTTTCAACAATGATATTTTTGTTAAAAAAAAAACCAGTTTCATCCTAAAAATATTAGCCTGAACTTCATGAACTAATTTGTTAACTGTGAAACACTGGTGTTCATTGAAACTTAAAATTTGCCAAATCATTTCTAGACAGGAAAACTTACTTTATTATGTTTTAAAAGACTGCACTAACAAGTTAATTGCTTTGATTAGTCTCCCTTGCGCCATAAGAATCACAGCAAAGCCTTATTGATTGCTTAATCGGACTTGTTACTTTAACTGATCACTGAATGTGAACAGACATTTTGATTTCTTTTAATTAATTCCTCATCTGACCTTAACATTACACAACTATATAATCTAAAAAAATATGTTTGAGGCTTATGACTTAAGATAGCATTAAAATGAATATAGAATCCAGCATTGTATAAAGTTTGTAAAATGCATAATCATTAATTAAAGTTATAGGGCCTGATTCATTAAGAAAAGTAAAACAAAAAAATGAGTAACTTTGAACCTTGGCAATACCATGTAGTATAGGAGGGGGAGGTAACTAATTTTTTTGCTTTACTTTCCTTAATGAATCAGACCCATTTTATCTAAGTATTTATTAGAAGTTATGCAATTTCATATTTCATAATAGCATCCAAAACAAGTTGTATTATAAATAATTTTCTCCTAAATATTATTAGAGCTTAAAACATTTATTTTTTTTATTAGTTATGGTAAATAAAAACATTCATCATTTTAATTAGCCTTCAATGTTATACACAGCAAAACAAATAAGATTTAATTTCATTTCTAGGCAGCTCACCATTGAGATTCATTCAAGAGGCAACTGTAATGCCTTCATAATAAGCCAATAAACCTTTTGTAACAATATTTTTAAAATAATAATTTTTCCCCATCAAAAAAAGGTACTTAACCCCATGTCCCCTAGGACCCTCCCATAAAGCAAAGAGCTACCCTGCCTTCCAAGCTCCATCATTAAAAGGCTAACCCCATCCCTCATGTTGTATAATTGGTTGCTTTCACTTGCACTTGTTTATTCAAATTGGGTCTAATTTTCACTTTTATACTAAATATTTCCTTTTTGCAAAAAAAATAAAATAAGAACTATTAATCAAAGTCTGCACAGTTTTATTTAAGATTTATTCTTAATCTTATATTTAACTACAAAGCACAAAGTTTTCAGTTACCTGCTGTTCCTGGAACATGTATAATTTTAATGTACTAACACAAGTCTGGATTTTTGTTCAAGATTCATGTAGATGCAAAGAACTGCTAGGGATATTCCTTCGTAACTTGTGGTGGGTGGGGTTAGGTTCAAGTTCAAGGTCAATGTCGGGGCATGGATGGGCACCTGATTGGTGGCGACTGTGGGGGGTGAGGATGTCAATGAGAGGATGACAGCATACAGTAGAGGAAGAGTTTGTAGAGTTCATGCTCTTACCATTTGTCTTGCGCCCCATGATTTCTGAGAGAAGCAAAAGAGACAGCATTGGGAAAGAAAACAGAGAGGGAGAGACAGAAGTCGGGAGAAGGGAGAGACCCAGCAATAGTGTAAAATACATAATATGTGGCCTAAAAGTTTCCAATCTGCGGTTTCACATTACGGGGATGATGTAAAGCTGCACATAAGTTTGGAAACTTGCACCCACGCAAATGCACAATTCAATGTTTGTGAGTATTTTGTATAACTTTTACTAAAAGCATTTATTTTTTGACCTATGGAAAGCATCCAGTTCTTATCCAGCGCCCTTTTTCTTGAGGAGTCATAGACATTCTCATTATCTACATATCCTTTGTGATCAAGGGATTAATCATTTTATGGACATTACCGAGCAGCACAGGGATCATTAATACAGTTAATTTGTGCAGATTTACCAAAAACCTCTAGCTGTTATTTTATTTTTTTACAGTGCAGATTAAAGTGTTCACAGATTTTTCAAGGTTTTATTAAATGCTAATGAAAAGAAATATGCATTTTACTTTTTCAATTAATAATGTCAGCATAGATATTCAGGGCTGAAAATACGCGTGGAAAAGGAGAGTGAACTAGGTAGAAAATCTGTAACCATTTTCCTTAAACAGAATTTATTTTTTTTCAAGCAGCATACAGAAGAGGTAGAAAATATTTACTACACCAACCACAGAAACATTCCCTTGCATTCCTTAGCGTATACATATACATTCCTGAGCGTAAACGCTGGAATTAACATGTTGTTGGTATAATCGGTTACAGATTGCTGTATATAAATTATTATAGCTATCCTGTTACACGGTTTCAAAATATTTATGTTCTACAGTATGCATTGCAAGTAGTTCAAGGAGTATATCAACAAGATGTGTAAGCATATAAACACAACATACACTACTGACTGATCCCAAGACATTCTTTTGAAAGGCTCAGATGTGTGGCAATGCTGAAAGGCTATATTTATAATTATTTTATTATTACAAATATATGGCCTTTAGGTTGCAGTTTGTGAAACTTTGATGCATCCTGTTATATTTCTCTGCGTTTAGGACTTCTGCATTATATTTGTATAAATCATTGCAATTTTAATAATATTTCATATATAGTGTATATTTTATGTTTAAAATATTTATGTAAAAAGAAATACCTATTTATTTAAAAGGTAACATAAATATTTATTTTTCATTTAAACCTCTCATGGTGAAAGAACAATGTTTTGAGTTAACAGTAAAAAAAAATACCTTTGTATATTTAGTGTATTATTAAGTACCTTCTATATTAATGCTTGTTTTTAACCGTAGGAATACTTATGTTTACATTTGCCTACTTGTTTGTCTCCCTATCATTTGCTGTCAGACTTTCCATTGTTTATGGCATCCTATAAAAAAGACAAAGTAATAGCTCCAGGAGGCATAAACTGCAGATTTAAGATGTCTTACTTCCAATACTATCAACCTATATTAAGCTAAATAGAGCTAAAGCTTAACACTAAACATAACGGCATAACACAACTGTTACTTTACAATTAATAGGTCAGAGTTTATTAAATTTAGATTTTGCTTTGCTAATTGATAGGCTTTGAATTGGTGGAGGAAAAGGCAAATAGTGAGGAGGCACAACCGATATGATTCACCAAACAGTGTGTGGCCATCCGACACTAACCACTGGTCCCAGGACAAATCCTTTACGATTGGCAGGTACTAAATTCTGGCCCCAGAGTGACCACCCTCCTCTGGACTCACAATGACCCACCAATACAAGGCAGGCCAAGGGGTCAACCCCAAGAGCCAAGTTACTTCGAAGAGGGTAGTGACCTGTGGTCAATGAGAGCATCGGATGCCAACTCACAAAGTGTCTTTCAGCCAAAGCTGGAGACCTTTAGCGGCCTATAGCCTGCCACCAACTGACCTAACAACTTCCCCATAACACCGAAATAACTGTTCAATGAAATAACCTAACCCCTTGTCCGTAAGCTGTACCCCGTCTGGACGATGTAGATGGCCTTGATCTGGAGTGATTAAAGGGTGATGAATGGCGACCGCTCCCATAGTCTGCACTACTTTCCCCATGTTCTTATTCAATTTCTATAGCATTCGCCTCATTATGGAGGCCGAGATGGGGGATCTCTGCGATAACCTGGGAATTATATCGGACCAACAATGCTTTACTGTTGGCTAGCGGGCTCTTATCAACCGCAAGTCCTCTCTGATGTTAATAATTAAGTCAAGTAACTTAATTACTACGTGAATGACCAATATGTCCGGGGTACTATCTTTTTCCATCTCAATGGCCAACCAAGTCATAAGAGCCGACCATTTCAAACCCCTTCTCCCCAACCAATGTATTGTTACAGGGCAAGAGCAACCACGGGAATTGTCTGCGGAAATGTGGCTGGATACCCAATGCAAATAATTGTTTGCGTTGGCGTGCCTGGATGCCTAGTGCACATATGAGTGTCCAATCACTGACATGCGAATCTTCTCTGATTGAGTACCTGGGGGTAAAACAAAATAGTCTGTTGTCAGGAAGCGGCTCAAACTGACCAAACACTGACTAACCCCTGCCATAATTTCAAACATAACTGTTAGTGACAGACTAGCGGAAAGCAAATGGTAATAAAATGAGGGAAAGGGCTAAATTCGGATATACGTTTTATAAGTGTCGGATTTTCACCGCCCCAGGGACTTAATACTATCGATGGACGTCCCTGACTTAGCTGCGTCCGTAGTTGCCCCAATCTGGAATGAATGAGTGCCATACAACTTTGGGTCCAAACCCACTTGTTGTAACGATTTCTTCAACAGGGCGTTAAATTGAAATTTTGTAAGAAACGTTCCATCTGTATATACTAGCCAAGGCACACATATCATGGGGCATAAATCAGCAAATCGTGTACACAAGGCTACTGGCCATATTATTTTGTCAACAGAGGCTGGCAACGTTATCCAATGGCCTTTTCCCAACTGATCTGTTTTTGACCGAAGAATTTTACATGATACCCGTGAGGGAAAAATGTTAATGCACTTAGAAAGCAGGACGTTGCCTGACGTGTGATGTGATTGAGCAACTAGCTCACTTATCCTAAAAGCTCCAAAATAAGCCAATGAAAATGCATTGTTGATTAAGATCGCCTAATACCAGTTGTCAGCTACCTGTGCAAGCCCCAATATCAGTTGTTGCAAAATTTTCCCAGAAATGGGCTGCCTACTATAGGCCTCACGTGGTTGTAGCTTCCTCCATCCTCTCAGTGCCTTAATGATCAAGAAATATTTTGATAAATCAGCCTTACCCATCATACGAGACATAAATAGATGCCGGGTGATAAAAGAGAGACGGAATATTTGGTGGAACGGTATCGGTGGACAGGGCCAGGGAGTTGGCTGAGGGAGTATGTGGAGGAGGGGGAAAAAGGGGTGCTGTGTATGCAGCCGAAATATAAGTAGGGCTATTGGACTTCAGCAGGGGAGATGTGTTAAGGATGCAAAGGGGAACGGGGGAACGGGGGAAGCCGGGCTGCACAATGCTGCTAATAAGGGGAGAGATGGAGGGGGAACCGATGGGAGCGTTTGCAGTGCAAGGGAAAGGAAATATGGGAGAAATAAAGAAGAAAGGGATAATAAATGAAAACTAAAGTGAGAATTATACAGGCAAAAACAGAACAGCTGACAGAAAGGACAGAAGGAGAATAAGGAGAATGGAAACTTATGTGTCCAAACGATCCAGCGATGCCTTCAGCTGCTCCCAGGTAGATTTCCAGCAGTGAAAGAGGATCCAGTACACAACACTTGGGGATATATCCTGTCCGAGGAAGGATCCTCCCACTATGTCCTATTGGCTGGAGACTGCTGAGTGTTTAACCACGGGTGGTGAGTATCTTTCGTTAACCCTATCATCTACGTTTAGGGCCGTTTAACTTATGGCTTCACTTGTTAATTTAGTTGTTTAAAAAGTAAGATTGCAACAGGCATTAGCATAAAGAAATCAAATAATCTATCAACAGCCATCTAGACAAATTCATATATAGGGTCCTGCATAAAAATGCCCAAAGTGATCTTTCAACCAAGAAAAAAAAATCCCATTAAACAGTAATGGTCAAAATATAGGCACAAATGCACTTTTTTTTTTCAAATAACTCATCATTTCCTATAAACATAAGGTGAAATTAAAAACAGTATTTGGTCTCTGCAATTCTTTATCTGTTAAAACCATTGATTTTTTTATTTTGAAAACTACACTATATATCATTTTAAATAAAAATAAATGGAATTGAAAAAATTATTGACAATCTAGACTTAATATTTTGTAGCACAGCCTTTGGTCAAAATAACTGCAATGAACAGCTTCCTATGGGTTGGGTACACAGTTACGACACTGGAAATGTTGGCATTTAATCTGTTGACATGAAAATGTCGGCAGGCAAAATGCCGACACTTCCATTGTGCGGACAGCTTCAACATGTCGACATTTCCAGTATCGCAATTGTTACCGCATCCGCTTCCTATAGCCATGGATTCACTTTCTACACCTCTCTACTGGCAGTAGGGTCCACTCTTCTTGTGCAAACTGATCCAGTTCTCCCAGATCTAAAGGGTGCCCTTTCCCAACTGTTGTTTTCAGATCTCTCCACAAATGTTCTATGGGATTTAGATCTGGACTAATTGTTGACCTCTTCGGAACAGTCCAGCAGCTTGTTTGGATCTATTCCTAGCTCTTTTTTAAGTGGGTTTGGAGTTATTTGCATGCTGTAAGATCATACTTGCCGACTTTTTGAAGACGGCTTTCGGGAGCTGCCTGGGGAGAGGTGGAAGTTTTGGGGGCGGTGCTACACAACTCACCCAAACTTTGACCCCGCCTCATGATGTAATGACGCAATGGCGTCATTTTACAGTAGTTGGCGAGGCCGAATGCAGTGATTCCCTGAGGATCACGGCAGTTTGGATCTAATTCTGCCCACTTCACTAGGAAGTGGGCAGATGTGGGAGGTTGCCATACTCTTCCGGGAGTCCGGGAGACCTACCCGGAATCCAGGAGTCTCCTAGACATTCCGGGAGAGTTGGCAAGTATGTAAGACCCATGACCATTGATGGAAACCTAGCTTTCTGACACTCGGTTTAACATTGCTCTCCAAAATGGTCTGATAATCTCCAAATTTCATAATGCCATGCACACGTTCAAGACACCCAGTGCCAGATGCAGCACAGAAATCCCAAAACATTGCTGAACCTCCTTCATTTGACTGTAGGGAAGGTGTTCTTTTCATTTACTTTCTGTAAACATAGAATGATGTGCTTTGCCAAAAGCTCTTATTTGTCTCATCTGTCCACAGGACATTCTCACAGGAGGAATGTGGCTTGTTGAGGTGTGTTTTGGAAAACTCCAGCCAGGCTTTATTATGTCTCTCTTTCAGCAGCGGGGCCTTCCTGGGTCTCCTACCATATAATCCCTTTTCATTGAGATGGCAACAAATGGTACAAGCTTAAACTGTTTTACCTTGTGTCTGAAGGTCAGCTCGAATCTGTTTGACAGATGATCAACATGTTTTCTTCACCATTTGTACAAATCCTGAGCTGCAATTTTTGATCAAATTTTCTCTTTCCTGAGAGGTTGGCTACAGTGCCATTGGCCTTAAATCCCTAATAACATTACATACTGTAGAAACAGGAACATCAAGTTCCCTGGAGACTGATTTGTATTCTTGAAAGTGTCTGTCTGCTCTTCAGACCTTTTAAGGATTTGTGTGTGGAATAAGCTATAACATAGTAATTGTTCTGCCTTTTGTGTGTTGTTCCACTGCAAATCAAAGAAATACATACTGTATATGGATACCAAAATATTCTTGAAGAAATGGTGCGCTATTATAAAAAACTGTATGTGTCAAAACTTTGTGCCCATCTATCCAAAAAACATTTCCGGGGGTTCTTATGTTGAACAAGGTTTTTACTGTGAACTCCTTTTCTGGCTAAATCAATTATAGAGGAGTGTCATGTGCAAGCTAATTTTTAGGCATAAATCTGCAAATATATGTTTGTGAATTACCTCCTAGAAATAGTGTGACATGGTTCTCTTAGAAGCTGTTAGATCAAGGGGTTTTGTGTATGTTAAACCACCCAGGGGGGCTGGTAGATAAGGGTAGCACCTTATGCCATTTATGGCAGGACGCAAATGTGAAAGCCTTTGAAGAAATCTCTTGCAAGACAATGAAATCTCACACATGTTTGGGAGGCCCCAGACATGCCGACTGCAGAGACTGGGTTGTATGTAAATGACAGATTCAAGCTGAATAAGGTCACAGGAGGGGGGGGGGGGCTGTGGGCCCTGTAGCTGGGTTTTAAAACTGTACTGAAAATGTAACTCCTGGTTCTTCTTCTGAGGGAGTTTAATTGAAGAGGTTCCATTTTTTCCTGCTCCTCCCGGCACCACAAACTTGATTCTAAGTAGAGATGGTCACTGACCCCCGTGTTTTGGTTTTGGATTCGGTTTTGGATCTGGATTACCGTCGTGTTTTGGTTTTGGTTTTGCAAAACTGCCATTGCGTGTTTTGGTTTTGGTTTTGTTTTGCTATTTTTTTGGAAAATCCATGTTTTTGGGCCTAAATTAACCCAATTTAGTGCTCCAACTGTTTTAGAGACAAGTAATCTAATTATTGAGGTAATAAATCATCCAAAAAAACAGTTTAATTCTTCGTTGGTAGGCCTATTCTACACACAAAACAGATTGTCTTCCTCTCCATCTATGCATATTGGCAATGCAGCCATCGTCTTTAAATGTATATTACACCCTACACTTATAGTTAAATATGTAAAGAAATGGAAAAAGCCAGTTTGGTTTCTGTCTCTCAAGGCCCCCCTCCACTTGTATAAAATACCAAAAAATTCAGCCATTATAGACTGTACAATATTAATTGACATGGAGAAAGCCAGTTTGGTTTCTGTCTCTCTAGGCCCCCCTCCACTTGTATAAAATACTAAAAAATTCAGCCATTATAGACTGTACAATATTAATTGACATGGAGAAAGACAGTTTGGTTTCTGTCTCTCTAGGCCCCCCTCCACTTGTATAAAATACAAAAAAATCCAGCCGTTATAGACTGTACAATATTAATTGACATGGAGAAAGCCAGTTTGGTTTCTGTCTCTCTAGGCCCCCCTCCACTTGTATAAAATACTAATAAATTCAGCCGTTATATACTGTACAAAATAAATTGAAATGGACAAAGGCAGTTTGTGTCACTCACCGGACTGTGAGTGCTTCTTCCCGGACATTTAGGAACCGTGGCCGTCCGCCATCCTGAGGGTCTGCGCATGCGCAGCCCTTTCTAACCCTTCAGTGTATGTTCCTTTAACTTAATTGGCAGATCAGGCAACACTCCCTATATTAAGCACCTGTGGTCAATACCACATTGCCTGATCTTGGAGTCTCATTCCCCATGAGCCTCTGAAGGTGTTCCTGTGTTTCCTCGTGTATTCAGCGCTGCTGATTCCTGTGGTTTCCAAACCACTTCTACCTCTGTGGTTTCCAAACCACTTCTACTACTGTGGTTCCCATACCACTTCTACCTTCCTGTGTATCATCGTGACTGTTAGCTGATTCCTATCCGCTGCCTCCGTGCACTACAGTCTTCAAGCCACTTCATCTCTATCATATATCATTGTGACTGTTAGCTGATTCCTATCCGCTGCCTCCGTGCACTACAGTCTTCAATCTACATCTACTCACCTGTGCATCATCGTGACTGTTAGCTGATTCCTATCCGCTGCCTCCGTGCACTACAGTCTTCAACCTGCAACTCGTCTGTGTTCCATCATGACTGTTAGCTGATTCCTATCCGCTGCCTCCGTGCACTACAGTCTGCAACCTGCAACTCGTTTGTGTTTCATCGTGACTGTTGGCTGATTCCTATCCGCTGCCTCTGTGCGCTTCAGTCTTCAGCTCATCTCAACTCTCCCGTGTTTCCTCGAGACTGCCACTACTATTGCTATCCGCTACTCTCCGTGATCATCAGTACCAGCTCAACTCTGCTCTCCCGTGTGCCATCGTTACTGCACCTCCTGGTTGCTATTGGCTACCTCCGTGTGTCCGCAGAGTCCTGCTGCCGCTTCTCCTCATCTCTACTCGTCCTTCAACTGCTGATCCACTCTCCATGCTTTCCTGTGTTCCCGCTGGTCTCTACCCGCCTCAGCATTGGATTCGTGTCTCACTACTTACCTCCCCGCTAGACCATCGCTACTCTTCAGGGTCCTCCAGGAGTCCAGTTCCACACTCTACTGATTCCTGTGTATTCGTTTCCCTGCTGGTCTACCTACCTGTGCGCTGCACCTACTTGACTACCGCTTCACCCATCCAGGGACTTCGCTTCCTGCCAGCCTCCTGCCGTTCAGGTATCTCTGCACTCCTGTCTGACAGCCTGCTTCTGAACCACGGTATGCATACTTCTCATTGACTGTGCTGGTGTATTGCATATCTTGCTGGACTGTGTTGGTTCTTCTCTGGAGTTTGCTATCCGCTGAGTCTACTGCCATCATTGACTGTGTTATCTTGTGCCGGATTACCTCAAGAGACTTTCTATTATTACCGTGCTGTTCAGTCATTTATATATTGTGCATATTATTGTGGATCAAGTTTAAGGTGCCCGTGTATCTCCTGTGTTGCAGTCTCTCCCCGTGCTCCTCCTCACATATATTTTCAGTGGTACAACTTGCTAGAGGCAGACCACTGATCCCTGTTCCCAGTGTCACTTGTTCTAGTATCCTTTCACATAGCAGTGGTACAACTTGCTAACGCAGACACTGACTCCCCGGATACCTCCACTTGGATTCCATTACTTCACTCAAGACAGCGGTACAACTTGCTATCCGCAGACCGCTGACTCTCATCACCTCCTCGTTTCTGTTGGACATTCCTCCTCACTATAGCAGTGGTACAACTTGCTACCGTAGACCACTGACTACCTTCACGTGTCCTTTGTCCATACAGTTCCTCGTGTATTATTACCTCCATATTACCAGTGCTGCTAGTCATAGACTTTCCTGAGCATCTCATCATCTGCTATTTCCTGTTCCGTGATCACCCTGCTACCAGAGTACCATAATACCACCTATATTGCTCTGGTAAGCCTATCACCTGGTGATCCCTGGGTAAAGACTCCTAGTGCCCGTGACAGTTTGGTATCTGTCTGCATCAGATCCTCTCTCCACTAGGAGTAAAATAGAAAACTATTCAGCCGTTATATAATCTAGAATATAAATAGAAATTGAGAAAGGCAATTTGGTATCTGTCTGCATCATAATCATCAACATCATCATTAGCGCCCTCGTCGCCTACACAAATCTCCCCCTCATCCTCTTCTAATTCCATAGTGGCATCCTCAATTTGGGTATCACCGGCTACACTCGGGCTATTAAGGCACACATCAGCAGAATGCTCACGATTAGACACCCCACTGTTGGATGGACTCTCCACAGGGATTGTTGTCATTTGTGAATCGGAGCAAATATTCTCCTGTAGTGCCTCACTGTTATCTTGCAGCTCGGCTTTGACGCGTAACAGTAGTTGTGCACCAATTGCAGGCTGGGTAACTTTTTGGGATCTGCCACTAATAGCCAAAGGTGAAGGCCTCATTCTCTCTTTGCCACTGCGTGTGTAGAATGGCATGCTTGCAATTTTTTTTTTATCGTCACTTAACTTTTGCTCAGTTACACTTCTTTTTCGCTTCAATACAGTAAAAAAATTTTTGGTTTTTGTTTTTTGCACTAATTTGAAAACACTCTGTTGTTTGACATCGCCTTGGCCAGATGACGTACTGGGAACACTAACATCAGGACTGGTGACAGAACCTGGTTGCTCATTCAGATCATATGTGGACTGCTTTGAATACATTCTGAGCGCAAACCACTGGGGAGTGCTAAAAATTATTTAGTAGATACTGCTGACAGATATGACTTTTGACAGCCAGAAATATTAATGCACAATTAGGGAGGACACCCCAAAAGCACTGAGGAGTGCTTAAAATTATTTAGTAGATACTGCTGACAGATATGACTTTTGACAGCCAGAAATATTAATGCACAATTAGGGAGGACACCCCAAAAGCACTAAGGAGTGCTAAAAATTATTTAGTAGATACTGCTGACAGTTATGACTTTTGACAGCCAGAAATATTAATGCACAATTAGGGAGGACACCCCAAAAGCACTGAGGAGTGCTTAAAATTATTTAGTAGATACTGCTGACAGATATGACTTTTTACAGCCAGAAATATTAATGCACAATTAGGGAGGACACCCCAAAAGCACTGAGGAGTGCTAAAAATTATTTAGTAGATACTGCTGACAGATATGACTTTTGACAGCCAGAAATATTAATGCACAATTAGGGAGGACACCCCAAAAGCACTGAGGAGTGCTAAAAATTATTTAGTAGATACTGCTGACAGATATGACTTTTGACAGCCAGAAATATTAATGCACAATTAGGGAGGACACCCCAAAAGCGCTGGGGAGTGCCAAATATGAAGAAAAAATAATAAACCTCTATCCTCTTCTCTGCACTAGCGATTTTGGTTAGAGCAATATCAAGAACAATATTGTATTCTCTGTCCCTGCTCTAATTAGCCTATGACTACACCCTGCTCTCTCCCTCTGTCAAATGGCGATGGATTGCTGTGGAGGCGTGTATTTATAAAGTTGAAGTATCGCGAGAACCAAGCCCCGAGATCCGACGACGTCACAATGACGTTCGGCCTCGATTTGGATTCGGAATGGGCGGGAGAGTACCGAGCTGCTCAGCTCGGTACTCGGATACCCAAAGTTCGGGTGGGTTCGGTTCTCGGAGAACCGGACCCGCCCATCTCTAATTCTAAGTGAGGTATCAATTCTGTGTTTTATCCTTTTTATTTTATAAGAAACAATTGCAATATATTTGTATGTCATTTTATTATCTTTTTATCTTAAGCATTGTGGATGTATCTTCCATATTAAATTACACTTAATAAGTTCTAGTCTCTGTGTTCTTATGAATTCACGCGACAGTTTGGTCCAGACGCTACCTAATTGAAACTGTGCAAACCTTGTGGTTTAAGTGAACTCTGATTAAAGTAAATTGTGTTGGATTAATGCTAGGGAGAACCGAAGGCTTCCTAAATAAGAGTGTCAGCTCTTATCCGAAACAACCTTGGTGGTGGTAATTAGTATCGCAAAGCAAGTGTGTGGCATAGATAGGGAAGTATTTCATCATTTTAGACAGACCAGGTGGTTGTCTTTGTGGTTTACCCTGTGTCACATAAGCGTCACGCAGACTCAGGTGAGTGCTGTTCGTGACAAGGAGTATTTCATCTGTTTAATGTGCATTGTTTTTAAAGGGACCTGGTGAATATAAAAGCTGAAAACTGACACTTTCTCTGGCCAGCAATTTTGTAATACTTTCGATGGATAGTTTCAATGAAGTCAACAGGGGGATAACACAAGTTGAAGTCAAAGGACAATGGAATGCGGAAAATATTTAAAATCTACAAAGTTATTTATTATTTGTGTGTTTTGTGGGATCAGTAATGCTTTTGCTTTATGTGCATTTTTTTTTGTTGCAAAAAAAATGACTGCTATTTCCTCATTTGTGCTTCTCCACTGTAATTCACACTTACCTGGAGAAGACATTTAACGCTTGTTAAATAGCCAAAAATATTTATATGGTTTTTAGGTGCTGTAAATTGCAAATAAAATCAAAGGTTGAAACTCTACTATTTAGATCCTTTTTTAAAGTGGCAAAAAAGTGACTTTATGTTGCACTGATTAGCTATTGTATGGAACAATCTTTGAAGAAATATGATAACACTTATTTTGTACTTAAAGAGTGGATTCACAGCAACCCAGACAGTCTTATATTGAATATATTAAAAAAGACATTTAAAAGTCTTTAATTCAATCTCTTTTTGTCATCAAGGTTTTTCAAATCTCCCCTCTGCCTCTCCCTTAAAGATCTACAACAAATAGACGGTTGCAGAGTTTTAGAGTTTTCTTCTCTCTCTGGAAAGACACTGGTGGTCATTTACTAAGCACAAAACAGTCACATCCTCTATGGTGCTACCGCGCACCTTGATTTGTACAGGCGAGTCTAGATTTACACCTATGTGCATGGGTTGGTGAAGGGGCAGAGGTGTGCACCAGCCAATAGGAGGAGATGGGTGGAATGAGGGTGTTCTTTACTAAGCATGAAATAAGCACATTAGTGGCCTTAGTTTTGCCAAGCAGCACAAAAACAAGATGTGGAGCGTGATTATTGAAATGAGATGAAGGGGTGAAGGGAGTGTATTTTGGGAACATTCCTTACTGTTCAGGAGAAGACATTCCAGTCTGGAAATAGATTTTAATTTTGCACTAGCTCTTATTGTCAGTCTCATCCTATCGTTTTAATGTAATGCACTTTGTACCTTACAGAAGCACATTTTTAGGTGTCCGATACTATAATAAAAAAGAAAAAGCTTCAAACACACTCAAGTGACATATAAAGGCAATCCCAATGTGAGCTCACTTCTGAGATGATTAATTGAAGCCATAAATAATTCTTATTTATTTTATTTATTTATATATTTATATATCCTCTTCTACTTAGAATGTAAGATCTCTAATGAGCAGGGTCCTTCATACCCTTTGTTTTCATGTCTGCATTTATTTTGTCTATCTTGTATGTGCCTGTTTTATGTATGTACTGTTTTCCCTATTGTACGGCACTGCGGAGCACTGTGGCGCCTTACAAATCTACAATAATAATAATAATAATAATAATAAATAATAATAAAAATGCTAAACCAAGCAGTATTTAATTAGAACATTTGAAAAGTTTATTATAATGAAATTGGTGGATCTAAGGTGGTTGGAGGTTTGACTTGATGTGAGGGTTATACTTTTGCATGTTGCGTTTCTCTTTACACCTTCAAGCAAATTTTAATACGTAGCGGTATCTCCCAAGAGCGCAGAGAACACAGTGTAGACATGCACCTTGAAGTTTGCTGGATGAACCATCTAGGTGCACCGACGCAAACTAAAGGGTCACACTTCAATGAAAATTACAGCTATCGAGCCTGGGATGTGTAGAAAGCATAAGGTGCAACAGGTTAATCCCTAGTAATGAGAAGGAAAGGCACAATATTAGCACCTCTGGTGAATATAGGTACTGCCAGATAAGCATAAATATAACAAGTCTAAAAGTCCTGGAGGCAGGAACCGTCAATACAAAGCAGCATGCAAATGCAGAAAGCTGCAGGCAGATCCTGACACAAAGTTGCTGTGTGTATCCATCCCACTGTGCTTCAATAATGAGTTCCAGTTTCTGTGACTCTGTCTAGCGCCAGGAAAATTGTGGCTGGTGGCATATGCCAGGATGAGAGTGTAGAATTTACAGACTTACAGGTGTACAAATGCTATACATATTCATGATAAGAAAAAGCACTCAGAAAATATTATCTAATTCGTTACTGTTATCACCAGTATTTTTCCTCAACTGCAATGATTGGATGCAATGCCATATAATGTTTTAAAGACTAAGGGGTATATTTACTAAACGGCTGGTTTGAAAAAAACTGGAGATGTTGCCTATAGCAACCAATCAGATTCTAGCTGTCATTTTGTAGAATGATAACTAGAATCTGGTTGCTATAGGCAACATATCTACTTTTTCAAACCCGCAGTTTAGTAAATATACCCCTAAGGACGACATACATTTTAAGCTGTATTTATTTAAAAACATTATTAATGTCAACATTTGAAACAAACACCTTGCTGTTGTAGGTGCTTTAAAGGACTTCACATGTGGTGTAGTTTAAGTAGATATGGGGACCTTTATTCACCTACATTACATGGCCACTGAAATTTTGTATGATTAATAGTGCTTAGTTAAAAGTATTAAAGGAATATCGGTGCATTAATTTTACAAACTTCCACAGAAACATTAATAAAAACTATTCCACAGGTATCTGTGCAGGAAATGGGAGTTTACCAATAGTATCCAAATAGATTGCAGATTTCATTTCTGTGGTACAGTTTATAAAATGAAAGCAAACATCTGAATGATTACTATGGCAACACTGCACAATTACATGGGGAACAGTTTTCATAAATGTTCCTTTGTTCCTTTATATGTTATATATATGTTATATATGTAACATATATATATATATGTTAGCAGCAATAATGCCCTCCACAAGCCCAATTAAAAGAGGCGTGGCATATAGAGTGTGCAAACTTGTTTTAATTGGATGTGGACTGAAAGAGGACTGATTTGGGCACATTGAGGTATGGTCTATGTTGTTCCAACTTTTCAATCAATATTTTTGGGAGCTATGATTATGCAATAAGGCAACAATGGTTCATCTCTTACCTCAGTCATTTACTCTTTAAAAAACTGGACATCATATTAGTAATGTTACAGAAATACTTTTATACGTATCGACCATATTATCTGCCTGTTTCCCTTCTTTCATGGCAGTCCCTCCTAATGACAGCAACATTAAAAAATTCTGACAGGGACATGAAAAATTCTGATGTGTCAAAGACAATATTGTGGTTTTATGTTGGGATGATAGGGGACACAAAACTAAATATATTTTCAACACATCTTGGTTATTCAATACCTTATAAATAAAGCTCAATAGACTGCCATTTGCAGTATTACTTAATGGTTATCCTAATTCTACTGTACACATACATAGAAGACTATATTATTTCAATCTTAGTTTTATTTTAGGGTACATTTCTCAATTCAATAGACATCTTAAGTATGTGTATGGACTTCTTAGGGGAGGTACGAATGTGTAATTAGAGAAAGGTCTGTGATCTTTTCACCTTTGCACCTAGACCCACATTTTCATCCTACTAGAGCCAGGCCAGTCACCTATATAAATTGCTCCCAGGCATTTTTTTAACTGCTGACGGCAATTACCATAGGAAAGTGAGATTAACAGCAAAGCGCACAGGATGAATAAATCTTAGTACAGATTTGTTATTTAGGTAAATAAATACTGTCACTGGTCTTTTTACTGTCACTGGTCTTTTTCAATTCTACATAGACCAGACTTAATTTGCAGTGTTCACAAAGGGCTGATCTTATAACATTACTTTTATAAAGACAAATAGTACAGTAGGTTCCTGAGCATATGCTGCAGATTTCTCAGAACACAGGAAAGACGCTGTGTACCATTGTGCTCTGCAGAGTTTCTGCTACAAGCCAATAAAGAAAGCTGGTCCTAGATAGAGATGACATTTTACATACAGTAGGGTAAGATCCATCTGACTATATGCAGATACTGTAGCTTATATTAGTGAGCACAGATGGTTCTATCTCACTTATGCTTTTATTCCAGGCTGACTGTCAAGCATCATAATTATACACTTCTTACTCACGATTTGGAAAGAAGGATGTGTAGAAGGATTTAACCTAGAATGACAGGAGAGATCTGTAAAAGGAAAATATTTTATCTGGGATAAGGTGGCACATAGGTACCTCGAAAGAGAATTGTATTGCTGAAATATAACATGTGACTACAAGCTCTGGGCAACATCTGATGTTGTTAAAATTATGTGAAATGCCTTTGTGTCATTATCACTGTGAGAAATACTGTTGTGCATTGTTTCCCCAAGCTATATTCTGATGGTTATTCCTTTTGTAATCCTACCATCTAGCATGCTGTCCACAGAAAATCTGCTTCTGCATTAATTCAGATTTTTGAAAAATAGGAAACTTTTCACAACTCCAGACAGCCAGTGACACGATGGCATTTTACTACTAATATTGTTTAATTTCTTCCTTACACTTCCGGTACCTGAACAGGACAGACACGTCCTGTGTGCTTTCAGTTGGAACCCAGCTTGAAACTCCTTCTGGGCCCCGCATTTCGCCAATGGAGATGCCTGTGGACACTTACCCCCGGAATCTCTGCACCTGTGGTTTATTTATTTGTTTTAATGTACTCTCTCTTCTCTACCTAACTAGGTACTCTATATAGCGCTACCAATTGTTATTGCCTGCATTTTACTGCATTTTATTGTCTTTATTACTTCATTTGTTCATTCTAGTTTGTTTCACTAGTAGCTGCTTATTTTGCTCTCTACACTCTTCTTGTGTCTGTCCCTGTATCTCCTCCTCTCCCCACACTCCTCTCTTCCTCTCTCCCATCATGCCCCCTCTTTCATGTCCTATACTAGTCCTCTTCCCCAGCCCACTCCCCAACTTCTTCCCTCCCCCACGCTCCAGCAACCCTGCCAATCTTATGCATATTTCCCACTTCCTTCCCTCCCTTTCTCATGTGCCCTCTGGAACACCAGATCCGTCTGTAATAAACTGCCCTCTATTCACAACCTTTTCATCTCCAACCCCCTTAACCTTCTTGCTATCACTGAAACTTGGTTCTCCTCTTCTGACTCTCCCGTTGCTGTCTCCTCTCCTTCACCCATGCCACCAGACCGGATGACTGTCCAGGAGGTGGTGTGGGCCTACTTCTATCCCCTAATTGTACATTTCAGGCTATTCCCACTGTGCTCTTCCTCTCCTCCCTTGACG
Source organism: Mixophyes fleayi (assembly GCF_038048845.1). Classification (NCBI taxonomy): domain Eukaryota; kingdom Metazoa; phylum Chordata; class Amphibia; order Anura; family Limnodynastidae; genus Mixophyes; species Mixophyes fleayi. The sequence continues at coordinate 113,216,122 of NC_134403.1, read as the reverse complement.
TCCACTCCATCCATCTCTTCTCACCCATCCACCTCCTTGTCTCTGTAATCTACCGTCCCCCTGACCCCACTTCCCTCTTTTTCAACAATTTCGCAACCTGGCTTCCCCACTACCTTTCCTCTGACCTCCCCTCCATTACACTTGGAGACTTTAACATCCCTACTGACAACCCCACTGACCCTGCCTCCATCAAATTTCTCACCCTCTTTTCCTCCTTTGGTCTTACTCAGTGGACATCTTCACCAACCCACTGTCTTGGTCACTCACTTGACCTTGTTTTCTCACATCATGTGATCTCTCTGATTTTTCTAACTTTCCCTTCCCACTCTCTGACCACCATTTCCTCTACTTCACTCTGCCCTTCTCCTCTGCTCCACCTCCGCCTAAATCTACCCTCCCTAGGCACAATCTTGACGTTCTTGACCAGTCTTCATTCTCCTCCTCTCTTGAAACTCTCCTCTCCCCTCTTCCCACCCTTGCTGGCCCTGACCATGCGACCTCCCTCTATAATCACTCTCTCACCACTGCTCTGGAAGCTGTCACTCCCACCTCTTCTGTCCATCTTCGCCACTTGATACCCCAACCTTGGAACATAGTGTTAGAGGAACAAATAACCAACCTCAACATGCTAACATTCAAAAAAGTAACAAGTACATTATAGTAAAGGAAAAATGGCAGCTAACTGTGGAATATTACCTGAAATAAACTATACATTGAAAACTAAACACATTTGCAAAGACACAAAGCGTAGGTAAATGCTTCTTACAATAAGTCTTCTACGTGATTATTTAGTGATGACATGAGCATTATCTATCTTACATGTAGTGAATACTTTTAAACGAACCACCTCTCAACTATTTAAGGCAACAAAATTGTATTAAACATTTAGAAAAGACACTCATTTGAAAACAATTCAACATTTACATTGTGTTGCCAAATTGCAAATTTCAATACATCATGTAACCTTAGATGTGATTGATATGTATAGTAAATCTGGCTACATTAAGAGTAGCATTTACAAACATATTCAAAATAACCAAACAACTGTTTAGCTACAACTTAAAAAGAAAGGCACATGCACTATATGACTCAATGTTGAAACATAACATCCAAGGAAAAACATCACATTCAGAGTACAGTAACTTTGAAGATATTGATTGTGGAAAAAGGTTAGCAATACATTGAGCTAATACATTACTCTAATTACCAAGAAACCATGCATCTCCATGTGGCCTTGCACCCCCTTGCCTCTCTTGCAGTCTGTGCCATGTCCCTAATTGCCTAAACGCAAAGGATTCATGGATACTCTCACCCCATTTGGCAATCAGGTCTCGAATCTGGAGAGACGGGTCACATATAGCCTGGACATATATTGAGTGGAAATGCTTCCTGTTCAAATACAGAGAAACATCCCCACTAGACGGGACCAAGGCCACATGCATCCCATCTACTGCCCCTATGACGTGCAAAAAGCCGGCTATGTCTTAATCCGCACAACGGACTCCTCATCAAGACAGAGAGCTGCGACAGGAATACCCTGAGCACAACCTTCAGCACATGACTTAAGGTCGCCTGGGACATACCTGCCGCGACCCCCACTGTGGTCTGGAATGAGCCAGACGCACAGAAGTGCAGTACCGCCAACAGTTTGGTCAAAGACAGTACTGATGTCGGGATGTGGCGCATTGGCTCAAGGTTACTCTGCACAATGCGCAGGGTGCCCAAGATGACATGAGGAGTACGGCGATAGCGGCTGACAACCTCAGCATCTGACATCCCAAAGAGGCTGACACGCGGCCTGAAGATATGCTCCCTAGGACTGCGATGTTGTACCAGTTGCTGGTTTGGACGGTGTGGAGGATCAGCCACCTCGAGATCCAGATTCTCATCCAACTCCAGGATCGCCTGTATGTGTGACAAAAGAATGAGTTTACAAACAAACAAAAACATTAGCTGAGGCCTTTACAGCTTTGCATTTTCAATGTATACTCCAAACATGCAAATCAAACTTACTACAAAATCACACATCATCTTCAATCTTGGCTTTTGCAAGTGCAGTCAGGAATAAGAAAAAACAAAAACAAAGCTGGAGTCAATACTCAGACCGTAGTGAAAGTGCAAAGCCACCCCATCAAGATACAGAAAAAGAAACACAACAGACTGAAGAGTTGGTTGGACAGGATACTTACCACACAGCAAAACAAAAAGGACACCTTCCAAAAACCTAAAGAACATTGTTATATTAGCAGTAAAAACGCTTTGCAAAGCAATTTGTAGTTGTAACAAATATCTTTGAAAACAAATTGCAGTTTGTGAAAGATATTGCTCCAAATGTCTCTACCCAGCACTTTCCCCCGACAACTAAACGCCTAAACTCCCAACAAAAAACAAGTACAGCAAATGCTGTTTTAAAGTGAAGCTTAATTAAAGCATTGTCTGCAGGTGTACACGATGCCATGGATCAGATGACGACAGATGCAGGTGCGGAAAGAGAGCGCAGTTGGCTTGTTTTCAGAAGAGTACCAAACGCATATTTTAGATTCAGATATCAGAGAACGAGGTTTGAGTAAGTGTGTGTGTTTTATTTATTTTTTTAAACTCTTTATTTAAAGAGGAAACAACAGGAAAGGATACAATCAACACAATTAACATAAAAATATTAATTTTCAAGGTGCCTCCTCTATGTTTTATATTTTTATATCGGTGGGGAGGAGGGGGAAAGAGGAAAAAGGGGTGGGAGGTAGAAAGGCACAAGTATTGTTAACACCATCACTAATAAGTAAATATGGAACTAAGAAAACTTGAAACATTGCTAGGAAAAGCTAAGCCACACAATGACATTGACTACCAAAAAAGAAAAATAGCATACAAACATTGCTCACCAGTAGTCGCCATATCCAGCCTGGGGGGTCGGGGGCGGCCCAAGAGCTATACTCCATCTGCAGGAAGGGGAGCCGTACTGGACAGGCAGCTACGACTTTCTAGTAAATACCACGGGGCCCCCACCCTATCAAAATTATATGATTTATCATGAAGGTAACACGTTATCCTCTCCATGCTTGTGATATGTCCTATGTACGACCGTAACTCCTGCATAGAGGGGGGCCTAGGGTCTTTCCAATGTTTTGCTATCAGGGATTTAGCAGCTGCCAAGATATGGGAGATAAGCTTGTTAGAAGGTGCGCTCTCATCAGGTATAGGGCGAGAGAGAAGGAATGACCAGGGGTCCTTATTTATCTGTTGCTCTGACACAGAATTTATAAGTGCAAGAACCATATTCCAAAAGGGAACTATGCGAGGGCAGGTCCACCATATATGTAGCATCGTACCTCTCTGGCCACATTCCCGCCAGCAGCTCGAAATGGTCATAGGAAACATTCGAGACAGCCTATCAGGAGTATAGTACCACCTATAGTACACTTTATAGGCTGTTTCCTTAATTATTGTAGAGATCGAGCTCTTGGCGATCCCCTCCCTGATCTCCTCCCAGCATGAGTCGTCCGGAGGGGGACCCAGGTCCCTTTCCCATTCCCGCTCATGTCGACCTGGAGTATCAAAAGTATAGTCTATGAGCCAATTATATATCTGGGATATCATCCCTTTAGTGAGAGGTGAGTGTAGACACATATATTCAAAGGAGGTCGGGGCCCGGAGAGCCTCCTGGGGGGGCATAGACATAGCGAAGTGTCGGACCTGGAAGTATTCAAAAAAAAGCGGACGAAGCGGTTCAAACCTATGGTGAAGTTCCGACATAGAAGCCCAAGTTTGATTGACCACCAGGTCCGAGACCACCTGTATTCCCACCTTTATCCAATGTTTAAATTGCTGCGTGGAATTGCCAGGAGGAAAGTGTGGGTTGCCCCAGAGAGGAGTCAGAGGTGAGATAGAGGAGGACAATTTATATTTGACCCGACATGAGTCCCAGAGGGATAAGCAGAATTTAAGGGTTTGGAGAGAGGAGGCCGCTGGTGGCCTTTCTACATTGCCCAAGCCCCAGAGTGATGCCATAGAGGGGACCCCAACATAGTGGGTCTCCAGATCCACCCACGCTATAGACTGGTAAGGGACATACGTTACCGCCACCTGGGACAGATGGGATGCCAAATAATAAAATTTAAGCCCTGGGCTTTTTAAGCACTGCTATTGAAATTCTTGGGGGCTTGGCACGCCATATGAACTTTAGGAAGGAGGAATGCAAATCTCTGAACACGAGGTCGGGAATCCTCACCGGGAGAGTCTGAAAAAGATATAGAAGCTTCGGGACCAAGTTCATCTTAATAGCGATAATCCTCCCCAGCCACGATATGATATAGCTCTTCCAAGTCTCCAAGTCCTTTTTGATTTTTGACAGAAGGGGAGGAAAGTTCTCCCGATACAATCTATCGTAGGTCGAGGTGATGTAAACTCCAAGATATTTGATCTTATTCGTCTGCCAGCGTAGTGCAAAGTTAGTCTGTAAACTGGTCCTAAGGGAAGGGGAAGCATGAAGGAGCATGGCCTCTGACTTAACAAAATTAATTTTGTAGCCAGACAGGAGGCCATATTCATCCATGAGTTTATATAAGGCGGGTAGAGACTCCTGAGGGTTCGTCAGAGAGAGAAGTATGTCGTCCGCGAAGAGAGAAACCTTAAATTCCCGCGGCCCCACTGTCACACCTGAGATCGCCGCCGACTGTCTAATCATCGCCGCCAAGGGTTCTATCACTAGAGCAAAGATTAAGGGTGATAGGGGGCAGCCCTGTCTCATCCCGTTGGAGAGCGAGAGAGGGTTAGATAAAGATCCGTTAACCAAGACCCTAGCTGAGGGGGAGTTAAAGGGGGCAGATACCCCAGTCAGAAATTCAGCCGAGAATCCGTACGCCTTCAAAGCAAGGGTCATAAAATCCCAAGAAATTCATTCGAACGCCTTCTCGGCATCCAGTGAGAGCATCATGGCCGGGAGACGTCTTTCGTTAATGATTTGAACCAGGTCTATCGCGCGGCGAGTATTATCCCTAGCCTGGCGACCCGGGATGAACCCCACCGGATCATAGTGGATTAGATTTGGAAGGACTCCGTTCAAGCGGGTGGCCAGGATCTTTGCATAAATCTTAATGTCAACATTAAGGAGGGAGATGGGACGGTAGCTTGCGCAGTCGCTGGGATCCTTCTCCTCCTTATGAATGACTACAATACGTGCCTCTAACATTGATTTAGGAAAGGGATCTCCATGTAAGACAGCATTGAACAGGGTGCGGAGGTGAGGAACCAGGGTCTGGGAAAATCTTTTGTAATAAGCTGCGGAAAAGCCATCGGGCCCCGGAGCCTTAGAGGTTTTTTGGGCTTTGATGACTGCTAGTATCTCTTCTGACGTGATCTCCTCATTTAGTTGTTGAGATAGGTTACTAGGTAGGGTAGGGAGATTCGCTTGCCTCAAGAAGGCTGCTATAGTGTCCGCAGGGGGAGCACTCCCGGGATTTAGAGCATCTAGGTTATACAATGAGGAATAAAATTTTTGAAACTCACGCCCTATTTGGTCGGGATGGTATATGGGTGAGCCTGTAGGAGACTTTAGAGCCATGACATTGTTTTGAGATCTCTGAGCCCTCAGACGGGTGGCTAATATTCTATCCGCTTTGTCTCCCTTCTCGTAGAACGTCTGTTTCAGCCGTTTCAAGGCCATGGCAGTGGATTCAGAGAGAAGGAGGTTCAAATCAGATTTCACCTTTAGAAGTTTGGTCAGCACTTCTTCATCTGGGGATAGTTTATGTTGTCTCTCCAGAGTCTGGAGTTGAATGGTTAGCGACTCACGTTTGGAAATGGCCAACTTCTAATGGTGTGAAGCCATGCTAATAAGGTGGCCCCGCACTACTGCATTATGGGCTTCCCAGAGGGTCATGGGGGAAGTATCGGGGAGGTCATTAAAGAGAAAATACTCCTCAAGAAGGGTCCGGAGCTCCAGGGTAAGTGGCTGATCGTGGAGAATGGAGTCATTAATACGCCATGTAGCGGGGCAAGGGCGAGATGCTATGTCAGAGAGGTCAGCAGATATGGGAGAATGATCAGACCAAACCATCGGATGTATATGGGCCGCCCTGAGTTTCAATGACACTTCGTGACTAAGGAAGATCATGTCAATTCGTGAATAGGTACCGTGAACTGAGGAATAAAATGTATAATCACGGGACGTGGGTTCCTTAAGCCTCCAGGAGTCAAAGAGGAGGTGATGGGAAAGAAGGGACACCAAGGCCTTAGATTTACGGGACTCCGCGCCACTGGCGGGGGGGAGCAAAGTGGACGATCTATCTATAGTATCACCTACTACAACATTAAAGTCCCCTGCCATAATCACTTCTCCCTGGCGCACCTGAGAGAGCAAGGAGTCTAGTGCAACAAGAAATGAGCTCTGATTTTGATTTGGGCCATACACATTAACTAGAGTGCATAAGGTATTATTGAGATTACCCACTAGGATTAGAAATCAGCCTTCAGGGTCAGAATGAGATGTCAAAAGCTCAAATGCCACGTGGGATGCAAAAAGTGTAGCTACCCCACGTTTTTTCTGTCTAGGGTCACAAGCATGGAAAGCAGAAGGGTACCGTTTAGACTTCAGTTCTGGATGTGAATGACGGGTAAAATGTGTCTCTTGAAGAAAAACTATATCTGCTCTATGTTGTTTTAGTGTGAGGTAAAGTGTTGTGCGCTTTTGTGGACTGTTCAAACCTTTAACGTTCAATGAGAAGATCCTAAGAGCCATCGGGGAGGTGAAGACAGGGCCGCCTCAGGTCCCCCAGCGAGGACTGGTCGCGCTACAAAAGAAAATAAGAACAGTTCCAAGTTAACACAACTGTAATAAAGACGAAGAGTATGAGATAGTGCCTGAGGCAAAAAGGGGTAGGAAGGAAAGGAGAGGGAGAAAAGGGAAGCAGGATAGTGGACAGGGCCAGCATGCGGGGACACAACTGGTCCATGATGCCGGCCAGGAAAGGTAAAGGACAATGCCAATGGCAAGGAAGGGCCGGGCAAGGGCATTACGCCCATTATAGGGACGTGGTCAGGAATACAAACAATGAAAAGGCCTGGGAGTTCCAGCCGTGAAATGTGGACACCTACATTACCTCCCGGCCAGGGTCTAAGACGCAATATAGGAAGCTATGTAGAAAAGGAATGTCGTGGGGGATGAAGGTCAGACTAATACCCAAGACCAAAAAACCCGATCAGACAAATAAATAGAAAATGAGATAAGGGCAGTAGATGACTAGCACATTGAAACATTAAGAAAACAATACAATAACCTAACCAAACACACAGAGAGTTAGTGAGAAAACGAGAAAACCCAACAACTCGGTCAGATAGCACCCAACTCCTCCCAATCTACATGAGAAAAACCGATAACCAGCGGTTAGTCATGTAGAGGGGAGATATATAAAACAGGGTGGTCTCTGAAACAAAAAGAAACAGAGAAACACAATCAGCATATATCAAGGCGGTGGAACAGCAGCCGATGATGGCTTAGTGGTTCTTGACACAGTCGTCCACTCGGTAGTTGGAAGCTTCCGGGAAGCAGAGGTGGGTCCCCTTTCCTGGAGAAAGGCTGGCCGCCTGATGGTAAGCGCTGATTGTGGTGTCAATATCCAGCCAACAGAATGCAATCAGGTGATTCTGGGTATCGTAGGCTGTGTCTTAGATATCCTAATGGATCCTCCGGCAGTTTGCTCTGATGAACCTGTGACCACCGTCAGTGCCCTTCTGATCATCATACACAAACCAGGGAAGACCAAAGTAATCAATCAGTAAAAAACTTTATTTACCATTACAAAGTACATCAGTACTTACACTGAGGTAATGTTCAAGATGTTCATTATAACCCCTTTAACGCGTTTCGTCCCCATGTGAGACTTCGTGAGAGCAAACTGCCGGAGGATCCATTAGGATATCTAAGACACAGCCTACGATACCCAGAATCACCTGATTGCATTCCGTTGGCTGGATATTGACACCACAATCAGCGCTTACCATCAGGCAGCCAGCCTTTCTCCAGGAACACAGTGGTTATCATCAGACGTATTACGGATCTAATACATAAACTGCAGTCTTTGGGAGGACGGATACCATCAAACGGAGTAACACTTTTTATTCAGAATTGAGCCTACAACGGTATTTATGTTATACAAACTATATTGATTAGCTATAAGTCTACTTGCAAGCTGGAGAGACATTGGTGCATTTAAGGTTCAAATAGTACATGATTTATCGTTGTGGAACACCATATATACATATTATTTCTACGCGCCAAAGTATTGTGCTTAAGTGTGTTTGTAGATGTGGTGTTTTACATGTACCGTCACTGAGCGCTGCAGAAACATCGACAGAAAACCAATGGTATGGAAAATAATAAGTATCAGCAAATAGGAGACTACATAGATGTTAAGGATGTGTGAAACACAATCTTACTGATTTACAAGAAGTCCTCCGGTATTGTGGATAGAATGGAATATGTCCAGGTAAATCTTCAATCTGATGTTAAGTCTGGGAACTTAATACCTTCACAATCCAAACTTGCCTTAGATGTTAGAGGGACTGCAACTTCTTATTAGTGTTGGACGCAGCATGCCAGCTTGCTAGCTCCGCTGCAGAAAGATCAGTAGAAACAGGTGCGCACCTGATGTTGGTCCGTGGAAAACAGAATAGACGCCGGAGTGTTCCTAATATGTCCTTAGTTAGCGTACTCGCATGAATGGATAGGACTGGGTCACTCCTCGGCTAGTCAAAAATGTAGATAAAGAACAAATGCCTTACAGCATGTGCTGGTATGGTAACAGATGACTGTTAATCCGTGTAAAACAAAATAGACGCCAGAGTGTTCCTAATGTGTCCTTTAGTCAGCGTATCCGCATCAACTGATAGGACTGGGTCACTTCTCGGCTAATCAAGTTATAAATAAGCACAGATAGCTTGCAGCATGTGCTGGTATGGTAACAAATGGCAACGCGTTTCGTCCACCGTGCTGTGGACTTTCTCAAGCCTTAATGTCAATTGTCTAAAACAGTGATCTTTAAATAGCCCTTGTAAAGTGGGCTTAATTGGTGGAATCACACCTTGTGCATAATGATCATATTAACATTACCTTTAAAATGATGGTATAGTAGTAAAACAGATATATACACTGTTATAGGCGATAACTTGTTATAGTAAATAACTATACATAGAGGCAAAAATACATAAGCAAAATGAAAATAAAAATATGAAAAATAAAAATAAATATAAAAATATAAAAAATAAAATAAAAAATAATAAATAATGATGAAAAATTGGGGTAAACAAAAGCAACTAAATAGTACTCTAAAATGTAACCCTATTGGTAAAAATGGTGGGTAGAAATCCCCACTGGAAAAAGGGGGGGCCGTCTAGAAGACGTGTTGAAATTTATGAAAAAACAAGACGTGTTGAAATTTATGAAACAAGACGTGTTGAAATTTATGACAAAGAAATTGTGGAAAATAAGAGACAGAAATTCTCCAGAGATCTAACTGATTATAAATACGGGAAGATTAAGATAAATAAGAGATCAAACATCTAAGAACAAAATCCCAAAAGAGAAAGAGCAGTCAATCCAACAAAGTTCTAAATTTAAATCTGATTTTAGAAGATCTTCTCAGGATAGACATAATGATGAGAGAAGGTATCCCCGGGACGATGTGGGTCCTAGATCGACATTTTCACCATCATTAAGGAATAATCATAGGAGTTATAGGAAGGATAGTTTCAGTCATCTAGGAGCAAGACCTAAACAACAACGTGAGACTAGATATCACGATGATTTTTTAGAGAGAGGGGATCCAGGGAGATATCACCCCAACAGGAACCGGTACGGAGTTCTAGGCATAAGGACCCCCAAAAGGTCAAGAGAGTTAGAGGAACAAGAGGAGGAAAAAGAATCCAAAAGATACCAACCAGCCCAGTAAATACTGAAGGCATTTTTAATCTCTCCAGTAAATCCCTTAGTACTGATCAGATTAAACTTCTATCTAAAGGCCTCAAATTTGCCCCTAGTGCTGATCCCAATTTGTTCGATCTCTTCACCGAATTGAATAGATACACCAGAGCCCTTTGCAGACAACGTTATTTTGCATCGAAGAGACTAACCCAATGTGATTTGAATGATAGTCACTCCATTTTATTAGATTCTGGGGATCGAAATGGTTTAGCCATACTAAATGAGTTGTGGGAAGAAGGTAATACAATAGATTTACCACAATCACCTAAATTACTATTTGATATTGCCGTTCAAAACGGACAAAGTGAGTCAGTTAGATTTAAGAAGAAATCTGATTTCTTTCCCACTAATTATAGAAGTTTCCCCATTCAAGTTTTCTACCAGAATACTTTAGCAGGCTTTAAGTCGCTTTGTGGTCACGGCACGAGTGATGGAAAGAAAAACCTTGGAAAGAAAAATCTATCCAAAGCTGAAAGAAAGGCACTTAAATGCCTACAGAATGACACCTCCCTTGTCATTAAACAAGCGGACAAGGGAGGTGGAGTTGTCATACTTGATAGATCTGATTATGTTAAGGAGGCGATGCATCAATTACAGGACCCTGTATTTTATAGTACCCTCAAAAGTGACCCTACAAAGGTATTTCAAGAACAACTGAGAATCTTTTTGGAAAATACAATGATAGCTAGAATATTAACAAAAGATGAATTTGGTTTTTTGTTTCCTCAACATCCTGTGACCCCAACTTTTTATTTTTTACCCAAGATCCACAAGTCCTTAACTTCCCCACCAGGGAGACCTATAATCTCTGGGTTGGGATCATTAACATCGAACTTATCCTTTTATGTTGATCATCACCTTCAAAAATATGTGACTGCCCAAAGATCTTACATTAGAGACTCTATGCATATTCTCCAATTGACCCAACACATCAGATGGAAACCAGGATTGGCATTTCTAACCTTAGATGTGCAGGCGTTGTACACGCATATTCCCCATAAGGAAGGTCTAAAAGTCATCGAAGATGTATTGAGTAGTGATGATACCTCTATGATTGGTCATAATAATTTTTTACTTAGCGCCATTGAGTTTATTTTGACGCATAATTATTTTACTTTTGATTCAGGCATTTTTTTGCAGGTCATGGGGACGGCCATGGGGACCAGGTTTGCCCCGAGCTATGCCAACCTCTACATGGGGGCGTTCGAAAAGCGCTACCTGTGGGGGTGGGCGTTCGGGGCGAACCTGGTCCTTTATGGTCGTTTCATTGATGACCTGTTTATAATTTGGGAAGGTGGCATTGATTTGGCTCTTCAATTTGTGGAATTTTTGAATTCTAATTGTTTTAATCTCAAGTTTACTCATTCATTCAGTTTAACTGAAATAAATTTTTTGGACATTACTTTTTCTGTGAAAGATGAGCAGATTTTGTCTTCCAATTATAGTAAACCGGTAGACACTAACTCTTACCTTCATTATACCAGTGGACATTATCGTCCCTGGTTAGATAATATCCCTAAAGGGCAGATGTTAAGGTTACGTCGGAATTATACAGAAATAGAAGATTTTAAGAATCAAGCTAAGATACTGGAAGGTAAATTTCATGAAAGGGGTTATCCCAAGAAGCTGGTAGACGCTGCAAAAGAGTGCGCTACTAACACAGAAAGTGAAGGTTTGTTGGTTCCCCGAATGAGATCAAGAGGCAATATGGGGGCATGGAAGGAAGATAATGTTCCATTATTTGTTTCAAAATATAATAATAAATCCTACAGGATAAAAAAGATAATTAATGATAATTTTAAAGTTTTGCAACAAGATAATATTTTACGTAACCATATAGGTGATCAACCGAAAATTGTGTTTAGGAAGAATTATAATCTAAAAAGTTTTCTGGCACCTAGTTTTTTTAAATCACAAATGGTCGGACCCTGTCCAAAACAAACTTGGATTCCATCACCAATAAATGGTTGCTTTAGATGCAATAAAAACACTTGTTTGACATGCAAATATATTTGCAATGGGGCTAAAGAGGTTAAATCTACTTCCAATGGAGTAATATTTAAGATTCCACAATTTATTAATTGCGAAACGCTTTATGTTGTGTACGTATTGAAGTGCCCGTGTGGCCTTCAATACGTAGGCAGAACAACTCGCCCTTTAAAATCTAGATTTAGAGAACATCGAACTAATATCATGAAAGGACTCCTTACACATGGAGTCTCAAGACACTTTGCAGAGAAACACAATAAGGAAGCCTTAGGTTTATTATTGATAGGGGTGGAGAAATTTGAAGCTACACCCAGGGGGGCGATAGATTCTCAAAATTATGTAGGGGTGAAGCAATGTGGATCTTTAAGCTACAAACTTTATTTCCGGAAGGCTTGAATGAGACCATTGAGTTTAACGATTGGTGCCACTAAATTATGAATGATCGTGATTAGATGTCTTACTAATTTATGGTAGATTAGGGTCTCTTCTAGACGGCCCCCCCTTTTTCCAGTGGGGATTTCTACCCACCATTTTTACCAATAGGGTTACATTTTAGAGTACTATTTAGTTGCTTTTGTTTACCCCAATTTTTCATCATTATTTATTATTTTTTATTTTATTTTTTATATTTATTTTTATTTTTATTTTTTTATTATTATTTTCATTTTTATTTTCATTTTTATATTTATTTTTATTTTTCATATTTTTATTTTCATTTTGCTTATGTATTTTTGCCTCTATGTATAGTTATTTACTATAGCAAGTTATCGCCTATAACAGTGTATATATCTGTTTTACTACTATACCATCATTTTAAAGGTAATGTTAATATGATCATTATGCACAAGGTGTGATTCCACCAATTAAGCTCACTTTACAAGGGCTATTTAAAGATCACTGTTTTAGACAATTGACATTAAGGCTTGAGAAAGTCCACAGCACGGTGGACGAAACGCGTTGCCATTTGTTACCATACCAGCACATGCTGCAAGCTATCTGTGCTTATTTACAACTTGATTAGCCGAGAAGTGACCCAGTCCTATCCGTTGATGCGGGTACGCTGACTAAAGGACACATTAGGAACACTCTGGCGTCTATTTTGTTTTACACGGATTAACAGTCATCTGTTACCATACCAGCACATGCTGTAAGGCATTTGTTCTTTATCTACATTTTTGACTAGCCGAGGAGTGACCCAGTCCTATCCATTCATGCGAGTACGCTAACTAAGGACATATTAGGAACACTCCGGCGTCTATTCTGTTTTCTACGGACCAACATCAGGTGCGCACCTGTTTCTACTGATCTTTCTACAGCGGAGCTAGCAAGCTGGCATGCTGCGACCAACACTAATAAGAAGTTGCAATCCCTCTAACATCTAAGGCAAGTTTGGATTTTGGAGGTATTAAGTTCCCAGACTTAACATCAGATTGAAGATTTACCTGGACATATTCCATTCTATCCACAATACCGGAGGACTTCTTGTAAATCAGTAAGATTGTGTTTCACACATCCTTAACATCTATGCAGTCTCCTATTTGCTGATACTTATAATTATAATTATTGAGCTCATAGGCTTACCGAGGAACATACACCAATATTTGTATTTCCCCTTTTTTATTATTACTTTTTATTTCTTGCAATGCTATTTTATTTATGATGGCATTTTTATACTGTAATTAGAGTTAACTGAGATGTGCATTTATATTTTTTTGTATATGTGATTAAATCATTGGTATATAATCTCCAGATTCTCTTTTGGTTGTTTTACTTGGAGATTATTGTATTGACTGACATCTTACCTATGATGTTTGTCTTGGTCTAAGATTTCCCCAGCGCTGTCTCCACTTTTTGTACCTTATATATATTTCAGGGGTGTCAGCACCATCCCATGATAGCTGCAGGGTTCATCTCTTTCCATATGTGACAATTATTCAGCGCCAAGGTTACTGTATTTCGATATTTGTTCTATATAACTTATGTAATCCTCAATGTGCACGTTGCCTTAGTGGTTAGCCAATGAAGTTCTCATCAGTAGGGTCGATTCCTGACCTGTTTTGTGGTACAACACAGACAAGCAGCTGTTCCAAATAAAGTGAATCCAAACAAAGAGAATATATCCACAGATAAAAAAATATATAAGTGCCCAAAAAAAAGAGGATACAACAAACTAACAATCAATTGTAAGTGCAATTATTATTATTAATATATTTAACATGAATGATTTTCCATAACCAAATATTTAAACTCTGTATGTGTGATGCTCGAGTACTGGTGGGAAATCCTTCCCTTACCTTGTCTTCCAGATACGAGTCAGGTTCTTTTCTGTTTCGGATATCTGGTGGCCAGGAGATAAATACTTCAATGAAAGGGACAAGGATTGATCAAACAACTTGGGTTTATTGAGAATGTGGTAAGGATCGATTTGGTAGGCCACCGCACCACTGACCCCCTCAGCCCGATAGTAATGACAAAATAATGCGTCTGGTCAGTATGGAGCACAATAGCATTTAACATATAACATACACCTGGTGAGTATAAGGCACAATAGCGATAACATCTACAATGCACTTTGTCTAATAAGGCACACTTTTAATCACAGGTACTACTTTCAAGTTAACGATATCTGGCTGGTGATGATGCAAGTAACCATCAATAATAACCAATCAAGACTCTTACGGTCACTACCGCGCCCACTAGAGGGCTCCTTCCAATTCAGGTGTTTGGGGTACCGTGCTATTCCCTCTGGGTTAACTTGAATCGCAGCGGTACCGCTAATGCTGAATGTCACACCTTCAATATCAATAAATCAACTCTTAGGTAAATCACATAACATTAACATCCATCTAAAACATTTGGTGCACCAATATTATCCCCGGTAACGTTACCATATTTTCAAACTCGGTCCTGGGCCGACCTGTGCACAGGAATTTGGTAGTATTCAAATGTCCTGCAGAGATTTTCAGAAAGGTTAACAGTCCCGGTTAAGTCCCTATACTTTCTTTGAGAAGGGGAGCTGTTAAAACTGTAGGCTGGGTTTTGTATCATAGTAAAACACAGGGCTGTTGCTCAGTTCAGTCACAATATGGCGCTGTTCTCTCACAAGTCAATGCGTCTCTATTAGCACATGTGCTCTGAAACAGGGGATAGGGACCAGATATCAGCACACACAGGATATAGCTGAAACGACAGTCTTAATTTTTCCCTGCAGCCTATGTAAAGGTATGATCTGGGGGAAAAGCTCCCAAGAAGGGAACAGTATTCTTCCTTGTACAAGAATGCAATGTCAGTTTTGGATAGATTCTCTCATCACTCTTCTCTCTGACACTGGGGTGTGTGCAGTACACTGCAGGCTAGGGTTTTACCTTGAGAGGGTTCTGCAGTTAGTGGAGACTGTCTTTGGTGCCCCACTGCGTGTCCCCAGCCGTTCTCTGTCCGCGTGTGCTGGCAATGTCACCTGTCCGGCAGCAGCTCAGTCTCCTCTCTGCACATCAGCTCCCCTTTCTTCTACCATGCTGCTCTCTCCTTCTCTTCCTTCCTCCACATCCTCTTCCTGTTACTCCCCCAGCCAATCAGTGCTTTCATCCTCCTCCTGTCAATTACTCCTGGGCACAAA
Organism: Mixophyes fleayi; assembly: GCF_038048845.1. Taxonomy (NCBI): domain Eukaryota; kingdom Metazoa; phylum Chordata; class Amphibia; order Anura; family Limnodynastidae; genus Mixophyes; species Mixophyes fleayi. The sequence goes on along the minus strand of NC_134403.1, from coordinate 113,200,541 downwards.
TCTCCAGGAGCACAATTAACCCCTTGTAGCCCTGCATTTTAAAAGCGCTTATTCCTTCCTCTGCGCTGTTCAAACGGGGCTTTGGGGCACCACACATGTACCAAGGATTTAGAACTATAATATATCATTGTATAATTATTGACATTATTAAAAAATCTAAAAGAAAAAAAGATTGTTATGAGAGACGTTCATGCTCAGCTTTTTGTTGTAGTCTATATATCATTCACATATTGTTTCCACCTGCGCGTTGCCTTAGAGGTTAGACAATCCACCTTTCATCGGTGGGTAACTGAGGTCGATTCCTCACTCACAGCCCGATCTCTGTGGAGCTTATATATCCTTCCCATGTTTGTGTTGATTTTCTATGTGTCCCTTATACAAGAGTACGCTTGGTATAAGTTCGCACAATTTATCCATTCACTTATAACAAATTAACCTGTCTGGCTTTCCTATTATTATTACCAGTATTTTTACAATATAAAAAAGGTATAGACTTGCTATTAGATATTGCACATCAAACACTTTACATTTTAAATTATTACAACTGTGCATCCACCATGGTTGTTTTAAAAATAGTTACATTGTTTAATGGTTCGATATTAATAGAAAATCTAATAAAAAAAATAAATTATTAAGATGTATGTTGTGCGTATTTAATTTAGTTGTGAGAGTTTCAAATGAACAATGCTTTTTGAACAGTTTAGTGTTGCTATTCAGCGCTGCTGCTATAGCTGCTTTGGACGTAAACATGACCCCCAGCTTAGTTAACTTTAAGCAGGAAGTTAAGATAAACGCATTTCTTCTTAACTATCCGACGGATCCGTAGGTAAACGCCTACTCTTCTTAAGTCAGTACAAATAACGCCTACACTTCTTAACTCAGTACGGATCTCAGCCCATACCCCTCCCATTCCCAACCCATTTTTCTTAAGTTTTTGGAGTACTTCTCAAGTGCAGTTAAGAAGGATTTTCCTCTTAAGTTAAGAAATTCTTAGCTTACGCAATGGAATTTCCTTCTTATATCCCTTTTGTGAGTATGCACAGAGAAGATTTTCATAAGATCCGCAAAAAATGGCAGATAAGATCAGTAATTTCAATTCAAATGTTTCTAATATTACTGTGTCATACTCAGGATTTTTTTTAGTAGATATGGCATCCCTAGAGTTAGAGAAAGTGACAGGGGTATTTTATTGGTAATATCTTTTAGATAATGAGTACAACATATGGGCAGTGATAGAACGTTACATACTCTTTATTGGCCACAAGAAAGTGGCAAAAATAGAGTAAACGGTACCATCTAGAATAAATTGAATAGAGTGATAGTTGAAACTAGATTGGAGTGGCCGGAAGCTTTTGCCAACAGTCCTCCCCACAATCAGAATCACTCCTAAACTGCCTCTTAACCTGTCACCTTTAAAAAATTCTTTTGACAAGCAACTACAACTAATCACTTGATGTTAGATTCCCAAGATGAGTTCATAATGGAGATACTGTTGAAAATCTAAGCTCATAATGGAGAGACTGTTGAAAATCTTCTAAAGAAAAAGAAATAGTGAGACAGCAACAAAGGACGTTCAAAACTGTGTCTCCTGATATGATATACACTAACTGCCAATGTTGTTGGACTGGGAGAGAATGATATGGACTGTAATTTTCGACGCTCAAGTTGTTTGATAGACAGGTACCAAGTGTTGACGACCAGCATCAGATCCCCAGGAGTAGCAGAGAGAAACTTGCACCCATTCCACCCAATGCAGAGGAGTCAACAACCCGGAGAAGGTTCAAATTACAACCGAGAATGACACTCGTGAATCTGTGTCGGGAGACCCAAGGTCACAGCTAAAAACACCTGAGCCAAGGACTTTGCAAAGACTGTTATCCCATAATGGAACAGTGGTTTTCCTGTTTTTCCCTTTCCAGTGTTTCTCTCATCCTTATTCTCTTTCCAGGACATCAATTTCTTTCATTGGTGATCAGGTGATGGAGACTGGTTCAGGTAGTGATACTGAGGATGTGGGGATGAAGGAAAAGTTGTTAGCACAATCGGTCCAGCCAATTACACTATTCAATTCAGGGGTAAAAGCAAAGTTTTGCTAACCTTGGAGCTCAGAGACATTGTGAGAGGCTATTGACTGAAAAATATTGTGTCTCTAAGTACTGTAACCCCATAGTTGAAGAGAGGTGCATCCAGTGATGCCAGTCCAGTAATAATTTGCACTTGAATGGGCATCCAGGAAAATGATTATCATTCTTTGGTGGGTTAGGTTTTAGACCAAACTGAATTCAAAATGATATAGTACCAGTTCTCTCTCCACACAATATATATCTGAAGTACTCTAACTATGGGGTGGGAGGCCAGTAGAGGGAAGGTGATGCAGCTAGGTCCCTTAGTTTTAAGGTTCCCAATATTCGGTAGACCGATCACGGTTTCACATACAAAGAAACTTGAGTATTGGGAGACTGGACAGAATGAACAGACAGTAGCCCCCCTCCCCCACACACACAAATGTTAATGAAAATCCTTTGATATTATCTACTATATAAATGCCTAGTGGCGTGTGTGGGGAAAAAAAAACAAGCTGCAGCGCCACCTGCTGGGCAGAGTTATACACTGACCTATATATTTCTTGAAGGAGAAGTGACAGTTGGGAGTGGTTGGTGGTTGCCGGGGGTGACAGTGGGGAGTTTTTAACACCTTAAGTAGCTTGATGAAGGATGTTGCGATGAAGATGAAGGATGAGGTGATGGAGAAAAATGATGAGGTGGTGACATGTGGACAAAACCATGTTAAAAAAGGGCGCTTGCGTCGGGAAGTAACGCTCTTCCCCTGAGGAGGCCTGGGCTAGGCCCAAATGCATGACAAGAACCTTTTTAACACCTTAAGTAGTTTGATTTGACTAGAATGCATGAGTATCATGCACGGGTTAACTTGTTAGAGTATACATAACTAAAAAAAAATAGGTTGAAGGAGATCATAAATAAGATTATGTTAACAGACATAGGATGGTGTTATTGGTGAAAAATTATTGTTTCAATGTCATATAAGCCAAGACATGCCTTGGACAGATGGACATGTTCGGGATGAGGAACTTTACTAGAGTATTATGTATTGAAGGAGGGTCCCTGCCTGTTACATTCAGGGGCAGGCTGGGCTGAGTGGCAGGGGGGCATCTTCCCCCCGTGCCAGCCCCACACTGGGCTACCTTGGGGTGGGTAACTGGACCACCTGCATTTCTTCTTTCTTTAAAATGTTCCTAATAGGCTGCTGAATTGAGTCTTGCTCCCTGGGATACAATTTGCCTGCCCTTCCCTTGTTACATTTGTACTGGGCCCCACAATTTCTGGTGGCAGCCCTTGTAGTCTAGGCAGAGATGTAACCCTCCATCATTTTTAGAGACAAAAAATAATCCAGCATCTGCAATTGACTTGAAGGGTCTGATAAAGACTTTCTCTAATTTGTTTTATATACTCATCCATGGTCTTGGTTTTAGGTGCTCAGGGTAGAGTAAAGTGTCTGCCGGTTTTTACAAAATTTATCAAACATTTTTTATAGGAATTGGGCAACAACTCCAGATAAGCTACAGCAAGACAGATAAGATAAACTATGTTTCAGACAACATTTTCTTGATGTGTAACCTTACCTCAAGTTTAATTAATTCTAACGTTATGTCCCACCAATGGAAACCCATAAATAAAGAATATGTGGGTTAGTGTATCAATAGTAATGCAATTTATACAGTGTGTAAACCCCCTACCAACAAAGTAACTTCTGGAATTTTATAATAGATCCAACTGGAAAGAGGACTACTGCCAAACTCCCTCAGTAAGATTAATTGCAGATGGTTGTGGCCCTTTTAATGTTTCCATTATATTTAAATTACAAATCTAATAATTGTGTGCAGAGGCATAATTAGAAATGACTGAACTACAAGTCACGCCTAACTTCCTTTCCCTTTACCTTTAGAATGAAAATGTTAATCTATATGAATGTTAATCTGCCCAATTTAAGTTCTTTATTTAACAGAACATATTTCATAGTTTAATTTTAGGAAACTTCTAGTAAAACATTTTATTTCAATTGGCCGCGATGTTCCTGAGAACATCGTGGCCTCGTCTTATTACTATTTATACGGTAAAAAGTAGCGCTTACTTATGATCACATCTCTTTGGGGCGCGAGCAAAAGTGAGCGGTACTTTCGCTAAAAAAAAATCACAGCGTAGTGTCACTATGCAGCGATAAGTTTTAGAATTGAATCTGCCCCATGATGTTAGCTAAAAAAAAATAAAACTTGTGCATTTTTTTTCTGAAATCCGCTAACTAGGAACTAACAGATTTATTTATCTTCTGAGTCCAACACAGCAACATGGGCTGTAATGCCTACAAGATGGGCTCTTAAATACGTTTATTTTCATGTGTGCTCTACATGTAACATCTGTTTGTGATCTTAATCACAAGGATTATTACAAACCTACTACTCTTTTTTGCCTCTTGTTATTATTTTTGTCAGGCCGTGCCATGGACCCACAGTTTCTTCTTTGGAAGCAATGGAGTCCTATGGCATTAGCATTTTAAGGCTGGCGGTGCATTTCATCTCTTGTTAAATTGGCTCACAATATAGTTGTCACGGTTCTTACGATGAGACTCGGCAGATGTAGCGACCCCAAGGGATTCTAACAGTTTAGCACTACTCCAACAGGGCGCGGAGTCTAACGAGGAGACGGTGTTCACCAGGAACTGCCGCAAAGCGGTATGGACTTAGCTGCGTCTACCTCGCAGGTCGCGGTCCCTACTAGAGCACTGTACGGAAGTCCCTGAGAGACTACAGGCAGTAGTACCGTAGTAAGAGTGGTAAATATAATAAGTAATGGCAATGAAGATGATGCAGTTCGGTGTAACTCTGCAGACTACTATGTGGTGTTTAGGTTCAGGAGAATGAGCGTCAGCTCTGAAGACAAAAGTAGAGAAGATGTCTGGAGATCAGTGTCAGCTCTGCAGGCCACTATGTGGCGGAGAGTCCAGTAGAATGAGCGGTAGCTCTGCAGACCACTATGTGGTGGAGAGTCCAGTAGAATGAGCAGTAGCTCTGCAGACCACTATGTGGTGGAGAGTCCAGTAGAATGAGCGTCAGCTCTGCAGACTAGGATGGAAGAAAATAGCTGGAAGATAACAGGAAGCCACTTCTATCACCAGGAGGTGACTCAAAGAACAGGCACTGTAGGTAAGGAGGAAGTGCCTTTTAAACTAAGCGCCATTAGAATCCACCAATGAGAGGGTAACAGAGATTTTAAAGAAGCCATCAGGTCTGCGCATGCGCAGACCCGAATCCAAGATGGCGGCACCTAGGACGGAGCGGAGCGCCAGAGCCAGGTAAGTCTGCCGGGTGTTGGGTGCGCTGCCCGCACACCCGGCGTGTGATAATAGTCCCCATAGCGGTCCATGGGAACTGCAGTGACCAGCGTTAAACAGTGTTAATCTCTGAATTCTCCTGCTTTAACCCCTTGAAAAATTAAATTTTACATTTTAAATTAAAAAAAATGCTGCGATGGCCAGATTGTAATGAGAACTGCATTGTACATTTCAGAAATGAATATGTGCAAAAAATGTATCATCTTCAACTTGAACCATCAATTGAAGCCAAAGGAAAATTCAGCCCCAAGGGCCACACGTACACCAGTAGTGTCAATTGCACAAGTTTGCACTGCACATGCCCACAAGGAGAACATATGCACCAATGCCAACATGCACACTTCTAGTACTTGAGCCTTCTTATGACTGAAGTGTGGGAGGGAAGGGACATGCAAATTATTATTATTATTATTATCATTTATTTGTTAGGCGCCACAAGGTTTCCGCAGCGCCGTACATAATACAAACAGGAGACCATACAGGGTGACATAGTACAGAGCAATAAACACAAAGTACCAATACTTCAGAACTCCGGGCAGACATATGAGCGAAGATGGAGTAGAAGAACAGGTATGGAGACAGGAGGGGAGAGGGGCCCTGCTCATACGAGCTCACATCCTAAGGGAGGGTGGACAAACAGGCACAGGAGGGAGCCATTAAAGTAAGGGAGAGAAAGGCGGGGCTGGTGGAGAGAGGGGAGAACGAGAGAAGGATGTTTGCGAAGGTGCAACAAGGTAAGGGTTAAGTGGTTTGTTGGTAGGCTTTGAGGAACAGGTGAGTTTTGAGTGCCCGTTTGAAGGAGCACAGACTGGGTGAGAGACGGATGGAGCGAGGGAAGTCGTTCCAGTGGAGGGGAGCAGCTCGGGAGAAGTCTTGCATTCTGGAGTGGGAAGACGTGATCAGAGTGGAGGAGAGGCGACGGTTATTGGCCGAGCGCAGGCAGGGGTGTGAATGGTGAGGGGGTTGGAGATATAGGGGGCAGTAGACTGGGAGAGGGCTTTGTAAGGGGTGGTGAGGAGCTTGAAAAGGATCCTGTAGGGGAAGGGGAGCCAGTGTAAGGCAAGGCAGAGAGGGGAGGCAGAGGAGGAGCGGCGTGAGAGAAAGATGAGTCGGGCAGAGCAAAGGGGGGCGAGGTGGGAGAGGGGGAGGCCAGTAAGGAGAAGGTTGCAGTAGTCGAGGCGGGAGATGATGAGAGCGTGTATGATGGTTTTGGTGGCATCTTGTGAGAGGAAGGGCCGGATGCGGGCAATGTTACGCAGCTGGAAGCGGCAGGTTTGGGCTAGAGATTGGATGTGGGGGACAAAGGAGAGAGAGGAGTCAAGGGTGACACCCAGGCAGCGGAGCTGGGTGACAGAGGAGATGGTTGAATTATTAACCACGATGGAGAGGTTGTGGTGAGAGGGGAGCCTGGGGGGAGGGAAGACAATTAGTTCAGTTTTAGAGATATTAATTTTGAGAAAGCGCGAGGACATCCAGGAGGAGATGGCAGAGAGGCAGTCAGATACACGAGAGAGGAGAGTGGGAGAGAGATTAGGAGAAGATACGTAGAGCTGAATGTCGTCAGCATAGAGGTGATACTGAAGACCGTAGGAGGAGATGAGAGTCCCGAGTGAGAAAGTGTAGAGCGAGAATAGTAGGGGGCCGAGAACAGAGCCCTGGGGGACACCAACCGGGAGAGGGGAGGGGGTGGAGGCAGAGCCAGATGTGGAGACAGAGAAGGTGCGGTTGGCGAGATAAGAGCAGAACCAGGCGTGGACAGAACCAGAGAGGCCAAGAGAGAGAAGAGTTTGCAGAAGGAGGGGGTGATCCACAGTGTCAAAGGCCGCAGAGAGGTCGAGGAGGATGAGTATGGAGAAGTGACCCCTGGATTTGGCTGAGAGGAGGTCGTTGGTGACTTTGGCCAGGGCGGTTTCGGTAGAGTGGAGGGGGCGGTAGCCAGATTGGAGAGGGTCGAGGAGGGAATTGTCTGAGAGGTAATTGGTGAGACGACAGCAGACTATACGCTCAAGTAATTTGGAGGCGTAGGGGAGAAGTGAGATGGGGCGATAGTTGGCGAGGGAGGTGGGGTCAAGATTGGGTTTTTTGAGGATAGGAGAGATGAGAGCATGTTTGAATGAGGAGGGTACAACACCTGAGGCGAGTGATAAGTTGAGTAGGTGTGCAAGGTAGGAGCAGGCAGTAGGAGAGAGAGAACGAAGGAGGTTAGAGGGTATGGGATCAAGCGGACAGGTGGAGGGTGGAGAGAAAAGAATAAGGGAGTAAACTTCATCGCCAGATGTGGGGTGGAAGGAGCACCAGAGTTGCGTGTTGGATGGGGGTGGAGCAATAAGGGCAGGGGGAGAGGGGGAGGAAGAAGAGATGTTAAGTCTGATGGCCTCAATTTTGGAAGAGAAAAAAGTGGCGAATTGAGCAGCGGTGAGGGAAAGTGGGACTGGAGGAGGGGGGGGAGAAAGGAGGGAGTTGAAGGTTGCGAAGAGGCGGCGGGGATTAGAGGACTGAGAAGAGATGAGGGATTTAAAGAAGGTTTGTTTAGCAAGGGAGAGGGCAGAGCAGAAAGAGGAGAGGATGAATTTGAAGTGAAGGAAGTCAGCGAGGGAGCGAGATTTCCTCCAGAGGCGTTCGGCAGTGCGGGAGCACTTTTGGAGGAAGCGAGTGAGTTTGGAGTGCCACGGTTGAGGAATAAGGCGGCGGCGGTGGATAGGAGCGGCGGGGGCGACAGCATCCAGGGCAGTAGTGAGTGAATGGTTGTAGAGAGAGGACGCTTGGTCTGGACAGGCCAGGGAAGGGAGGGGAGAGAGGAGAGAATCAAGAGAGGAGGAGAAAGAGGTAAGGTCAATTGCTTCAAGGTTGCGTCTGGTGAGGGTGACTTTCGGCGGGGGGGGAGCAGGGGAGGAGGACAGAGTAAAGGAGAGGAGATGGTGGTCCGAGAGTGGGAAGGGAGAGTTTGAGAAATCAGAGAGATCGCAGAGGTGAGAGAAGACTAGGTCAAGGGAGTGGCCAAGACAGTGGGGGGGGGGGGAGGAGGTCCATTGGGTGAGGCCAAGGGAGGTGGAGAGGGTGAGAAGTTTGATGGTGGCAGGGTCAGAGCAGTTATCAATAGGGATGTTGAAGTCGCCGAGTATGATGGATGGAAGGTCAGAGGAAAGGTAGTGGGGGAAATTGAGCCCAAATACATTTGTTCATGCAAATGGAGCTCATGCAGACCTGCAGAAACATACATATATGTCTGTTAAGAGTAGAGATGGTCACTGACCCCCGTGTTTTGGTTTTGGATTCGGTTTTGGATCTGGATTACCGTCGTGTTTTGGTTTTGGTTTTGCAAAACCGCCATTGCGTGTTTTGGTTTTGGTTTTGGTTTTGTTTGGTTTTGTTTTGCTATTTTTTGGGAAAATCCATGTTTTTGGGCCTAAATTAACCCAATTTAGTGCTCCAACTGTTTTAGAGACAAGTAATCTAATTGTTGAGGTAATAAATCATCCAAAAAAACAGTTTAATTCTTCGTTGGTAGGCCTATTCTACACACAAAACAGATTGTCTTCCTCTCCATCTATGCATATTGGCAATGCAGCCATCGTCTTTGAATGTATATTACACCCTACACTTATAGTTAAATATGTAAAGAAATGGAAAAAGCCAGTTTGCTTTCTGTCTCTCAAGGCCCCCCTCCACTTGTATAAAATACTAAAAAATTCAGCCATTATAGACTGTACAATATTAATTGACATGGAGAAAGACAGTTTGGGGTCACTCTGTCTCTCTAGGCCCCCCTCCACTTGTATAAAATACCAAAAAATTCAGCCATTATAGACTGTACAATATTAATTGACATGGAGAAAGCCAGTTTGGTTTCTGTCTCTCTAGGCCCCCCTCCACTTGTATAAAATACTAAAAAATTCAGCCATTATAGACTGTACAATATTATGAAAAATGGACAAAGCCAGTTTAGGGTCACTCTGTCTATGACACCCTACCCTTAAGGATAAATTGCCCTAACAGCAGCCTTTCAAGATGGTATGTGATATGGAAATGCCACAAGTCCCTTTCCTCTTTGGGGGTAGATTGCACCCTACACTTACATAGAAAGTTTTAAAAAGATGTTATCGGCATCATCTTCAGCTTCATCCTCACCCTCATCAGTGTGTACGTCATCATCACAGACTATCAATTCATCGCCGCTTGAATCCGCCATTAGAGAACAGTCAGTGCTTGGATGTCTTGGATGGTGAAGGCCTTCCTCGTGGAAGATGTAGTTCATTTTTATAAACATCATTTTCTCCACATTTTTGGGAAGTAACCTTCTACGGCGATCACTGACTAAGTTCCCTGCTGTGCTGAACACTCGTTCAGAGTACACACTGGAGGGTGGGCAGCTTAGGTATTGCAAAGCAAGTTTGTACATGGGTTTCCAAATGGCCTGCTTTTCTTCCCAGTAAGGAAAGGGACTGTCTGACATTTCCATATCAACTACCTCTTGAAAGTAATCCTCCACCATCCTTTGCATGTTTATACTCATATTGGATGGACTTATGGGCAAAGTGACACTTTTTTTTGAAAAATCCTTCAAACCAGCCCAGATGTTAAATTGTTCTCGTCTGCCCCCTGTGTCTTCCCTGCTTCTTTTTTGGAAATTTAATTTTTTACGAGCAACAGCTTGAGAAAGTGAAGGAGGACACGTCGTCAAGCCGAGGCCCAGTTCAGCGGCCAACTTGCTGAGCAATAGCTCCTTGCAAAAGTTCACATCTCGCTCATTTACAAGTAAAGACTCAATGTAGGTTTTAAACCTTGGATCAAGCACAGTGGCCAAAACGTACTGATCCGAGTTCAAGATCTTAATAACTCGAGGATCATTGTGAAGCGAATTAAGTACTTGATCGACAAGGCCAACATACTTTGCTGAATTGCTTGCTTTCAGCTCCTCCTTCATTTTCTCAAGCTGCTTTTCCAATAGTCTAATTAAAGGAATGACTTGGCTCAAACTAGCAGAGTCTGCACTGACCTCACATGTCACAACTTCAAATGGTTTCAGCACCTTGCACAGCACTGAAAGGATTCCCCACTGTGCAAGAGTGAAATACATCCCCCCTCCTTTCCCAATGTCATGACTTGTGCAATATGCTTGGATGGCTTTGCGCTGTTCCTCCATCCTCTGAAGCATGTACAGGGTGGAATTCCACCGAGTTACCACCTCTTGCTTAAGTTGGTGGCAGGGCAAGTTAAACTGCTCTTGGAGCTGCTGTAATCTCCTACATGCTGTGGCTGAATGCCTGAAATGGCCTGAAATTTTACGGGCCACCGAAAGCATCTCCTGCACCTCACGGTTATTTCGTAGGAAGCTCTGCACCACCAAGTTGATGGTGTGAGCAAAACAGGGAATATGTTGGAAATCACCCAGCTGTAATGCTCGCACTATATTGTTGGCGTTATCTGAAATGACATACCCTGGGGAAAGTCCGAGTGGTATAAGCCATGCATCAATCACATCTCTCAGTTTGCGTAACAAATTGTCAGCCGTATGCCTGTTAGTGAAGCCGGTGATACAAAGAGTGGCCTGCCTGTGACAAATGTTACGTAGTGGTGTACATGCTGCTGCTGTTCCTGCTGGTGAAGGTGAATGACCAACCCAGTGGGCTGTCACAGTCATATAGTCTTTGGTTTGGCCACTTCCACTTGTCCACATATCTGTGGTTAAGTGAACAGTGGGCAGAATGGCATTTTTCAGCGCAATCTCTACATTTTTACACACTTTTTGGTATAGTTGTGGAATAGCTTTACGGGAGAAATGGTGTCGCGATGGAATTCTGTAACGCGGACACAAAACCTCAATTAACTGTGAAAAACCAGCTGCGTTTATTGTGGAGATTGGACGCAGATCTAACACTAACATTGCAGCCATGGCGTCTGTGATTCGCTTGGCGACTGGGTGACTGCTGTCATATTTGCTTCCCCTCGCAAATGATTGTTTCACAGTTAATTGCTGAAATGTAGGACTGCTCATTTTATTCACCTGCCTCTGGGATGACGATTCACCCCCAGCAGCAGCAACAGCAGCAGCAGGACTAACGCTTTCTTCAGAGGAATCAATAATAGTGCCGGAGTCATCCAGCCTTAAGTGGGATGCCGGGCTAACTCCGAGCGCTACTGAGGATATTGATGATTATGGTGTGGTGGGTGTATTTTGTAGCCGTCGGTATGTCGGTGAGCGGAGGGTCTTAGCTGATGAGGGAGTGCTTGTATTCTTTTGGGAAGAACTTTCAGCTTTTCCCAACACTTTGCCATGAACTCTCGTTAAATGGCGTAACATAGACGAGGTTCCAAGATGGTTAAGGTCCCTCCCTCGACTGACTGTGGCTTCACATACACTACAAATGGCTATACAATTGTTGTCTGGATTTGGGTAGAAATAATTCCACACATAAGAAGTGGATTTTTTTGTTTTATGCCCAGGCATGACAATGGCCTTTTTCTTGTCACGTGCCAGAACTGCTGCCACTGGTGCAGGACTTACACAAACAACCTCATCCTCATCAACATCCTCATTAGCGCCCTCGTCGCCTACACAAATCTCCCCCTCATCCTCTTCTAATTCCAAAGTGGCATCCTCAATTTGGGTATCACCGGCTACACTCGGGCTATTAAGGCACACATCAGCAGAATGCTCACGATTAGACATCCCACTGTTGGATGGACTCTCCACAGGGATTGTTGTCATTTGTGAATCAGAGCAAATATTCTCCTGTAATGCCTCACTGGTATCTTGCAGCTCAGCTTTGACGCGTAACAGTAGTTGTGCACCAATTGTAGCCTGGGTAACTTTTTGGGATCTGCCACTAATAGCCAAAGGTGAAGGCCTCATTCTCTCTTTGCCACTGCGTGTGTAGAATGGCATGCTTGCAATTTTTTTTTTATCGTCACTTAACTTTTGCTCAGTTACACTTCTTTTTCGCTTCAATACAGTAAATTTTTTTTTGGTTTTTGTTTTTTGCACTAATTTGAAAACACTCTGTTGTTTGACATCGCCTTGGCCAGATGACGTACTGGGAACACTAACATCAGGACTGGTGACAGAACCTGGTTGCTCATTTAGATCATATGTGGACTGCTTTGAATCCATTCTGAGCGCAAACCACTGAGGAGTGCTAAAAATTATTGAGTAGATACTGCTGACAGATATGACTTTTGACAGCCAGAAATATTAATGCACAATTAGGGAGGACACCCCAAAAACACTGAGGAGTGCTACAAATTATTGAGTAGATACTGCTGACAGATATGACTTTTGACAGCCAGAAATATTAATGCACAATTAGGGAGGACACCCCAAAAACACTGAGGAGTGCTACAAATTATTGAGTAGATACTGCTGACAGATATGACTTTTGACAGCCAGAAATATTAATGCACAATTAGGGAGGACACCCCAAAAACACTGAGGAGTGCTAAAAATTATTGAGTAGATACTGCTGACAGATATGACTTTTGACAGCCAGAAATATTAATGCACAATTAGGGAGGACACCCCAAAAACACTGAGGAGTGCTAAAAATTATTGAGTAGATACTGCTGACAGATATGACTTTTGACAGCCAGAAATATTAATGCACAATTAGGGAGGACACCCCAAAAACACTGAGGAGTGCTAAAAATTATTGAGTAGATACTGCTGACAGATATGACTTTTGACAGCCAGAAATATTAATGCACAATTAGGGAGGACACCCCAAAAACACTGAGGAGTGCTAAAAATTATTGAGTAGATACTGCTGACAGATATGACTTTTGACAGCCAGAAATATTAATGCACAATTAGGGAGGACACCCCAAAAACACTGAGGAGTGCTACAAATTATTGAGTAGATACTGCTGACAGATATGACTTTTGACAGCCAGAAATATTAATGCACAATTAGGGAGGACACCCCAAAAACACTGAGGAGTGCTAAAAATTATTGAGTAGATACTGCTGACAGATATGACTTTTGACAGCCAGAAATATTAATGCACAATTAGGGAGGACACCCCAAAAAAACACTGAGGAGTGCTACAAATTATTGAGTAGATACTGCTGACAGATATGACTTTTGACAGCCAGAAATATTAATGCACAATTAGGGAGGACACCCCAAAAACACTGAGGAGTGCTAAAAATTATTGAGTAGATACTGCTGACAGATATGACTTTTGACAGCCAGAAATATTAATGCACAATTAGGGAGGACACCCCAAAAACACTGAGGAGTGCTAAAAATTATTGAGTAGATACTGCTGACAGATATGACTTTTGACAGCCAGAAATATTAATGCACAATTAGGGAGGACACCCCAAAAACACTGAGGAGTGCTAAAAATTATTGAGTAGATACTGCTGACAGATATGACTTTTGACAGCCAGAAATATTAATGCACAATTAGGGAGGACACCCCAAAAACACTGAGGAGTGCTAAAAATTATTGAGTAGATACTGCTGACAGATATGACTTTTGACAGCCAGAAATATTAATGCACAATTAGGGAGGACACCCCAAAAACACTGAGGAGTGCTACAAATTATTGAGTAGATACTGCTGACAGATATGACTTTTGACAGCCAGAAATATTAATGCACAATTAGGGAGGACACCCCAAAAACACTGAGGAGTGCTAAAAATTATTGAGTAGATACTGCTGACAGATATGACTTTTGACAGCCAGAAATATTAATGCACAATTAGGGAGGACACCCCAAAAACACTGAGGAGTGCTACAAATTATTGAGTAGATACTGCTGACAGATATGACTTTTGACAGCCAGAAATATTAATGCACAATTAGGGAGGACACCCCAAAAACACTGAGGAGTGCTACAAATTATTGAGTAGATACTGCTGACAGATATGACTTTTGACAGCCAGAAATATTAATGCACAATTAGGGAGGACACCCCAAAAACACTGAGGTGTGCTACAAATTATTTAGTAGATAATGCTGACAGATATGACTTTTGACAGCCAGAAATATTAATGCACAATTATGGGGGACACCCCAAAAGCGCTGGGGAGTGCCAAATATGAAGAAAAAATAATAAACCTCTATCCTCCTCTCTGCACTAGCGATTTTGGTTAGAGCAATTGCAAGAACAATATGGTATTCTCTGTCCCTGCTCTAATTAGCCTATGACTACACCCTGCTCTCTCCCTCTGTCAAATGGCGATGGATTGCTGTGGAGGCGTGTATTTATAAAGTTGAAGTATCGCGAGAACCGAGTCCCGAGATCCGACGACGTCACAATGACGTTCGGCCTCGATTTGGATTCGGAATGGGCGGGAGAGTACCGAGCTGCTCAGCTCGGTACTCGGATACCCAAAGTTCGGGTGGGTTCGGTTCTCGGAGAACCGGACCCGCCCATCTCTAGTTAAGAGGCATATATTTTGCATTTGCTAGACAGCTGGTGCAAATACACACAAATGATGATAACTTGGCATAAACCAGACTCATATGCTGCTGATTCAGAGCTGGATTCACTTTCCCTTTTTTAATTTATGCCTATTTTGCCACCTACTCTGCATCGCACCCAATATGTGTACAAATTAGGTCTGTTGAGCGAATTCAATGCTGCATCTCACACATCACAAATGTTGTGTATGTTTGAGAGGAGTTACAACCTCAGGATTAATTAACAATGGTTAGCTTTAAATAAATATTTAGGTAAATAAACACCTGGTCCATATGACGTTTGTGTATTGTTTTCTATAAGGACTCAGACATGACTCAGTACATTATTGTTTGCAAGGCTGATCCAACTACTGAGAACACATTTCGATTGATCCTATGCAGTGAATTAAATTAATTTAGATGTAAAGAGGCTGTTAATGCAATTGTACACAGGAGGTTTCCATACAACAGAAAGGAAATTGAAAAGCAAACAATTACACCAGGATTTAGAGAAAAAAAGAGCAAATTAATTTTGAAATATTAGCAGATGTTTTCAGTTCTGAAACTAATGGCTTTGATTTTAATAATTTACTTTTATTAATTAATTTTCCTCTACTCAGTGGAAATGCTTGCCAGTGTCAGTGTATGGCAGCTAGAATAGTATTGTCATTGATTAAAATGCTTTAAGCATAATACAGCCTCCCATCTTACACCACAGTTACCCACTTTCAGCTTCATCTAGAAATGATGACACAAGGCTAACCAACTGGTTTTTAAAGTGGTCATGGCAGCTTCGAAGTGAACAAAATAAAACACTGCAAACTTTTTTCATAAAACAAAAGATTATTAGCAGAAGCGCTGTGATGGGGCGGGTGGCTTACCATACATTTGCAAGTGTGTGAAACTGAGAATTTTGCATTTTTATAAACAAGTAGAAATAGCAGCTCCTTGACTGGTTATAGCAGTGTTATGGGGGATTTTTCTCTATAAAACAAAAGATAACAGCTTCATAAAAGGCTACAGAAAAATACATCAACATGTCATTTGAACAACCAGGCAATCAACCAAACAATCACCAGACAAGGGGCCTTGGAGATGAACCCTTTAACACTATCAAACCTGAGGAAACCCTGCAATGCAAACACCAGTGCTCAGAGACCAGAAAACACCTAGATTCTGAACCTACCATAAAACAGGTTTCATACACATGATGAGTCACCCATTAAGACCATCATCACCAACTCATCCCTTTAATAAGAGATTCCTATGAATAACACAGGTTCTGGGGCCAGCTGATTGCAACCAGGTGAAATGATTACCTCAAATTTATATCTTACCATCTCTCCTGGTCCCAATCAGCCATCCACAGAATATGTGTAGCTCATATATATATATATTTATGTCCATTATTAAATGGATGAATTGGCAACACTAGCAAGAATACCCCTGTCAAGAACAATAATCTCCTGACATAGTTGTATAAAGATGGGAGTGTGAGGATGCTGACAATAATATGGCTACATCTGTATTGCTAAAGCTTTTAGTATCTTCCTTCTCCTAACTAGCTAATCCTCCACAACTACAAATCTACCAATCCACTGCTACACCTTATTAACTCCATAGGTCCTACCTACTAGCCTAACCATACAGGCCTATTGCCTAGTTACACCCATCTCTGGGCTGTCTGTTTATCTGTCCAGAGTACAATGCTACACATACCCTGATTAGTGCTCACCTTGACTTCACTTCTTCTCCAGAGTCAAATGGCTATGGTGAATTATGTCCACCTCACACTTGACTAATGGAAAATAATTTTCCTTTTTAGCCTTTAATTTAAAAACAAACCATTAAATAGCAATGTCAAATGCAAAATAAATGCATTGAATGCTACGTTTAGACAACAACATACTAACAAACCAATAAATGTATTTTCAAAATTCTGCAATTTTTCTAATAATATACTCGTACATTGTAACACAAAACAATCCATTTATTATCAAGAATAAATAATATACTCTAAATATTTCTGAACAACTCCAAGTGTGATATATATTATTAATGGCTTAGTACATAACACTAAATTTTAAAAATACATTTTACCCTAGAGGTTTTGCAATGTAGCAGCTATCAATCTAACAGCAAATTGCTGATTTCAGAGGTAAAGGCAAGGTGTAAATATTTTGGTTGATGGTTAATGCCTAGGGTTAGGGCAGGTGACAATCAGCAATGTCAAAATGATAACAATACACTCACATTCCCATACATTCACTCACAGATGTATAGAAAGACCACTGTCTAGGTTTAAATAGTGTAGGCACACCTGAAGTCCAGGAAGTTCAAAGTGCCTGATGTACTTTTTGTGCCAATCCCTCTATGACTAGTCAGCCTACAGAATAATCAAGCTACAGATGTTGATATATTTATTTGATACATGACTACACTATGGTTGCTTTTCTTTATTTTTTGCTAGACTAATTGTTTGTACAACAGAGTATTCTTACCTGTTACAACAATCTTGATCTCAAAGTTATATTCATTGTCTTTAAGTCATCATCAGTTTGGACTTTTTTACTTTAATGCATACTATATGAATTTTGCTATGGTATTTCATTACTATGTAATTTTTATTATGTAGAATAAATTATACTTATCTTAAACTATAAAGCATTACATATGTATAGCTATACCATACAATCACAGAATATGTACTCAGTGCAGTGTTGTTAAAGTAGTTTAGTTTCTGATAAATATTTGTAAAGCATATGAATAAAACAAACTATTTTCTGCTCCATTTCCTTTACTTCTGAAGTTTTGTCTTGTTTTTGTCTACTGTACTTTTTAAAGCTTTGGTTTTCTTTTTTCATGTTACTTGACAATAGATATGGTCTCACTACATATTGTAAATCCAAATTAAACATCTGATAAATTATCACATTATTTAATTACAATATAGCAATATGTTTTTATTTCAATACATTTTTACCAACTGTCTAGAAATATACACAAACAATTCATTTATTTTGTATTTAACAACAAACTGCTGCTCAACATCTCAGTGGCGATGAATCTTAAATGAATCTTTAGATTAATTCAGACGATGCACCCCAGGGCTGAGAGAACAGCGTGAAGATTTGGTGCCAGTGGGCGACTAATCTTCTGAGATCCTGTTATAGAGGTATCAAGCAGCTGTATCTTTACTTAGTGTCAATTCCACAATGTGAGACTCCATATGGGTGGAAGCCCAAATACTCAGAGAGGTGGTTAATGGACGGATTCAATGCACATACTGTAATAAGTCCTCAGTGGGAATCAAATGGCAGTAATCAACCAGCTAGCTGAATAATGGTATTGTGTATGCCAACTCAGTATGAGGTGTGATTTGGAAATGAAATATATTTACTGAACTTAATTGCAAATGCTGTAATGTGAGTGAAGATAGGAGAATAGCTAACAGTAACGATGTTGTTGCAACATTGAATCAGCCAGGGTCAGTTAATTCAGCAAAGTTATGGTACATAAATCGGCAAACAGATACATTTAGTGAAAAGAAGTAGATTTGACATTAGTGGCTTATAATTTTTGACTATGTGTTTATTTATTCATTTTGGATTTTCAAAAAACTTTTAGGTTTGAGGATCACCTCACGCAAAGTTATAAAGAATTTAAAAAAAATGACATGGGATGACGATCCAATGTTGGTTGAGGATTTCTTCCCTATGTAAACAGCACAATTTTTGTTGGCAAAAGGAATCCTGCTCCATAAAAATAGTTGTTGCTGTTTCTATGGCCAGAAAGGGTTACAAAACCATTGTTCAGCCATTAGACAGAGAGCAAACTTTACTCCAAACCAAAGTGCACAGTGGTCCCACTGACACAATGACCCCCACTGCTATGGCCAATTATGCAAAAACAAACCACTGCTCTCCAAGATTAACCAGTTTTAACTTTTGCCAAACACCTAAATCATCCAGCAGACTTTATATGAATAGATTACATGAAAGTGAAACCGATTGGCATGAAAGAGAAACTTTATTTTAGTAGAACATATAACACTATCTTCCCTCCCTCTTTGTGCGATAATGTCTTGTTTTATTATTTTGCTTGTTCCCAATTGTAAAGTACCCCTTGTGTATGTGTGTGTATATATATATATATATATATATATATATATATATATATATATATATATATATATACACACACACACATTTGGGTGTGGCTCACAAGCCAGCCTTTGCTAGATGTAAACCCCTATACCTGGGAAGTGAGTGCATCTGATTTTAACTGCATTTTAATAGTGTTTAAAGCATATAGGTCAGTGTAGGACCTGCATATAATGAGGTACCCTTGACGTTGGGATACAGGCTTCAGCCTTTTGATCAAAATATGAACTAATACATCATGTTTTCATTTTGCTAGACACACACAGATATGCAGTATAAAGGATAAGCGCTGACAACTTTCTTTTTGTTTTATATACATATATGGGCATTTATATTGCCACGCAGCTGGTACCACATACAACAGGGGTAGGCAACCTGCGGCTCTCCAGGTGTTGTGAAACTACAAGTCCCAGCATGCTTTGCCAGTAGATAACCAGCAGAGAGGTGGCAAGGCATGCTGGGATTTGTAGTTTCACAACACCTGGAGAGCCACAGGTTCCCTACCCCTGACATACAATATGGGATATACCGAGCGCGGGCTTATTGCCAAGCAGCTGGTACCATATATAATGTGGGATATACCGAGCGCGGGCTTATTTTTCTCTGGTTTTGTTTCAAAATATTGTCTTTTTGTCATAGCAGCTGTCCTCAAGCCTATTTAAGGCACATTTGGGTGTGGCTCACAAGCCAGCCTTTGCTAGATGTAAACCCCTATACCTGGGAGGTGAGTGCATATGATTTTAACTGCATTTTAATAGTGTTTAAAGCATATAGGTCAGTGTAGGACCTGCATATAATGAGGTAACCTTGACGTTGGGATGCAGGCTTAAGTCTTTTGATCAAAATATGAACTAATACCTCATGTTTTCATTTTGCTAGACACACCCAGATATGCAGTTTAAAGGATAAGCGATGACAACTTTTTTTTGTTTTGTATGTATGTATATATATATATATATATATATATATATATATATATATATATATATATATATATATATATATACACACACAGGGCCGGACTGGCCATCTGGCACTTCTGGCAAATGCCAGAAGGGCCGATGGCTAGATGGGCCGGACGACTCTTCTTGGATTCCTGCACCTCTGCTCTGCGATGGACGAGGGCTACTCTGCTCCCTCCCCCTTATCTTGTGCACTGTGCCCTGCAATGTGGACACAGTTTTTACAGTTTTTAATTTTTTTTCTCACTAGGGAGGGGATCGCGGGGAGGGGGGTGCCGTGATTTTCGCGGGAGGGGGGTGCTCGAATTTTGACACGGGAGTCGCAGGGGTACAGTGACTTTTGCATGGGGGTATGCAGATTTTTGCATGCGGAGGTGCCGCGATTCTCGCGGTAGGTGGGGGGCAGGATTTTCACCAGTGTGTGAGAGCCAGGGGGGGAGCTGGTGCTGGAAGAGGGTGAGAACCATGGAGGAAGGGGGTTCTGGAAGAGGGTGAGAGCAAGGGGGGAAGGAAGAGGGTGAGAACCATGGAGGAAGGGTGTGCTTGAAGAGGGTGAGAGCAAGGGGGGAAGGAAGAGGTGAGAACCATGGATGAAGGGGGTGTTGGAAGAGGGTGAGAGCCAGGAGGGGAGCGGGTGCTGGAAGAGAGTGAGAACCATGGAGGAAGGGGATGCTGGAAGAGGGTGAGAGCCAGGGGGGAAGGAAGAGGGTGAGAACCATGGAGGAAGGGGGTGCTGGAAGAGGGTGAGAGCCAGGAGGGGAGCGGGTGCTGGAAGAGGGTGAGAACCATGGAGGAAGGGGATGCTGGAAGAGGGTGAGAGCCAGGGGGGAAGGAAGAGGTGAGAACCATGGATGAAGGGGGTGTTGGAAGAGGGTGAGAGCCAGGAGGGGAGCGGGTGCTGGAAGAGGGTGAGAACCATGGAGGAAGGGGATGCTGGAAGAGGGTGAGAGCCAGGGGGGAAGGAAGAGGGTGAGAACCATGGAGGAAGGGGGTGCTGGAAGAGGGTGAGAGCAAGGGGGGAAGGAAGAGGGTGAGAACCATGGAGGAAGGGGGTGCTGGAAGAGGGTGAGCCAGGGGGGAAGGAAGAGGGTGAGAACCATGGAGGAAGGGGGTCCTGGAAGAGGGTGAAAGCCAGGGGGGAAGGAAGAGGGTGAGAACCATGGAGGAAGGGGGTGCTGGAAGAGGGTGAGAGCCAGGGGGGAAGGAAGAGGGTGAGAACCATGGAGGAAGGGGTTGCTGGAAGAGGGTGAGAGCCAGGGGGGAAGGGAGTGTTGGAAGAGGGATGAGAGCTATAAGGGAAGGGGGTCCTGAAAGAGGGGTGAGAGAGCCAGGGGGAAGGGGTTGCTGGAAGAGGGGTGAGAGAGCCAGGGAGGAAGGGGGTGCTGGAAGAGAGGTGAGAGAGCCAAAGGTAAAGGGGGTGCTGGAAGAGGGGTGAGAGAGCCAGGAGGAAAGGGGGTACTGGAATAGGGGTGAGAGAGCCAGGGGGAAGGGGTGCAGGAAGAGGGGTGATAGCCAGGTGGGAAGGGGGTGCAGGGAGTAAGGTGAGAGGGACAAAGGAGAAGATGGTGCAGGTAAAAGAAAGTGTAAAGGGAGAAACATCTTAAGAATGGGAATGTCAGGCAAGCAGCCATCATAAAACACAAGTAGTAATGAAGAATGGGAATGCACAGAGGGGACAAGTGTTAAAAGAAAATAAAAAAATCAAGCCTTCATACTCCATTCACTTATATTTTCCATACCCCCACTTCTAAATTTCCACTTTGACCACTGCCCACGGTCCCTGCTCCCAACTGGCTGTGTGAGCTGACAGCTGCAGATCCCTCATTGCCCAGCGTGCCCAGTAGGAATACAGAACACAGGATGCCATAATCAGGTAAGTTCATATATTTTCTCATGTGCAATGTGTTTTTAAACATCCTTTGTTGAACTGGGGGCACTACTGTGTATCCAATGATGTTTAAAACACTATTATTCATTATTGCGCTGTAATTTTCTTGCATATTTATCTGTACAGAGACTTTTAATTAAGAGGAAAAAACACTGCTTGTCATAAATTTTATCTGTGATTGTGTCAATATATCTATTTTTGTTTGCATTGTAAATGGTGTATTAAGCTGCTCCTGGGACTCACACTCTAGTATCTGATATGCTGTACCAATTTTTATTTGTGAATAAGTTTTTTGTCTGGGCAATACTGTATGGCATAATGTTATTTTGGGGCACTACTGTATGGTATAATGTTTTTTGGGGGCACTATTGAGGCATAATACTGTATGGTATATAATTTGTGGGCACTACTGCATGGCTAAATATGAATTGAGGGTAATATTATGTGGCATAATATGACCTGGGGGCAGTACAGTGTGGCATAATATGAACTTCTGCCAAAGGCAAGTCTCTCATTGTTGAATATGATGGGGGCCCAAAGAAGTTGCTGTACTGGGTCCCAAAATTCCTCTTTTCAGCCCTGCCTGTGAGTCAAGGGGGTAGATGTCTCCAGGTAAATAATCTAAATGTTTCCTATCTAATAAAACTGATGGATCACATTCAATTATCTCTCACCCACCTCCTCTATCCCCCTTAATTAATATACTGTGTAATTGAAAATGAATAGAAAGAACGCATAACCAGTTACAATAGTATAAAAAAATATTTTTCTCTGACATTTTTCTGTAGTTGGAAATACTTTTAATGCGGCCGTGTGGGTTCAAATGATCATTCAATAGTTATGTTTTTTCTGATATATTTGTTAGAGTTTTACTTCATGTGGAATGATTCATGAAAATTCTGCCATTACTATTTAATTGAGGGAAAAGGATACCTGTTACCTATATGTGTGTAAGTATTCTGTTGTTGCTATTTTATGGGAGATTTGAAAAAAGCAAAACATTGGTTTCCTACAGTGGCGCATGTATAATTGGTGGTATTGCTGTAGTATGGGGTGGCGTGGTGGTGGCAATGTTGTAGTGTGTTTGGGACTTAGTATTGCTAATAAGTATGATAGGGTATTGCTGGAATGTGGGGATGATGTCAGTTGCTGTAATGTGGGGGGTGATGCTGGTTGCTGGAATGTGGGGGTGATGCTGGTTCCTGTAATGTGTGTGTGTGGGGGGGGGGGGGGGTGATGCCGGTTGCTGTAATGTGGGGGTGATGCTGGTTGCTGGAATGGGGGTGATGCTGGATACTGTAATGTGGGGGATGATGCTGATTGCTGTAATGTGGGGGTGATGCTGGTTGCTGTAATGTGGGGAAGCGGGGTAATGCTGGTTGCTGTGATGTGGGTGGGTATCGATGTAGTAGGAGTGTGTGTGGGGGGTTATGTATTACTGTAATTTGTGTACTAATAATGTAATGTCATGATATTTATTGATGTAATATGGGTGCTAACAATGTAATGTTGAGGGTCATTAGGAGAAATAAATACCCCCCCACACACACACTCATACTACATCATGTTGTACTGCACCAGCAACGCGCACTGCGCCAGCATCAGTGTGCAAAAATATAGTGCATGGAGCCCACAAGAGGTGGGCCTGTGTGCTTTAAATGCCAGGGCTGATTTTTAGTCCCAGTCCGGCCCTGTATATATATATATATATATATATATATATATATATATATATATATATATACACAGAGATATATAGATGGGTATACATAGTATCTCTCTCTTATATATATATATATATATATACACACATCTCTAATATATAAATGCTTAGTGGCGTCTGTCTCTCTGTGTGTGTGTGGGGAAAAAAACCCAAGTTGCAGCGCCACCTGCTGGGCAGAGTTATACACTGACCTACTAAATTCTTAGTGTGTGTGGGGAAAAAAAATCAAAAAGGGCTGAAATTTGGTAGGGCTCAAACTCATTTTCGTGAGGTAATTTTACCTCATGAACACACATGTGTAGAGGCGTGCGTTAGTGTGTGTGTGTGTGTGTGTGTGTGTGTGTGTGTGTGTGTGTGTGTGTGTGTGTGTGTGAAGAAAAAACTATTTTCTCAGAAAGGGCTCATCCAATTGACCTGAAATTTGGTATACTGACATTATTTGACAAAAAAATTAGAATAGTCAAGTCAGTTAACTTCCATCATCCCCCCTTCCCCCGTGGGAGGGGTAGTAAAGGCTAAATTTACGAGTTGAGGGGTCAAACTCATTTTCGTGAGGTAATTTTACCTCATGAACACACATTAAAAAGGCCGCTTGCGTCGGGAACTAACGCTGTTCCCCTGAGGAGGCCTGGGCCAGGTCCAAATGCATGACAAGAACCTTTTTACGACCTTAAGTAGCTTGATTTGACTAGAATGCATGAGTATCATGCACGGGTTAACATATATATATATATATATATATATATATATATATATATATATATATATATATATATATATGCTACATATATGTGCATTTTTATTTATGTTTATATAAAACCATACCACACTAAAACTTAATGGGTAGGTAATAATATCTATATTTGAATGAATCTAGCATAGAGATAAACCACAATTTATTAAGTAGTAATTAAAATATATAAAACCTATAAAGTGCGCAATGCAAACCACAATCCTACCGAATAAACACAATGTGGGTTAAGTTACAACATATAAATGGTGGCAAGGTAATCCCATAACTATATTATCTCTGTCAATATCCTCTATCAACAAAGAGACCATGCATTAAAAAATTAATATTATGGCGATAACTTATCAAGAGGTCCCAACTATCAGAAGAGTATAGCACCAAAGAATCCAATATTTCTATTGCAATAAAGGAATGCAGATGGTGTCACAGTCTAAAGAAATATTTCCCAATGTAGTTCATTTGATCAGCGTTGATCCAAAGCTGTTATAGCTAAAAAAGTCTGCTGTTAACAAAGTCTCCTTCTGCTATTTGTTCATAGAGGTAATAAACCAACAGTGAAAACTCCCACGTAAAGAATAATACTTGCTGTGTTAACCAAGTGAAGGTATGAAGCAGGGTATCCAGTAATCCGTTAGCTGTGGAAGTGATGAGAGCTGTCTCATGCGTTCCACTGTGGAACAGATGCGCCGTGTGCCACTTCCTGTGTTCTGTGTTTCACGGCAACAATGTGGGCATTACCCAACGTGTTTTGTCCCTAATTGGGACTTTTTTAAGGGTTTATTTATATGCTGTATTGAACTGATGAATTTATTTAAATGTAGCGATTCATGGACATATTTTTATGTATATATATATGACTTATTTCTATGATGTCATTGTCTGAACAGAATACATATATGAAATTAAATGTCTTGGTCTGCAGACTTGCCGAAAAATATTGCCATTGTAATCGGTTAAATCGTTTCAGAGTTCTTTCAAAACACGTCCACCCGCCATTTACAACAATGCATTACCAATGTCCTCTGGAAAATGTGACAGTTGGCAATACACCTGTGCACCAGCTGGTTGCTCTGGAAACTGTGACAGTTAGTGAACTCTCCCTGTGCACCTGCTCCATGGTCTGGAAACTATGACAGTTATTTGGAGCCCTGCTGGGTGTCCTGGAATATGTGACCTGCTGGGTGGTCTGAAATATGTGACCTGCTGGGTGGTCTGGAAACTGTAACAGTTATTTACAGACACATATGGCAGCACGTCTTTTGGGGACCTCAACTACAAACTGCTGTGTTTTTTCAGTTCTGATTTTTTTTTTAAAAACTGCTAAAATCCAGATTTTTGTTTTTTTTTCACTCCTACGCTATTATTAACCTCAATAACATTCATTTCCAGTCATTTCCAGTCTATTCTGAACACCTCACACCTCACAATATTGTTTTTAGGCCAAAAGGTTGCACCGAGGTAGCTGGATGACTAAGCTAAGCGACACAAGTGGGCGGCACAAAAACGTGGCCCATCTAGGAGTGGCATTGCAGTGGCAGACAGGATGGCAGTTTGAAATAATTCCAGACCGAAGAGGTGGATTTATTGGTCTTCTGCCCAGGCATGACGATGGGCTTTTTCATCCCATGAACAACAACTGTTTCCCCCCCTGGTGCCTCATTTAAGAAAACCACATCAGCATCCTCCTCGTCAACTTCCTCCTCAGCGCCAGCTACATCAATATTCTCCTCCTGGTGTACAACATTGACACCTTCATTATCTAAATCTGGAACTGCACTGTGGGTGATCCTTCCAGCATATGCAGAGGGCGTGCTGCAAATGGTGGAAGGAGCCAACTCTTCCCGTACAGTGATGGGAAGGTCAGGCATCGCAACCACCAACACCCTTGGACTCTCCTTGGGGATTTGTGATGCCATGTCTTTAGAAGGCAGAGTTGTTTGCTGTGTTTTTGATGACAGCTTAACTCTCTTAAATTTTCTAGAGGGGGGAAAGAGGAGGGCTTAGATCGTTGTGTGAAGCTGAACCACTAGTCATGAACACGGGCCAGGGCCTAAGCCGTTCCTTGCCACTCCGTGTCGTAAATGGCATATTGGCAAGTTTACGTTTCTCCTCAGATGATTTTAATTTCTTTTTTTTTGGATCATTTTAGTGAACTTTGGCTTTTTGGATTTTACATGCCCTCTACTATGACATTGGGCATCGGCCTTGGCAGACGACGTTGATGGCATTTCATCGTCTATGTCATGACTAGTGGCAGCAGCTTCAGCATTAGGAGGAAGTGGGTCTTGATCTTTCCCTACTTTATCCTCCACATTTTTGTTCTCCATTATATGCAGCACAAGAGAGCGTACCCCTAAACCACACACACTCGGCAAAGCCTTTAAAAATTAAATGCGGCACAGGGAGTACCACTGGACTGAGCAGGACAGAGCACAGGACACCACCACTGGACTGAGCAGGATAGAGCACAGGACACCACCACTGGACTGAGCAGGACAGAGCAAAGGACACCACCACTGGACTGAGCAGGACAGAGCACAGGACACCACCACTGGACTGAGCAGGACAGAGCACAGGACACCACCACTGGACTGAGCAGGACAGCACCACTGGACTGAGCAGGACAGAGCACAGGACACCACCACTGGACTGAGCAGGACAGAGCACAGGACAGCACCACTGGACTGATTTGGACAGCACAGTGTACTGAGCAGGACAGAGCACAGGACAGCACCAGTGTACTGAGCAGGACAGAGCACAGGACACCACCACTGGACTGAGCAGGACAGGGCACAGGACAGCACCACTGGACTGAGCAGGACAGGGCACAGGACAGCACCACTGGACTGAGCAGGACAGAGCACAGGACAGCACCACTGGACTGAGCAGGACAGCACCACTGGACTGAGCAGGACAGAGCACAGGACACCACCACTGGACTGAGCAGGACAGAGCACAGGACAGCACCACTGGACTGAGCAGGACAGCACCACTGGACTGAGCAGGACAGCACCACTGGACTGAGCAGGACAGCACCACTGGACTGAGCAGGACAGAGCACTGGACAAAGCACCACTGGACTCAGCAGGAGAGAGAGAGGAGGTGTTTGTTTTAGCTCTGACTTCCAGAAGCCTGCAGGGTAGAGTTTTTTTGCCTAGCCCAGCCTTGATGGAGCCTCCTGGGGCAGCATTCCAGGAGAGTCCCCTGCCTACCGGGCCTGGCCTGGGCCTAGGCCCAGTTTCATCCAGGATCCATGTTAATCAGCTTCCCAGGTTGAGTGATGCTACTGCTAATAAAAAAAATGCAGGAAAGGCCCCGGCTTCAACATCTCCGGGTGAAAAAACAGACCGTGATCAGGATAAAGCTGAATTTAAAGCTCCTGGCTCGGTGCAGCCTGTGGAAGGAAAAAAACCTGCAGCAAAGCCAGTGATGGAGGGACCTGGGGAAGGAGAGGAGGAGAGCCCCCAGGCTCTTGGGCCTACTATGTCCTGCATGAGCAGCAATGTCTCCTACCGGCCAGTTACCAGTTTGGCGGTGGACCTGAACCCCGTAGTAGTGTGTGTCCCTTCTGGGTCTATGAATATACCCTCCTTGGATGAAGTCCCTGGGCCTTCTAAAACTACTGGGCCGGTGTCACCCTGTATGATGTCCAATATAGGGGGTCACGAGAAGGAGGATTTTGTCCAGGCCCCAGTGAAGAAACTGGGGGCCAAGGTAAGGCTGCCTGTGAAGTTTAACAGGCAGCCTCATGTGGTTATTGGAACCCTGCAGCCTGTGCTACCACAACAGGTTGTGAGTGAGGATCCCTATATAATGATTAATACGGGAGCAGAGGGGCCTCAGGAGAACCAAGCATCGGCCGTAGTGAAGGAACTAGGGGCTGTATCGGGTGCTGAAGTTCGAACGGAGAAGGTTCCCAGAGTTGCAGTGGATCCTGCATCAGTCTGCCTCCCGGATACGGAGGAGAGCGAGGAGGAGGACCTAGAGATTGGGTCAAAGATAGGGGCACTGGAACTCGAGATCACGGCCCTAGACAAAAAAATAAATAGGAAAAGGAAAAAGAGAAACCAGGCCTACAGCCGTCACCGGGTAATTATCTCAGCCGAGATTGAGGAGCTAGATGCTGTCCTAAAAGAGAAGCAGGAATTGCTAACGAGGTTAAAAACAATCGTGCAAATAACGAACCTGGTGTCTTCGGAGCCGCTGCCTCCCAATATGGCGGGCGAATCGGAGGAAGAGGTCGTGGCCGGTTGCCTATACGATTCAATCCGGGTGCTGGAGGGCGAGCGGTCAGTGATGGGCCAGGCGGAAGCTTAAGGTGTTCCCGGTGGGTGCAAGGTACAGGCTGCAGTCGTGGTGGCTAGCCTATGCGCCCAGTCATCTGCGGCATTTCCGGTGGACACCGGAAGTGGAGCGTCGGCCCGGAGACCGGTAAGCCTGGAAGAATCCTCTAAGTTGAATTATGTTAAAATTAATATTGTGAATGAAAGACTTAATGTTGGCAATATTATGGCTGATACTGGGGCTGAGCCTGAGGGTACCAGTGTGTTAGCCCACAGGGCAGGAGCTGTGCCATCCTCTGTGGAGCAGTCTCTCTGCCGGGCGGACCCGGCGGTCTCGGCCAGCACACCCGCTGTGCACGGCCCAATGCTTAAAATGTCTGATATAATTTCTGATGATATGTCTATAGGGGCAGGCCTTTCAATGAAATCTGTGCCGGTGAATGAAGGTGTCACTGCTGGAGCTCCCGGTGTGCTAGTAGGTGATAGGTCCGAGAAGGCTGCTAATACATGTGTGGTCCCGGACCTTGCAGCCCTAGGGAGCTTGTTGAGCGGTACTTCCTCAGGAGGCATTGCAGATGTTACAGATGTAGTTATTGATAAAGGTATAGTTAATAGTACTAATAATGCCAGTAACAGTATTTCAGATATCATTGATGGTAATGTGGATATGGTTGATGTTGACAATACCATGTATGGGGTGGAAGAGAAACCTACAAGTACGCTGTCAGTAAAACATACATGTGGGTCAGGTAATATACAACGTAAGAAGGTGGGAGATAATCCAGATATAATAGTGCCTAGTCCGGTTAAAAATAGGATCATTGAAACTATTTATGGGCCTTTGGCTGTGTCAGACAGGGCTAGGAGGGCGGCTGTTCTGATAGAAGACACAGCCAAAAGTATGCCTAATATGTTGGCTGATGGTGGGGTGGTGTTGGATAGACCTGCAGCCCAAACGGTAGCTTCTGAAGTGGCAGGCCCCTCGTCACGACAAAACCCTGGTGGGAATATTTTTGTACAGAAGGCTGTCACTGTCCAGCACCCGGTGGTAGGACTTGGTCCCCTCCCGGGGGTCGTATCATATGCGGGTATAGTATCCGGTTCAGGTCCAGGGTCTAGTGTAAATATTCAGAGTATGGGCCCTGGCCCAGTGGGGACACAACCTTTTAAACGCCGTAACGTAGTTCAGTTGAAATTCATGGGTAAGGACCCCCCAAGTAGATCAGATTTTTTGCGGGTTTTTCTGGACTCATTTAGTTTCGTTCCAGCGGATCTCTTTGCCTGCATCCACCCGGTTAGCACTGCAGAATATGATGTGAGTTTCGTATCCTACCAGGGTCTGCAGACTTTTTGGAACAGGTGGGGTGGATGCAGGGAGAGAGA
Source organism: Mixophyes fleayi (assembly GCF_038048845.1). Taxonomy (NCBI): domain Eukaryota; kingdom Metazoa; phylum Chordata; class Amphibia; order Anura; family Limnodynastidae; genus Mixophyes; species Mixophyes fleayi. Next base: position 113,170,573 of record NC_134403.1, on the reverse strand, counting down.
TCCGTGGATCAACTACAGGGCGATCCCCATAACGCGCCAAGAGCGTGTAAAGATAACCATCTTAGTAAGAAACGAGTCCATCCCGGCGGCAGACCTAGGGTTTTGGGTTAGGAGGATTGCTAAAATGATATCCCCATTGGTAAAGGTTCCCGATCCAAGCCATGGGGTCTGGGGTGGCGGTTGGTCCACCATGGTAGACCTGAAGTGCACGGAGGCTGGCCTGGTGCATTTACCATCGGCAGCTTTTATTGGTAGGGACAGGATTCAATGTTTCTACCCAGGCCAGCCGAGGATGTGCCACAGGTGTGGGGACTTCCGCCACCTCAGCGCCAATTGCCCTCAACAAAAATGTGGTCACTGTGGTGACATTGGTCACGAATCCCGCACATGTAATCAGATCAGGTGTAATCTATGCGGGGTAATAGGACACCCGTTCAGTAAATGTCCCCATGCGGCCCACAATACTGTAATCACGGATGAGGAGATTGTAAGGGTGGCTGAAAGTATGGAAAGGGTCGAGTCTATGGTGGGATTGCTGGACCCCATTAGTTGTCCAGCCCCTCCGCTTCCTGCCCCTCCGCTTCCTTCCCCCCCTGTTGCCAAGCCATCGGTGACACCGTCATCATCACTAGCAAAGGTCCCGGCAAGCCAATGGACTAAACAAAGGGGCAAGGGTAAAAAGAAGAGAACTGAAGGGGAGGGGATAGTTTTGTCAAACAAGTTTCAGTTTTTGTCCAGCGAAGAGGAGAGCATGGAGGAGGGAGATATCGTGAGGGATGAGGGGGGTAACTTGTTTCAAAGAGCTAAGTCAGGCAGGAAGCAGAGAAAAACCCGAGATCTACCATTGGGGGAAGTGGCAAAGATTGTAAGGAAGGCTAGTGATAAGGAGGTTGCTAGATCGTTCTTGAAGGATAAGGTGGCATCCCCATCTGGCCCCCCTTCTGTGGAAGACCTTGTCCCCCCACCGACACAGGATTCCCCCTCAGCCCATCCCATAAAGGTTAGCCCCTCGGACAAAGCCCCGGAGTCTGTAGTAAAGAGGGACTCAATTTTGGGTAAGGACCTGGCCTGTACTTCTTACAAGCAGGATCCCCCTTGCGTCCTTTTCCTGTAAGTCCCGATCCCCCTGAGATTTCCTTCTGTGGCCCCCCTGATCTTCCCTCAGGTCCGGCAGGGTCATTGGGAGCTGAGCCCTTGGGTTTGGGAGTCCATAGTGGGTCGGTAGGTAAGGTGTCTGGGTCAGTTGGAGTCCCCCCCTTAGGGGAAGAGGTTATCCTCAGGGGGGAGGAGTCTCTGCCAGCAGGCCTAAGCTACAAAAGATTTGGTTCCTCGGATTAAGACTCAAAAAGGAAAATAAAAAAGAAGCGAGTTGTTTCTACTGTCTATAGCTCTGAAGGATGGCTTCCCAGCCCATTAGATTTGCCACTATTAATGTGGCGTCTATACTTTCCAAAAGCTCGTTTTATGGCCTTTGATTTTTTCAGCACGGTTGAGGCTGATTTTTTATTTTTGCAAGAGACCAGATTGGGTCAGCTGGCTGACTTACATAAAGCAAAAAATGAGTGGAGGCGTGGGCCCTCCTACTGGTCTCTTGCGGCCGAGCCGTATGGTGGGGTGGCGGTGCTTTTTACCGGCATGATAACCATCCAGCGAGTCATTGAGCTTGAGGTAGGTAGGTGCATGGTCTTAGATGTCAATCTGAGGGGGCACGACCTGAGGTTAATTAATATTTACGGTCCCCAAACAAAATGGGGAAGGAAGTGCCTCTTCATGGAGATAAAGCCATATCTTTTTACAGCCCGGCAGATAGTCTTTGGTGGTGATTTTAACACTGTCATTAGGACAAAGGATAGGGGAGGTTCAAGGACTTCTCTGGGCTGCGATTCCCTTTTTCTAGTAGGTATGGTTAGGCAGGCTGGTCTGGTGGATGCACACATTCGTCATTTTCCAGACCACACGGGTTTCACTTTTTATAGAGGTAGTTGTAGGTCTAGAATAGATAGGTTTTTTGTTAAGGAGAGCTCGAAAACCTTGGCTCCGGAGCTGAGGCCGGTAGAGTTCTCCGATCACGTTTACCTATCTATGTCCTTGAATGCTTCGGAGACCCTTCGGAAGGGTAGGGGTCTTTGGCGCCTGAACTCTAAGCTCCTAGAGGAGGAGTTGATAAGACAGTCTTTTAGGGACTTCTTTGAATCCCAGGAATCACTTTTGGAGGCAGGTTGGAGTAGGTCTGAATGGTGGGAGATGCTGAAGAAAAGGACCCGGAGCTTTTTTCGGGGCCTTGTAGCCAGAAATAACTTGTTAAAAGAGAGCACCTACAAGGCACTGAGGAAAAAACTTGGGTTCTTGATCTCTGGCCAGGGGGATAGTGGGGAGATCCCCCGGGTGAAGGCTCGGATGAGAGAGATACAGTATGACCGGTATGCGTCCTTGGTTCTGGAGAGGGATTATGGGAAGTACCATTCGCCCGATCCTTTTCAGAGCTGCAGGAACTCGGTAGATGCTCAGGAGGTGAGGGGCTTGCGCGATGCTGAGGGTGTCCTTAGGGAGGAGAAGGAGGGCATTCTTGGTGTTGTGCGGTCCTTCTATTCCGATCTCTTATCAGAGAAGTCACTTGACAAAGAGAGGATGGACCAGTTTTTGAGGGAAACTCCTGGCCTTGGTGATTTTAGCGGCCTGCTTGAGTCCTTGGGTGATGAAATAACGGTGGACGAGGTCAGGATGGCGATAGATGGTTTATCTGTCAAGAAAGCCCCAGGCCCAGATGGCCTTACATCTGAGTTTTTTAAAATCTTTGGGGACATCCTGGCTCCGCGTCTCGTGGAGGTTTTTAATGAGAGCCTGGGCAGAGGTTTATTGCCTCCCTCCATGAGGGTCTCTGCCCTTATCTTACTGTCCAAGGGGAAAGATCAGTCATGTATTGAGAACTGGCGCCCCATCGCTCTTCTCAATACTGACAGGAAGATTCTGGCGAAGGTGCTTTTTAATAGAGTGATGCAGGTTTCCGGCCAGTTGCTCTCTCCTTCTCAGCACTGCACTGTGAAGGGCCGAAGCACTTTCAGTGCTGTCCTGACGGTGCGTGAGGCCTTGGAGCGGTGCCGTGCGGAGAAGTGGGGGAAGTACCTTTTAGCCTTAGATCAGTCGAAGGCTTTTGATAGGGTAAATCATGAGTACCTTTGGGCTCTACTTCTGTGGTATGGTCTTCCAGTGCGGGTGGTGAATTGGCTCCGTACCATTTATAGACAAGCCGAGAGCTTCCCTCTTGTGAATGGTTGGGTGGGTCAGTCCTTTGAGGTCAGCTCTGGAGTAAGACAAGGTTGTCCCCTGAGCCCCCTCCTGTATGTGTTTGCCATAGATCCCTTCGTTAGAAGGGTTGGTGGTAGCTCGTTGGGAGGTGTGCTGTTGGGTCCGGAGTGCCCCTTGAAGGTAGTGGCCTACGCTGATGATTTTACTGTTGTCTTGTCGAGTTCCGCGGAAGCTGAGGAGGTAACGACTCTGGTCCGTGGGTATTCTGAGGCCAGTGGCTCATTAGTAAACCAGGAAAAGAGTAAAGTTTTCTGGATGGGGGAGGAGGGTTGTGAATTCAACCTTCCAGACAGTCTTCCCCGGGCGAGTGAGAAGATCAAAATTTTAGGGATTCATTTCGGCCCTGGTGATTATGCCAAGCAAAATTGGGAGTTAAGGCTGGAGGAAGCTTCCCGGAAGGTAGTGAGCTGGAAGAGGTGGAAACACTCTCTCCGGGAAAGGGTGGACCTGATCAAGACCTTCCTGATCCCGGTATTCCTGTACATCAGCTATGTGTGCCTTTTGCCGGAGTCTTTATGGTCTAGGGTTTATGCAGTTTTCTTCCAGTTACTCTGGGGGAATAGGCTGAATCTGGTCAAGCGGGCTGTGACCTACCGACTGAGGAAGGATGGGGGCCTGGGTATGATTAACCCTGTGCTGTTCTTTATGTCAACCTTTCTGAAGTTGCACCTTAGTAGTCTCCTAGTTGAGACCCCTCCTCAGTGGGTGGGAGGCTTCAGGGTATGGGTGGATCCCTTCCTCAGTGCATGGTATGGGGGAGGCACCGTTAAGAGTTTCCGGGTCCGGCATGGGTATCTCCCGACCTACGTTTCCTTGGGATTGAAGGTGACAAGGCGTTGGGGCTTAGGGGCGGGGGAAGTTGGGAGCTCTTCTAGAAGGGAGTTGGAGAAGAGAGTCCTGCACTCCCACTTTTGGGTTCCGCTGTCACTGAGAGACTGCCCAGGTGATGTGAGTTCGGTGGGGCTTTCCTTGATTAACTCGAGGAGAATCCCATTGAAGCTTCAGGACATTGCCTGGCTCTCCTTTCACGGGAGACTTTATGTAAGAGGGAACCCTAAGCACAGAAATGCTGATGATCGTGGCTGCCCACGGGAGGAGTGTCTAGGGGTGGAGGAGACTATGGACCATTTCTTACTCGAGTGTCCCTTTAATGTAAAGGTTTATAAAAGAGTCTCCAGGTCGCTGGGGATCCCCTGCCTTTCGGGGCTTAGTTACCCTGAATGGGTCTACGGGGCATTCAAGGCAAGGTGGAGGGCTTTTGATTTCTGTACACTTTTTTTAGTCAGTTTAGTGGTCAGGTATTTCACGTGGATCGCACGGTGTCAGGTCACCATCCGGCAGAAAGTCCTTCCCTGTGAGGTAGTGGTGGAAGATATTCTCCACGAGGTGTGGAAATTGAGGGGCATGGAGGGTCGCCGGATGTCCAATGCTAACTGGCTCAGGCTGTGGCGGAGTCTGAGACCTCCTTAGGGGGTCAAAGTCTGGTGCCTCTCCTTTCTAAGTGGCTTCTCTTGCTGTCCTTTCACCCCATTAGATTTTGTGTGCTGGAAAAAATTTTCAAGTATGGCTTACATGCACCTACAACTTGCTTCTTAGTGGGATACAGTGATGTATATGAGTTGGGTTTGTTGTTTGTATGGTGGCACCTTCTTGTTTTATGTGATTTTATCCTTTTATATTTACTGGACTTATGAATTGAGCAAATAGCCCTTCTGGACTTTCGGTTAAGTTAGGCAAATCAGCCTGTGATTTCAGTTGGTCTTTTTTAATATAGGTTGGTGCCACCTTTAGTAAAGTTTATTGGTTTTATTGTTTCATATGTAATGTTATGTTGCAAGTTTTAAATAAAAAAACATTAGCAGGACAGAGCACAGGACACCACCACTGGACAGAGCAGGACAGAGCACAGGACAGCACCACTGGACTGAGCAGGACCGCACCACTGGACTGAGCAGGACAGAGCACAGGACACCACCACTGGACTGAGCAGGACAGAGCACAGGACAGCACCATTAGACTGAGCAAGACAGAGGACACCACCACACACCCTACCTCTTCCCTCTCCAATGCCCGAGTGAAGATGGCGGCGGAAAGCGGGGAATAATATGAATCCGGATCTCGCAAGATCCGACGGCGGGATTATGACGTTTTGCCTCATTCTGAGTTTTGCGTCGGGCGGGAATCCCTGAACAGTGCTCGGATCTGGGCTCGGATCGGCACTGTTCGGGGGTGTTCGGATTTCAAAAATCCGAACCCGCTCACCCCTAATCTAATGTCAATGAAGTGGCTGCTGTTTTTTACGACTGTTGATGGTGAACCTCCTTCATCACGTGAACTGATGATTTATTCTAAAGCTTTGCAAGGAAACAGACTATAAATTATTTCAACTCTTCACTTAATGAATGTACCCCTGATATATGTATAAACAAGTTATTGAATTCTGTACTTAGCTTTGTGGATCTCTGCAAAAAGTAGATTTTATTTTGTAGATAAAGAGCATTAAAATGAGATAAAGGCGTGAAAAGAGTGTATTTTATGGTATTTCTTGCTGTGGAAAGACACATTTTGATTGTTCTTATGCACTTCTGCAGAGGAACGCATTTCCAGGTGCACTGTGAACAATATATTCATCACTATTAAACACACAAAAGTTTTAAAGTAATAGGAGCACTTCTGGTTTGCAGAAGCATATCCAAAGAGCAAAAAAAGGCATATATTACAAAGTGCACTGGTTGGACCATGTAGGTACACTGGTGCTAAACCATTGCAGTTTGTGGTACAAATCAGATACAAGACCCATAAATTAGGTCAAATTATTCAGGTTTTGCCATTTACAATTTTTTCACTTTCAGCCTATGTTCCTATATGTAGCAATTAAAACAGTACCATTTCTGACCAGCAGGTGACTGTGCCAAATCTTACTATATGTTATTTACTTTCCACTGTATTACATATGCTATAACAGGACAGGAATAAAATATCATCTGTGTGTATCCTGTCTATATGTGAATAATGTAATATGGTGGAAATTGTTTGGTAGAAGGTGAGCATGAACCTACACATATTTTACCATTTGAGACTTGACACCAAAAGCATTTATTTATTGCCTTCTCCATATCTATCCATTCACCTTCTACTCTTTCAAAGAGCCTGTCACAACTCCTCTCTTCATTACCTCAAAGCCCCTTAAAGATTTTACGCACAAATAATGACACATGATTCAAATAATATATACAGCATATATATTCATTGTCATCAACAGAATTTCATACATCCATACTTCATATATACAATCACAAACACACCTTTCAGTATGCTGCCCCTACATTACAACGTGTGTACATGCAGACCTGACTCTACATTGCAGATAGGCATGTACAGTACTGTAGGGGCCTGATTCATTAAGGATTTTAACTTAAGAAACTTCTCATTTAAGTCTCCTGGACAAAACCATGTTACAAAGCAAGGGGTGCAAATTAGTATTCAGTTTTGAACATAAGTTAAATACTGACTGTTTTTTCATGTAGCACACAAATACTTGATAGCTTATTTGTACACTGAAATTTAAAGTTGATATTTGTGTGCTATAGGAAAAACAGTCAGTATTTAACTTATGTGCAAAATAGAATACTAATTTGCACCCCTTGCATTGTAACATGGTTTTGTCCAGGAGACTTAAATAAGAAGTTTCTTAAGTTAAGATCCTTAACGAATCAGGCCCTAGGTGTGTGTTGGTACAGTGTTAAAGCTTGCTATACACGAGGTCAGTGTTTCCCAAATCCAGTCCTCAGGTAAAACTAACAGTGCAGGTTTTCCAGGTTACAAGTGAAATACTGAGTACAACCTGTGGATCTTTCAAAATGTGTCAGTCAGTAATGAATACACCTGTGTCTCAGCAAAGAGATATAGAAAACATGCACTGTTAGGAGTCCCTGTGGACCAGGATTGGGAAGCACTCCACTAGGTGGACCTGACAACAAGTGATAATCCATTCAAAACCCATAATTTCTACACAACAAAAAGCATTTTTGTTGTAAAGTATATTTCCCCTCTAAGGAGCTATAATTTCATATAATAATAAACTATAATATGGAAACACACAGGTTAATGGGAGTTAATGTACAAGTTTGCATAAGAGCACAAATATTCACTTTTTTATTTTGTAACAAGATTCTATTTTTCTACATCACATGTGATTGATTGTTTTCTCCACTCATTTGTTAACAACAAAGGAAAATGCTGCTGCCATTCTTTATGCACTCAGTGGCACCGTACCCCTGCTAAGCTTACATTGCGTGTCTGAGATCGTTGTATCTATATTTGGTTTGTTTTTCTATGTAGTTAATTGTCTTCCTTTCCTGTCCCTGCTTTCTCCTCCTTACACCCACACAACCCTTCTGAGCAAAAGGCACAGAAGCATACTGATATCTACAAGAGGTCTAAAAACAATAAAGGAAAATACAAAGAAAGGCGTTAGGCACAAAAAATATATTTTCAGAACAAGTATAATATTTTAGGAACTCAATTGAATAACATAATAATACAGATTAACTGTAATTCATATCAGTGAAATAATCATATTGATTACTTTATTGCAAGCAAGATTAAACCAAAAATCTGTGTGGTCACTATGAGTTATAGGTCGAGTTTGTAATTTGCACACTATTATTAAAGTGTACCCATCTCCTATACACAATGTCATAAGATCATATTGTGTGCTGAACAAATATTCATGAGAACGATGAATATAATGTCATTAGAAAATTGTGAATCACAAAGTGCGACAAAACTCAATGAAAACAGCTGTTTTCTCCAGAGAATCGCCATCACAGCTCTCCTTTCAATGTAGCAAGGGGTTAAAGCAGGAGAAATCAGACAAGCTTGTCACTGCAGTCCCCATAGACTTCTATGAGGACTGCAATGTGACCCGATGTAACAAGCTTTGCTTTTCACCACCAGCCTTAAAAAATGAACGTCATCTGACGAAGGCGGAATGCAGTGATACAAAATTATACTTATTGCCGCCCATTAGCCACCAATGGTAAATAGGACCCACAGTAACATACTAAAAGAGCCTGAGACACTTCCAACTGTATGTGCACCACTGTATTTTGCAGGGATAGACTTAAACATACAGTGCTTCACTATAGGTCTATTTTCTTAATACAATATCGATACTACAGACTAAGAAGTCGGGATATGGAGGAACACAGGAGCCCTGAAGTTTAATAAGACTTGCCAAAAACCTCATACCTGAATTGATCTACTTATCAGCAACCACATTATATGGAAACGTGTTAGACTTATTTTGCTATTTGAGTGTGAGTAGAATTTGATCTTTCATCATCATCACCATTTATTGATATATCGCCACTAATTCTGCAGCGCTTTACAGAGAACTCATTCACATCAGTCCCTACAGTCTAAATTTCCTAATATACACACACACAAACAGACAAACGGACAGAGAGACTAGGGTCAATTTGATAGCAGCCAATTAATCTACTAGTATGTTTCTTATATATACACATCACACGTCCTGAACAGACCAGCACCATGGACTTACAGTATAGCTTAAAACTGAAGTTTAATGTAAAAAATAGAAGTACATGCTGAGTGCTGCAGTGGCTCAGGCCAACATCTGGTTCAGTCAGAAGCGCTGACTGTTTTCATTTCATTTCATTTAGATCTTGTGAGAGCTGGATTGTTATGGGCCTTGCGCAGTAGAATTTTTGCTTTCTCTTGGATATGGTTCAGTACTGAGTACTATATAGGTTAGTAACAAAGTGTGCAAGAGCAATGGAAAGCAGGATTTGGTCTCCATTTTGAAGTATCTTGACAATCACCATTACTATTTTGTGTTACTGTGAGGATTTTCTGATTTTGATTTCACTAGCTACCACTCAAAGGGGGGAATTCAGTACAGCATGAAGTGTCTCTCAGGCATTCCAGAGACAGTTTGCCTGTATATGTTTACTGAAATATCCGCTTACTTTTCCTCACACCCCATAGAGGTGTGAGGGAAAATGAGCAGATATTTGTACCGTAGTAAAGATAAAAAGATGCAGCCGCGATGTTCCTTAGAACATCACAGCTAATTGAATGCTCCCAAGATTCTGTTACTTTACACTTCCCCCAAGCTCCGAGTAGACTGCAGAGTTTATCATTTTATACTAGAGAATTTAAACAAAGGGAGCAGTGCTCGACAACCCTTATTAGCCCACTACGATAGTCGCTTCTAAACTTTTACTGACTGATCTGACAGGTCCAGATACCCCTTTGTAAGGGTTAAGGCAGCATACAATTTTCCTTCCCCCACTTACCCGAAGGAGCGATGTCCCAAATAAATAGTTTTGATACAATCTGTTATATTTCTGTTTTGTTTATAGTACATTAAAACAGGCTGCAGTCAGTATAACCATAATAATGTGGATTATGCAGCCAGGAAAGAATGTGGAGACAACCTAATGTTTGCACTGAGTGGTGGCCATTGAATTGCTTGCTTTTAAACTCATTAAGACACTACATACAGAGCAGGAAGTTTACATGATATAACTAACAATACTACACAGAAAAAGGTACACTGCAGACTTAAACTTACACCCAGTAATCCTTGTATACATAAACTGGTATTGCAGGGGCAAACGCAGGATTCGATGAGGGGGGTTTCCACGCCACGATACCAGTGGGCGTGACCAGCTTGTGTAGGGGCGTGGCTACAAACACACATCGGTTCAAACCCACAGACATGTAAATTGTCCCATACACAGACAAGCACAGACTCACATATACACAAATACGTAGACATGTAAACTGCCACATACACAGTTAAGCACAGACACACGCATACACAAACACACACAGGATCAAACACAGACATGTAAACTGTCATATACACAGACAAACACAAACTGACACACATACACAAACACACACAGGATCAAACACAGATATGTAAACTGCCATATACACAGATAAACACAGACTCACACAAACACAGATATGTAAACTGCCATATATACACACATTCTTACCTTCTTCTGCTGCCTCCTGCATTACACCCATGCTGGCTGTGTGGGAGGAAGGGGTGGGGCCACACTGCCGCAGAAAGCTGTGCTCACACAGCAGGGGACTGACTGGGAGACGATTAGTGATGGGAAATCTAGTTCATTTTGAAGATTATAGTGAAAGGAAAAAAGGGCGCTTCTTTAAATTAATTTACATTAATTTAAAGAAGCGCCCTTTTTTCCTTTCACTATTTTCTAGTTTTTTGGGAGTTGACCACTCCCTACAAAGGTGCTGCAGGCTTTATAAGATGGAGGTTCAGGGGAAGGTTTTAAATGGAACACCCTGAATGTAAATTTGTATCACTAGCTTAGGGACTCACCTACAGGAGATGCCTTGACGTCCGGCAGGTGAGCTTAACCCCAATATAGCTATATTGTGCACAAAATTCTCCTTTATGTTTATGCTGATACAGTGATTTTTAAATTCTGTTTGTTTCTGAGCGCCGGACAACATTTTTCTTTTATTTTCATTTTGAAGATTAGTTCATTCTGATCTAGTTCACACAAAAGATTAGTTCAAAAGATTAGTTAATTTCACTCATTTCACTCAGTAGTTCATTTCACTCATTTGACTCAGTAGTTCATTTCACTCATTTCACTCAGTAGTTCATTTAGTTCATTTAGCTCAGTTAGTTCAGTTAGATCACTGGCTCTGGAACACTGCTGAGAGAAGTGATTGGAGACATAGATCTAGTCTATTACACATACTGTAGGCATATATACTACATCTCATTAGATGAGTTATAGTCCTGTTAAAATTATCAGATAAGTTTAATATGTCAGATCATTTTTAATATTTTAAAAAGGACAATCACTTATACAAAAACTAGTAGTGACATGTTGAGCTCTGCAAAGTTAATTACATTTTCATTTTTATTTTTTATTTCCATAATATGCAAATGAAAAAGACCCAAATTCAGAGTATTATAAAAAAAAGTGTCACTTTTTTGCTTTTAAAATTGAGATCAGTGCAATCAGGATATAGGGGAGATGTATCAAACCTTAGGGGGGAATTTTTACAGCTGTAAAAAGACCCCAAATAGGCATCACGTCACTGGGGGCGGGGCCAAAATTGCGCAATTCGCAAAGCCCCACCCCCTACGCCAATACCCCACTCCAGGAACTCCTAGACGTAACCAGCATAATGTTGGCAATTATGACTAATCAGCTTCTGTCATTTATCTAGCAGAATCTATAAAATGACAGAAACTGATTAGTTGCTATGGGCAACGCTTCCACTTTATCTCTCTTGAAGGTTTAATACATCTCCCCTGTATATATGGTGCAGTAAACAGAACTACAGTATATAACATGCAGCACTCAGCAGTGCAGTGTGTCTGGAGCTGACAGGGAAGGGAATGTATCCTGTGACTCATGAGCTAAATGATCTAAATGATTGAAAAGATTTGAAGAGTGAAAAGATTTGAAGACTCGTATGAGTTACTGAGTGAAATGATTTGAAAGATTCGAAGAGTGAAATGAACTAGATGAACTATTGAACTCCTGAGTGAGGAGAATGACTCATGACTCATAGCTCAGTGATCAGCTCCAGAGTCTCACACAATGTCTGAGCACAGCAGTGCCACCTTTGGCAGTTTAGAGGTACTGACTCATGAGTATTAAATGAGAGCTGAATAGAAACAAAAGAGCCAGTGTGAATGAGACAGTGAGTGAGGCTGCTGGAGCTGTTCTGCTTTATCTCTAACTCCTCCCACTTGTTTTAGTTCCTGGTGAACTAATCTTTGCCAGAGCTGTGAACTAAATCATTTAGTTCACTTTGAAGATTAGTTCATTTGAACTAATCATTTGTGAACTACCCATCACTAGAGGCGATCCTCCCAAGCTACAAGCAGTAGTGGCTGGTCCCAGGTAGGACAGGGGTTTCTGAGGACTAGGAAACCCCCCCTGGGTGCGCCCCTGTATTGAGCAATATATACAGTATGTCCCCATGTTCACTACATACAGTTCCGCTATAAACAAAGCCTCCACCATTTCACAGCACCATGCAACAACACACAGCACCATACAATACACAGCACCATACAATACACAGCACCATACAATACACAGCACCATGCAACAACACACAGCACCATGCAACAACACACAGCACCATGCAACAACACACAGCACCATACAACAATACACAGCACCATGCAACAATACACAGCACCATGCAACAACACACAGCACCATGCAACAACACACAGCACCATGCAACAACACACAGCACCATGCAACAACACACAGCACCATGCAACAACACACAGCACCATGCAACAACACACAGCACCATACAACAATACACAGCACCATGCAACAACACACAGCACCATACAACAACACACAGCACCATACAACAATACACAGCACCATGCAACAACACACAGCACCATACAACCACATTATTTCCCATACCACAATATACACCACCTGTCAAGAAAGCATTTAGATAGCTACCAATAAGGCACAGAGACCACTTAGCCATAGTTGTCAACTCCAGGCATTGCGCCAGGTTTTAAAGATGTGTTCCAGGATTGTTTCCCAGTGTTAATGCCCTTATGTTTAAATAGTGATGAAATAAAAAGTACAATTCTTATTATTGTTTATAAGGTAATATTCATTGAAAATAAGTATTTAAGATGCAAAAACTGGCATTTTAACCAAGTTCAGTGAAATGTCATGATTGCAGATTCATTGCACAGAGGTCCACCTAGACAGTGCAGCATGTGACATTTTTAGATGCACCTGCTCAACTGCGGTGTCACTGAAAATGACTTTTAACATGTTGACATATTTGTTGTGCTGGGAAGTAACTTTAGCTCTTTCATTGATCTTCCTAGTGAACTCCAATTAGCTGAAATCAACAAATGTACTATGCTGCTTCCTTTTAACCAGCAGCATCCACCTGTAATTTTTTATTTAGAGTGAGGAAACTTGGCGTTGAATGAAGACCCCTCACTTGGTACTCAACTATGAAAAGCACAAAACTCTCACACCAAGTACTTGATATAAGAGTTTTGCACTTCTCATAGTTGTTGGTTTTCTCTTTTGTAAGTATTTAGGGATTGATACACAATAATCCCATAGCAATTATTATCATTACCAAGTGTATTGATTTGTGGCTATTTTAGAACTGTTTTATATATATTTTGACTTGTTGAAACTATTATAATAAATTAATTCCCCTATTGGGATTACACAGACGCGACCAATGTTATCCATTCTTTTGGATAGGATAACAAACATTTTCTTTGTACATTTATAACATGTTCATCAATGCATTTACATTACTTTTTTCTAGGCTTGCCAATCTAAGGCTACTACGAAAGGTTTTTCAGCCAACTATTGGATCAATCAAGCGATAAACGACCATTCGGGCCAATACCACATTAGTGTGTATACTCAGTGCTAGGGTCCATGGTGCCCTAGGCAAAATCCGCGCCCTCTCCCCCGCAAAAATTGGTACACATTGTGGTTGTAGACAGAAATCATCAGGTCCCAAACAAATTAATCATGTCTCTGAACACTATATAACAAGAACACAGTTTGCTTTGAAGTAGTACCTATTCCTGTCCTCATCCTGTTACACTAACAGCCATCATTTGCATGTTTACGCTTGCATTTTAGGTTCTGTTTTTTTTAGTCTATCTTATCAGTGTATCTCTCTGTCCAGTTAGACACACAGCCAGGTCTGGGAGACAGACTAACATGATTGAAACAGGCACAGACAGAATTAAGAGACAGACTAACAGGACAAATAGACACACAGCCAGCTCTGGGATACAGACCCTCTGTCCTGTTAGTCTGTCTCCCAAACCTGTCTGTACCTGTTTCAATCATGTTAGTCTGTCTCTCAGTCTGTCTCTCAGTCCAGTCAGTGTCTCTGTCTGTCCTATCACTGTCACCCAAACATGTATGTCAGTCAGTTTGTCTCCTTGTCTTGTCTGTGCGTTCCCCTGTCTTGTCGCGTTCCCCTGTCTTGTCAGTGTGTCTGTCTATTTATCAGTCTGTCTCCCAGTCCTGTCTTTGAGTCGGTCTTATTCTGTCAGTCTGTCTCCCATTTCTATCAATGTTTATGTCACCATATCCTGTCAGTAGGTCTGTATTATTCTGCCAGTCTATCTCCCATTTCTATCAGTGCTTATATCACCATATCCTGTCAGTAGGTCTGTATTATTCTGTCAGTCTGTCTCCCATTTCTATCAGTGTTTATGTCACCCGTCCTGTCAGTGAGTCTGTATTATTCTGCCAGTCTGTCTCCCATTTCTATCAGTGCTTATATCACCATGTCCCATCAATGAGTCTGTATTAGTCTGCCAGTCTGTCTCCCAGTCCTGTCTGAGAGTTTGCATTATCTGTCAGTCTGTCTCCCATTACTATCAGCGTTTATGTCACCCTGTCCTGTCAGTGAGTCTGTATTATTCTGCCAGTCTGTCTTCCAGTCCTGTCTGTGAGTCGGTCTTATTCTGTCAGTCTGTCTCCCATTTCTATCAGTGTTTATGTCACCCTGTCCTGTCAGTGAGTCTGTATTATTCTGTCAGTCTGTCTCCCATTTATATCAGTGTTTATGTCACCCTGTCCTGTCAGTGAGTCTGTATTATTCTGTCAGTCTGTCTCCCAGTCCTGTCTGTGAGTCTGTATTATTCTGTCAGTCTGTCTCCCAGTCCTGTCTGTGAGTTTGTATTATTCTGTCAGTCTGTCTCCCATTTCTATCAGTGTTTATGTCACCCTGTCCTGTCAGTGAGTCTGTATTATCTGTCAGTCTGTCTCCCATTTCTATCAGTGTGTATGTCATCCTGTCCTGTCAGTGAGTCTGTATTATCTGTCAGTCTGTCTCCCATTTCTATCAGTGTGTATGTCATCCTGTCCTGTCAGTGAGTCTGTATTATCTGTCAGTCTGTCTCCCATTTCTATCAGTGTTTATGTCACCCTGTCCTGTCAGTGAGTCTGTATTATCTGTCAGTCTGTCTCCCATTTCTATCAGTGTTTATGTCACCCTGTCCTGTCAGTGAGTCTGTATTATCTGTCAGTCTGTCTCCCATTTCTATCAGTGTTTATGTCACCCTGTCCAGTCAGTGAGTCTGTATTATTCTGTCAGTCTGTCTCCCATTTCTATCAGTGTTTATGTCACCCTGTCCAGTCAGTGAGTCTGTATTATTCTGTCAGTCTGTCTCCCATTTCTATCAGTGTTTATGTCACCCTGTCCTGTCAGTGAGTCTGTATTATCTGTCAGTCTGTCTCCCATTTCTATCAGTGCGTATGTCATCCTGTCCTGTCAGTGAGTCTGTTTTATTCTGTCAGTCTGTCGCCCAGTCCTGTATGTAAGTCTTTTTATTCTGTCAGTCTGTCTCCCAGTCCTATCAGTGTGTATGTCTCCCTGTTTTATCTATCTGTCTACCAGTTTGCATTTACCATAATTTGTAATTTAATTGGATTAGGATATTGCTGTCTCCGCAGATAAAATGCTATTGTATTATGTCTAAAAAATTTTACCCTTTAAAATATACAGTTAGTCTCATATAACACTGTGAGAATAAGCAACAATTTGCGACTCAACCGTACTTTTTATTTACATAAAGTAATTTGACTTTGTTGCAGATTTATTGCAACAAGTATTTTTAATTTTTTTTTGCTCTATTCCACAATCAAGCACTTGCAACCCCCCCATTCCTTGTAGAAATCCTGTGCTCGCCCCTGTATATGTAAAACTAGTATTTCTGTTTTGGCCAAGGAACAAACTGTTTTAAACTTTCATGAAGGTTTAAACATTTGTTAAGTTACGTTAGGTGGTACATTATACAAACATTGTTACAGCATCAGAAACTGTATATTTACTAATAATATGCAATACATTTCAGGTGCTGAAAATACTTCTAATTATTTGTCTTGCACAAGAACAAGAGCTACGCTCAGATTTCTGGGTCCTGTTGGAAATGCACGGAGAAAGGAGTGGAAACATCACTTCAAAGTGCATCTTACTATTACTTTGGGACAACCACCTTCATTAATAATTAATCAACTTTTCCATTTTTATCATAGAAAACTGTTTGGTCTTGTCTTGTTTATGTCCTAAATTAATCATTTGCACTTTTGTAAATGATCCTTAATGAATATATTCATTTTGAAAAACCTTCAGAGGAAGCCAATGGGTACTTTCGTAACAATGAATGATTCATTTGAACTCACTGACGAAGCCACAAACCGGTGGCGGAACATGTGGGAAAAGGAAACTATCAGTTACAACTGGAAGAGTTACCATACCTTTTTATTTATATTCTCTTTATGTTTTATTTATATACTTATTATTTTTATTTCACAACTTATTTATTGTTATCACTAATTTCTATTAATGAAATTAATTTAATTGGATTTATTTAAATTTTATGTTTTATTACTTAGTGTAGTATCCTCTTCGCTAGTTATTTTTCACTCACGACTTACATTACATTATCTTCATTATCTTCAATCGTTATACAGTAACCTTAAGGTTTAATTTACTACCACTAGCTTCTATACAACATTCAGTAATTTAAAGACTCTTAGCTAACACCACTGTAAGAGTACAACCCATTACACTAACAGTACTTTATCGTATTCAATGTGTAATCAACTTTTTACACTATATATAAATAATTATTTCATTTATAAATCGTTCATCTTCTTTTTTTTGCAGTATTTCCTTTACATAATATATTTATAATCTGCAATTTATTAACAATCCCTTATTCACCCACATCCACCGGTTCCCATAACGCAGTTGGGACAAGTTTATTGCTGCACCAATCTGGACATCCAGATCCAACAGAAATAGTTGAATCTATAGCAAATTGATTGTAAGTACAAACTGAAAAGTTCCAGAACAGGTGATGGACCATGAATGAAATAAGCAATTTGGGAAACTGTCAGTGTGTACAGACATTGCATTTGCTACAGGCATCGATTAAGTTTTACAGTCTTTCAAGTTGCGAAGACTTCCTCTCAGGCTGACTGTACCATATGTATAAGACCATAGCTGCTTGCCCCATAAAATGTCATATACATAATAAAACATAGCATAGTAATAGGATAGTAATAGTATGCATTTGAAATGACTGTATACTATTATAACGAAACAATCATTTATTTTGTAAATAGTATTAATTGCAAAGTACTATATAACATCATATAAGTCTGTACAAGGAAAAAGTTGCGTGTTTTTCAAAGTTTATATTGACCTAGTGAAATCATAAACAGCCAATGTTCAGTGGAACTAATCCGTTATCTGGGAAACCACATTACCATACCTCATATACCTCATACCTATAGTGATGTATTTGTGTCTCCTGTTAAAATCTAATAAGAGGAGCAATCAAATATATTTCCACTCAAGATTTGATTTCACACTTTTGACCTTCAACATGTCAACAGATTTCATGTAGCTTTGTAGCTCAAGCAATTTATATTGTAACAGTCCCAACACCAAAATCTGACCATTTACATTTTGCATAGGACAGAGCACAACAACATATTTATTCATGAAAGAGTTAATGTCTATGGATATGTTCAAACATAAATAATATAAAATGTGCTGCAATAGCACAAAATCCTTTAATGAAAAGGAATTTATTTACATCTCAGGTTAATTGATTGGATCTTGATTTATGCAACTAATCAATGTTGTGTCAACCAAATTTCAGACTGGCACATAAGTAATGCTTAAAATTTCGCTAGCGTCATCAAAACACATGGCATTTACTCTTTAAACAGTAAGTCCATCTTATAAAGCATAACAGATGTGGGGGGGGGGGGAAGGAAAAATCCTAAATACAAATAGGCAACAAAAGCAATTAAAATAATGTTAAAAATATATATAAATTATGTCGATATATGTAAGTCCAGGTCTGGCACAACCTTTAGGCTACCTATGTAGTTGACAATGGTAAGGGAGCACCTAAAACATTGAATAAGTGACATAATGGGGGGAATTCAATCAGCTGTTCTGAGGAACATCACGGGCACAAGATTTTTTACAGAAATCTCAGCTGATTTTTCCTTGCAACCCATAGAGGTAGGAACGGTAAAAATGCGTAGCCTCAATGTTCTGAGGAACATCGCGGCTAATTGAATCCCCCCCAATGAGTGACATAATGTCACTCATGCAGTGTGTTTAATGCCCCCTCTGTACACCCACACAGAGCACCAGCAGCTTCTTATATGTGAAGCTGCTGCTCTCCATGTTAGTGCTACGCTAGGAGCATGGCTATGATGTCACAGCCAAGCACCATACTCCCAGTTTGAGGAACAGAGCATGCAGCACACACCTCTTGCTTGCTTAGATAAGCTAAGGTATGAAGCAAAGGGGGGTGGGCGCAATGTCTGATGGGCGGGGACTACTCCTGAGTGGTAGGGAAGGACACCTATAAATAACAGTTTAGTAATAGTGCTTAATGATGTAATTTCTTAGGAACACTTATAAAATATAAGGAATGGCTTACCCCATACAATAGATTATACCAGAATAGAACCTGCAGGTCCATCTAGTCTGCCATTTGTATGTGTTTTTTGTGTTTTAATAATATATTTTGTTCAAGATTTTTATGATCGTAATATGTTTGTCCCATGTATTCTTGAATTATTTTACTGTTTGAGTGCCCACCGCAACTTTAATTTGAAAAAGTGACTCTGCTTGTCCTGGAAATCTTGTTATTTTTAAAAAATAATCCTGCCTTCCAGATCATTTATTTCTTTATATATTGTCTTTCTCCCAACAGGACTGAAAGCACTTAACATTGTAAATCCATCCATCTTTGGAATGCTCAGTTCCTATTCGTGGAATCATTTACATCAGTCCCTGCCCCATTCAAGTTTACAGTTACAGTTATTACCTCGGTCCTTTCTCTCTTCTAAACCATGTATGTTCAAGTATTTCCTGATATATATTATTGTACCCATACTTAATAAATACCTGCTGCTTCCATAATCAACAGTTACCAATCTTTTTTCTATATTGTGCCATCATAATCCAATAGAATTTTTTTCAATCCTTGAGATTTATTTATTTTTTAAAAAAAACTCAATGTAATGGACTTCTTCCGAGGAGCATGCAATACAATATGGGTTAAGCTACAGCTAGCTAATAGCCAATAAGGAGCAATGATTTTGCAATGCTCAGCTGACCACAGATAGCTGAGGTGTGAGCACAAGATTAAAAATCACATTAGAAACTTGTGGACTCCATAGCAAAACATTTTCAAGAGGCCCACAAAATTTCTAAAGGCATCCTCCCATACTCTCACTTGCCTTGCCAGAAGGTTCGGGTTAGCATCGAACATTCAAACTGCTTTGTACTTTCTTCTTAGAACAGACTCATCAGAGTTTGCTTTCTCCCTGAGCAGAGGTTCATGTTGGAGCCCCAGGATTCCAGCCCGAGTGCACAGCATTCTGGGACTACAAATCCCTTGCTGATCGACTTTGAAAATAAGGTTGTAAGCCATACAGACAGATACTGGACACATTTGTCCCCTCTGCTGTGTAACATGATTTTGCCAAGGTGCTCTCTATATATTTTTTTTGCTTTTCTCCTAATTCTAAATGCATTAAAAAGTTTACTGAATGTCATCAGTGTAAAAGTGGCATCTCAAGCACTTACAGTTAGTATGAAGCAAGTTAAATCTATTTCTTGACTGCAACCATACGCAATGTTTTAGATTTTTGAAAATGAGATATGTAAATACATAAAAAGATGCACATGTTTATACATAAAATTGGAATATATTTCATTTTTGTCTGATATTTCATTGCTGTTTGCATTTCTGAAATCAGGTAGTATATATATATATATATATATATATATATACATGGGTGTTTTTCCATGAGTTATTTTTGTAACTTAGTGCTTGACATAAAATTTCATGTTGAATGTATATTATCATGATTAAAAAATCATTTTTACATCCAAGTTCAGTAGTCTATATTACTTAAACACTGCCATCTAGTGTCTGTTATGCATGACAAGAAAGTGATTTAAAAAAAGTTATAACAAAACTGATTTTTATAGTACACTCTCTGTTTATTTTTTGTGTTTTTGGTTATTAAAGTCTTACATAAAAAGTGGGGACACATTTCAGTCTTAGCCAACTGTGTTAAAATATATCTGATACCTACCAATATGTTTGAGAATGGAACCTATTTATTGACGTCATTGGGACCTCTAAGGCTTCATTCCCACATAATGGCTGCATCCACTGTTTATATGTTACAGGTGCTCTCTAAAAAACTTTAGGAAAATCCCCAAGTAGTGTTGAAAGCTTACAGCATTGCTTATCAATTCCATTGTCACGCACACTATTGTATTGGAGGAACAGATGCTAATGAATATGTAACTGACTGACTTGTTTAGAATGGTAATATTGTCCCAGCTATATAAGCTACCAATGAATCCTGGCAAGAATAATTATTGCATTTAGCTACTGATTTGAGCCACCAATCTAAAATAACTAGATTAACTAGATAACATACTGCATGTGTTCAAATCACCTTGTACTGTAAATAAACTTATTTTTATACCATATATTGCATGTTCTTTGCACAGGCTGGATGATTTAAATGCATTGTTCCCTTGTACAGTGTTTTTGTGTTGCTCCCCAACCTCACACTCTAGCACAGCAGAAGCACATGGGCCCGACCTCCACTTATACACAGCATGTGTAAAATCAATAAATGTATTCTACCAATAATTAAAATTATCATTGATTTTTTCATGCTATTAGACATACCATGAGAATAAAAATAGCTTCATGCAGTATTAGGTGAGTAATCCCATACTTCACCTGGAGTTAGTTATTTGTATACAGTTGGTGATTCAGTTTAATGAAGGTGCTGGGTTAAATGTAAAAGGAGGGTACAGTATATATTTACACTTATGAATATCTAAAGAGATGATAGGAGTATTGTCACCTCCCACAATATGATGACTTAGTATAATATCTTAGTTTTATTATGCTATATTTTGGAATTTGTGTCTATGATTGCATATACCTTTTTCTGTTATAAGTATTTAAATAAACTAATAATCAGCATAGCAATGGTTTTATGTTGCTTACCATAGTAGATAATAATAGATGAGAGGGTGCCGGATAAGGGAACATTGGCATGTGCGATGTACAATTTCTAATTTAGGATTTATTTACATGCAATACCTAGGGCAGGGCCAACTTTAAATACAGCCATGGTTCCTGGCTCCCTGAATCAGTATGGCCAAATTATAACATACAATACAATACAGTACACAGGAAGATAGCATTTAAAGTTTATACAAATGTGTCTAATAATGATCTGATTGATTTTAGTCTGATATTATTGGACATGAGTGATGTTTTGGGACAGTGCACATAGGCTTGTGTACAGCACATTTCATTAGGGTGTGCTCCCAGGGAAATCTACAGAGGAATACTGTGCACCTCAGCACACCACCAGGGGGCGGGTCTTGGTGCAGATAGCACTATTATCATGCCATCGCACACCACTAGGGGGGCGGGTCTTGGAGCAGCAAGCACTATTATCATGCCCACGCACAATGCCAGGGGGCGGGTCTTGGTGCAGCAAGCACTATTATCATGCCATCGCACACCGCCAGAGGACGGGTCTTGGTGCAGCTAGCACTATTATCATGCCATCAATCTCCCCTCTCATTATCATGTCCATCCAATTTTCCTTCATATTATGGTCCACAAAATCTCCCCAGATTATCATACCCTCCATCAACGCCCCAACTCCCTCACTTCACTTACCTATGACCTGTACAGCCAGCTCCTGCTCTCTTGTCCTGATTGGGCTGCACATGCCTTGCAACTTCCATTTCAGAGATGAAGGGAACATCAGAGTTCCCTTCCCGTCTGAGCAGATTGGAATTTTGTTGTCCTTTGTTCAGATTATGCAAAACAGTAGTGCCCCAAATCATATTATGCCACAACAGTATCCCTAGTTCATATTATGCCACACAGTAAAGCCCCCAGTTCATATCATGTCAAATAAAAGTGCCCAATTCATATTTTTGTACACAGTAGTGTCCCCAAATTCATATTATGACAAACAGAAATGACCCCAATTGATATTATGCCACACAGTAGTGCCACAAATTTCATATATATATATATATATATATACACAGACATTATCATTAAATGCATATATTAACAGAACATATGTTTGAAACATATTTAATTTGGCTGTGCATCAGGGTGTGCGTGGGCACACTTGGTGCACACGCCAAGGGCCATGCATACTGCAATATCAAGACAGATACCCAAAACCATTGCAGATATTGCAGCATGTGCTAACATCTTAACGTAACAAGATCTTCAAAAGACAGGTGTGGTGCCCCAAAGCCCTGTTGAATAGTACAGAGGAGTGCATAAACGCTTTTAAAATGCAGGGCTACAAGGGGTTAATTGTGCTCTGAAGACATACCCAGGAGTGATTGACAGGAGGAGGTTGAAGGCCCTGATTGGCTGGGGGTGTAACAAGAAGAGGATGTGCAGGAAGGAGGAGTGTGTGGCATGGTAGAAGAAAGGGGAAGCTGACATGCAGCTGGGCAGAGAGACTGATCTGCTGCTGGAACAGGTGACATTGCCAGCACACACGGCTGGAGAACGGCTGGGGACACGCAGTGGGGCGTCCAAGACAGTCTTGACTAACTACAGAACCTTTTCAAGGTAAAATCCTAGCCTGCAGTCTACTGCACACACCCCAGCGTCAGAGGGAAGAGTGTTGAGAGAATCTATCCAAACTGACATTGCATTCCTGTACAAGGAAGAATATTGTGCCCTCCTTGGGAGCTTTTCCCTCAGATCATCCCTACACACAGGCTGCAGGGAACCATTAAGATGGTCGTTTCAGCTAAATCCTGTGTTGGCTGATATCTGAACTCTATCCCCCGTGCAGAGTACATGTGCTATTAGAGACACATTGATTTATGAGAGAACATCGCCATCTTGTGACTGAATTGAGCAACAGTCCTGTGTTTTGCTATAATCTTTAACCCAGCCTGCAGTTTAACATCTACCCTTTTGAGAGAAAGTACAGGGATTTAATCGGGATTGTTAACCCTTCTGGAAACCTCTGCAGGACATTTGAATACTACAAAATTCCAGTGCACAGGTCAGCCCAGGACTGAGTGGAAAATATGGTAACGTTAATATTGGTGCACCAAATGTTTTAGATGGATGTTAAGGTTATGTGATTTACCTAAGAATTGATTTATTAATATTGAAGGTGTGACATTCAGTGTTAGTGGTACCGCTGCGATTCAAGTTAACTCAGCAGTAGATGCTAAAAGTGGGGCGCCTGACCCATAGGGAATAGCACGGTACCCCAAACACCTGAATAAGAAGGAGCCCTCTAGTGGGTGTGGTAGTGACCGTAATAGTCTTGATGGGCTATTAGTGATGGTTCTTGCATCATCACCAGTCAGATATTGTTAACTTGAAAGTGTGCCTTATTAGACAATGTGCATTGAAAATGTTATCGCTATTGTGCCTTATACTCACCAGGTATATGTTATATGTTAAATGCTATTGTGCTCTATGCTGATCAGACGCATTATTTTGTCATTACTATTGAGCTGAAGGGGTCAGTGGTGCGGTGGCTTACCAAAACTATCCTTACCGCATTCTCAATAAACCCAAGTTGTTTGACCAATCCTTGTCCCTTTCATTGAAGTATTTATCTCCTGACCACCGGATATCCGAACAGAAAAGAACCTGACTCATGTCTGGAGGACAAGGTAAGGGAAGGATTTCCCATCAGTACTCGACCACCACACAGGTTTATCATCTAATTTAGCCAAACACATGGGTGGTCAAATTGAAAGAGATCTAGGGGTAAATGTATCAAAGTGCGATTTTGCAACTCCAGCGATTTTCTCGGGAGAGTTTAAACTCGCCGATGTATGAAGCTGAAATTTCATGCAAAATCGCCAGAGTTCTGCTTCTGTCAAAATCGCTATTTGCAAAATCGCCAGAGATCAAACTGCCGACTGTTTGCCACTGCAGCTATACAGCTCTCAAATGTATGAAGCTGCGAGTTAGCAAACTCAGGAGAGTTTGCATCAAAACATGCCAGATAGCTTGATAGCAGCGTGTTGTACAAACAAATCACTGTTACACTGCCCTGGCAGTGTTAAAACTGTAAAGAATAGATAAAAGTAAAAAAAAAAAAAAGCGTGGGGTCCCCCCTCTATTCATGCTTAACCCTAGTGCTGCCTGACTAGTGCTGGTCCCGTGAAAATAGGGGAAAAATTTTGCGTGGGGTCCCCCCGATTTTCACTTTACCAGCACTAGGCAAACCAGCCAGGGTTGGCGGCACTATAGCAGTGGGACACACGGCAGGGGTCCCCCTGCCATAATGACTAACCAACCCTAGACTGTTCAGCACTGGGCTGGATTCCCTAGGGAGTGGGGTGGGCCACAAAAAACGAGCGGGCCCCTCCCCTAGAAAGAACCAGCCCAGTGCTGATAGCACTAGGGCTCTTCCTACTACCCCTGGGCTGTGGGTAGTAGGGTAATATGGCGATAAAGATTGAAAAAAATAAACAGACGCCATTTTGTTTTGTGGAATTACAAGTCCCAGCCAGCCAGGTTGCCAAAAACAGTGTGGCCATGCTGCTGCTTGTATAACTACAAGCACCAGCATACCCACGGCAGCCAGGGCATGTTGGCACTTGGAGAACCACAAGTGCCAACATGCCCTGAAATCCCTGGCTTGCTGGGACCTGTAGTTCCACAAAAAAAAGTTAAATAAACAACAGCACCCTAGTAAAAACCACATACATTTATTAAAAATAAAAACCCCACAATAAACACACTAACCACCCTCATTTAAACCACATCTATTTAGTAAAAATAAAAACACCCCAAATATTCACAAAAGATGTCTTCTTTCTTCTCCAAAGTCTTCTTGCTTGCCCCAGTCCCATAGTAATTATACTTCCAAAATGTCCAGGCTTGGATAATATCTTCTTCACTTCGCCCAGAAGGGGCTCCATGTTGATTGAAGTCTTCTTTGTTTCGGCCAGGAGGGCCTCATATTTGTACATCCCGAATCTTTAATCTTGATTGCAAAAAAATAAAAAAAGTTTTGACCCGATGCTAACACCTCCTACCTAGTAGGAGGTCCGGTACGCAATGAACTTACGTTCATTGCGCAAGCTCTAACTACTGTATTATGTGATTTTCCCACGCTAGTGGGGGAATCACCTAATAATGTACATAGAGCTTACGCAAGTAACGTAGCTCATTGCGCATGCGTTACGCTACTTGCGTAAGCTGTAATACAGTAAATACAGCTTACGCAAGTAGCGTAGCGCATGCGCAATGAGCTACGTTACTTGCGTAAGCTCTATGTACAGTATTTTTTTATGTTTTTTACTTTTATCTGTTCTTTAACATTTTGACAGCTGCTCCGGCAGCTGTATGACAGGGGCAGTGTAACAGTGATATGTTTAAAACACACTGATACAACACAGGAGAGTTTTGCAAACACAGGAGAGTTAGCTAATCTCGGGAGTGTTTACTTCGCCCAAAATCGCCAGAGATGACCAGCAATTTTGAACATCAGTGTCAAAATTGTGTCAAAATTGCAGCTTGATACATTTCAAGTTTTTTTTTTTTTCAAAACTCGCGATTTGCCGCGATTTAAACACGCTGGCAAACATTGCAGCCTGTTAGTGCGGTATAAAAATGATCACACACTTTGGGCAAATACTGTTATTTTTCAACACATCTTCTACCATGCCCATACATCTGCTTGGACATTGCAGTTTATGTTGGCTTATGCTTGAAATGGAAAATGCATTTGGCTCCCTCTAGAGATGTATAACTGGGAACACTTACCCATACTTGCCGACTTTCTTCAGCTCCTTTCCGGGAGCCAGCCAGTGGAGGGGGGCATGAGGGGGCGGGGCGCCCAAATCGCGGCATTTTGGCCAAATGCCGCGATTCACCGGGAATCGCTGCGTTTGGGATCTAATTCTGCCCACTTCACTAGGAAGTGAGGCACTTCCTAGTGAAGTGGGCAGAATTCGGGAGATTGCCACACTCGTCCGGGAGTCCGGGAGACTCTCGCAAAATGCGGGAGTCTCCCGGACATTCCGGAAGAGTTGGCAAGTATGCACTTACCTGTGTGCTCATATTGGGCTTTTCTGTGTTTGGGGAACACAATACATATAAAATATGTACAAGTTAAAGCACCATATCTCACAGAAATGCTCTAAAAACACATTACTGCTGGTAGCAGGCAGTCATCAAACCAGTTTCAACACAATAATAATTATATTGATAATGGCTTTCATTATCTACATACTATGTACATACATTGTAGTGTTAAATGAAAATCACATACACAAAGGTGGCAGTCTCTTATTGTTGAGTCTGCTTTTTATGTTGCTGTCTTACAACAAGGTATACTGTACATATTTACAGTAGTAATAAACGTGCAGGTCTGGGTGGCATCCTCCAAACAGCAGACTTATGTATTGCAGGGAATGATGCCACAAGAAGTTTGGTGTATTTAATCCAAATAGACATTATATATGTCTAAATGGCAAACATATAACAAATGTGTAGAAAGAGATGCAGGTTATTCTATAAAATTAATTATATGTTTATAGTGTTCATCATTTTACCTATAACGGGGTCACACTATATTTGCACAATATTCAAATAATTATTAATATATCGTTAGATATATTTATGTAAACATTATTTACTGTTGTTGTTTTCCCCACACTTATTGTAAATGTACTGTAAGAAATTACATTCCACAAGCTGAGATTATATAAATATTTAATTTGTTTTGAAGGCTACAAACAGTGGATTGAAAGTAGGATTTAGCCAAACCTAAAAGTAATAATGTCTTATTTATATGTACTACAGCAAATTTGCTGCAGTAGTACAACAAATTAAGGTGTAATAGTTAATAGATAACATATGAAACTATAAATGTTCCATCCCTTGTGAAAGGAGTAACTGTGAAGTATCTAGGTACAGGTATATCAGGGTTAATCTAAATATGCTGACATATCCAATGGCCATTTGCTCTCTTCTAGCAGTCTGCTGTGCCTGTGTCCTGTCTTTGCACATGGGGTGTTATGTTTAGGAGACTTGCACCAGCTCTCCAATATAACAATTTATTGCCCTGTCTTCAGATCACATGGTCAGTCCTAGAATATTCCCAATAAGGAAATGTATATAGCCAAGCACAGCTCTGTACAACTGTGTTATTGTCCCATCTAATATGTCTAACAGGAATTCCAGGCTCCAAGTGAAACCACAGTAATCTAATATATGATATGTTTATATATTTTCTCACTTTGATTTTAAGAAACAGTTTTGCACAATATTGCCTCTGTCATGTTTTATATACCTTAAGCGCTGTGGCTACTCTGTCATATTGAATTTCATTTAATAAAGTTCTGTCACTGCATTCTTAATGAACTCATGTGCTAGTTAAGCTTGATCATTTATAATACTGTATAACTGAATCATAGGGTATTATTTGGTTGATGATAGCTCTGTCCGATTTAAGCTTTAATTGTAGTTTGAGATCAGTCAGGGAGTTACCTATAAGTGTTCTGCTCTTGAAACAAACCTTGGTGGTGGCAGAATTTTGAAATAAATAGTGAACGTGTGATATAAAATGGGGACTGTAATCATTGTTAGACAGACAAGGTGCATTTGCTGTGATTAACTCTTGGTCACACACATGACATGCAGTGCAGTTTGCGACATACATGTACATACGATGCAAGTCTCTATTACATCAGTTATCTCATTTGGCTCAGCAATTAGCATCAATAACACATATGATTTACAAAACTTTTTCCAGTGAAGTAAATGAGTAATACCTATTCCCTGAAACAGCTCTATGTTTCAGAGGACAAGACAGATTTCACAAGCAAAATAAGCTTGTCAAGATGGGAGCATGACTGGCTGGGTCAATTTGGGGCATAGGCTGGGTGGATCACTACATGGACAATTTTGTCCTAGTGTTCTTTCAGGGGATGTTGGGAGATATTGTATTAGCTGTTGAATCTACTCCATCTGTATCAGTGGTGGAAGTAGAAATTTAGAAGAGGGGGTATGGAAAATATAAGTGAATGGAGTATGATGGCATTTTTTAACACTTGTGCTCATTGAGCACTGCCATCCTAATATACTACTTATGTTTTATGGTTGCTGCATCCCTGATGTTCCCATTCTTAAACTGTCACTCCCTTCACACTTTCTTTTTCCCATACCCCTGCACCAGCTTCTCCCTTGTCACTATCACACATTCCCCTGCACCAGCTTCTCCCTATCTTCCACACATATTCCCCTGCACCATCTTCTTCCCTGTCTCTCTCACATATCTCCCTGCACCAACCTCTCCCCTGTCTCTCTCACACATTCCCCTGCACCAGCTTCTCCCAGTCTCTCTCACCTATCCTCCTGCACCATCTTTGCCCCTGTCTCTCTTACCTATCCCCCTGCACCAGCTTCTCCCCTGGTTCTCTCGCATATCTCCCTGTACCAGCTTATCCCCGTCTGTCTCACATATCTCCCTGCACCATCTTCTCTTCTGTCCCTCTCACATATCCTCCTGCACTATCTTCTCCCCTGTCTCTCTCACACATCCCCATGCACCAACTTCTCTTCTGTCTCTTTCACATGTCTTCCTACACCATCCTCTTTTCTGTCCCTCTCACACATCCCCCTGTATCATCTTCTCTTGTGTCTCTCTCACATATCCTTCTGCACTATCTTCTCCTCTGTCTCTCCCACACATCCCCCTGCACCAACTTCTCTTCTGTCTCTTTCACATGTCTTCCTGCACCATCCTTTTTGCTGTCCCTCTAACACATCCCCCTGCACAAACTTCTCTTCTGTCTCTCTCACACATCCACCTGCACCAACTTATCTTCTGTCTCACCCACATGTCCTCCTGCACTATCTTCTCCCCTGTCTCTCTCATACATCCACCTGCACCAACTTCTCTTCTGTCTCTCTCACACATCCCCCTGCACCATCTTCTCTTCTGCCTCTGTCACACATCCTCTTGCATCATCTTATTTATTGTCCCTCTAACACATCCCACTGCACCATCTTCTCTTCTGTCTCTCTCACATATACTCCTGCACCATCTTCTCCCCTGTCTCTCTCACACATCCACCTGCAGCAACTTCTCTTCTGTCTCTCTCACACATCCACCTGCACCAACTGATCTTCTGTCTCACTCACATGTCCTCCTGCACTATCTTCTCCCCTGTCTCTCTCATACATCCACCTGCACCAACTTCTCTACTGTCTCTCTCACACATCCCCCTGCACCATCTTCTCTTCTGCCTCTGTCACACATCCTCTTGCATCATCTTATTTATTGTCCCTCTAACACATCCCCCTGCACCATCTTCTCTTCTGTCTCTCTCACATATACTCCTGCACCATCTTCTCCCATGCCTCTCTCACATATACTCCTGCACTATCTTCTCCCCTGTCTCTCTCACACATCCACCTGCAGCAACTTCTCTTCTGTCTCTCTCACACATCCACCTGCACCAACTTATCTTCTGTCTCACTCACATGTCCTCCTGCACTATCTTCTCCCCTGTCTCTCTCACACATCCCCTGCACCATCTTCTCTTCTGTCTCTCTCACACATCCCCCTGCACCATCTTCTCTTCTGTCTTTCTCACACATCCCCCTGCACCATCTTCTCTTCTGTCTTTCTCACACATCCCCCTGCACCATCTTCTCTCCTTCTCACCTCCTCATAATCAGAATAAATTGCTTAGCAAAGTGTGCCAATGTATTAAATAGTAAAGTATATATATATATATATATATATATATATATATATATATATATATTTACATAAAACATCAAAATAGCTCTCACCACTGCCAATCACATGATCATTAAATATCCCTTAAACAAAACGTTACTTGTAAGGTACTATCACAACACTAAATACTATAAATCAATAACCTAGTGACATTAGTCTCATATCACTTATGACCACCGCTCACATCATCAGTATAAGCAAGGTTCAGCATAGTATACTATTACTGTACAGCATGTCTTAATGTTATCAACAAAACCTGCCATGTGCATACCCCACAATGTTGTCCTGGAGATATTAAGTGCAACGTAAATGCACTGCTACAAGTACTCAAAAGAGGGATGTGACCACAACACACTGGCGACATGGCCATGTCCCATTGGAATGTGCCTAGTGCTTCCGAAGCTGCCAATAACCTGATCTTCAGACAGCTAATGAAAATGCAAACATAGCAATGTACCACAAAGCTCTGCATATAACTTACTGTTCTGTCATTCTCCAATTGTCCTACCCCAAGACTATCAGGGTTGAGACACTGTGAAGATATTCAGTTTTCTAGCCCAATTCTACCCATTTCATGCTGGCTCACCACCCACGGGTGCCTTACTATGCCAGGGAAGCTTACCTAGTACCTTCTAAGGTTCAAATAGTTACTTAGGCAAATGCAGTTAGAAAGTAAAACAATATATTTATTGTAATAAAAACAATCACTAGAATATTATATACAACCAGTTAATAAATACCAGACAGGTTTACCACATCATCTGTCCCTTACCCCACTAGCTTAAAGAGTTACAGTTACCTGGCTGCCCTGTCATGAAGACCCATGGATCTGCAGATGTAGGTCACTGGTAGACAATGGCAATTCAAACAAGCCACTATGCAGCTTTCAGCCATCAATCCTCAGAATGAATATCACCTCCCCCACTGGAGTGGCTCTTTATATCTCGGATCAAATTTCCACAGTGTTTTCCCTTCCCTGGGTCTTTCCTTCTTAAACATTGGTGAGTGCTGGACTAGGGGGTTGGAGAGGAGCGGAGATGAGCTTTTATTCCACAATGGCCCCCCTGCGGTTTCACAGACAGAATGTCTCAGGCAGTCCTGTGGAAGACAATGGGTACTAATTGGCCTTCCCCATCTCCAAATATCAGATAATAGTTAACCCCTCCTGAAATTAACCCATTTCACTGCTTTGTGATGTCACAGGGTCCCCAGCTGTTCCATGCTTCCTGTAGAGAAAGGAGGGGGGAGAATGAATGTAGGTACAGCCCCCTCACCTGTATCCTGGAAGCTGAGAGCCATAACCCACCTGGCTACAATTTAAGAACAATGAATACAGCTTCACTACAATATACAATAATCAATATACACATTTACAATGCTTAACAATGGCCCCTTATCCACATGTAATTAGACACTGCAGTTTTACTCTGGTGAGCTGGGGAACAAAACCAGTGCTATAAAAAGTGCATGTTTTAATTCACATATTGTGAGAAATGAGGGCTGGTTAAGGTATTATCAAACTCGTTTCATCACCCACTGTCCTATTTCATATGCTATCAGTTTAAAATGGGGCCACAATGCTTATGGCGATAAATATAGTTCTGGTCCCATAATCATAGCAGGATTAGCATTAGTGTAATATGAACGTCTAACCACAAGCAGCTAGGTGGATTGTCCCATAAATACGGTGAAACCAGTACCTGTCCCATTTATGCCCGGACCCATTTGTCATATAGGCGATAAAGCCCAGCAACAGTGTATAAAAACAGGAAATTTCCTGCCATATTCCATTTTTAATATATGTATCACCGGGTGTAATGCAAACTAAAGTAGCAACATTTTGAAAGATTACTGTAATCATTTCTCCTCATTTCTCCTCATTTTACTGAAAAAAAACCTCCACCTCTTCCTGAGGCACTGGAGCTTCTGCAATGGTTGTAACATCTGGTGTATGGGATCTACTTAGTAAAGCAAAATCGGGTTAAGTTCCAACATTTTCATTCAGTATGTATCAACAAATTATGTTCTATTGGATTCTACAGTATGTAACATTTTTTGCTTTTATACTAAATTGTCCATTTATTGATTTGCTAAATACCATTTGATTTTTAAGTTGAAGTAGTTAGTGATATCATTAATGGCTACTAAACACCATCATAGGTCCAATAGCCATTTCTTAATGGTACTAAAAAGGCATAAACTATTACTTTGTGGGATTCCATTAAAGCATTATTCTTATATCCACGTCTTCATCTTAATTGGCAAAGTCAAATTAAATATAATGACTGTAAAATACAAAATATTAAAATATATCCAAGACTCTTTACTCTATATTTAGCAACAGGAACATCATGGACCTCATTTAGAGTCGGACGCAAAGTCCGTTTTAGGCGCATCCAACAAAAAACCACTACCACGCATGTGCAGGAAGCACCAAATCCGCCTGCATCTTGGACACAATTAACACTTGCGACAGCTCGTGACTCACTATGAGAGAATGGGAGGAACACGGATTTGTGAAGGCGTGACCATGTAAATACATCCTAGTCGCAGTGAGGCGCAGACGTCAAAAAAGGACTAAAGCTGTGCGGCAGGAATTAGGTGGCGCAAGCAGTTAGCTAGCTGCAGGAACTGCTCGCAGCTCGATAGGGTATTAAGAGTGGGACGCAACTGGGGTTGCTTTGCCACTTGTAATACCCTACCAAGCTGCAACACACTCCCACTCTTACACTTCTTAAACAGACTTTGCGTCCGAATCAACACTTATTTAAAATCATGTTTATTTGAGTGACATTAGTAGAGGCAGCATGTTACCTTATGTTGTTGTGGTTGTAGGTATGTTTTATCATTATTGCAGCAGTTAATGTCATGTTCTACTTATACTGTAAGATGAGAAGTGGAAGAAGGATTTACTTAGTGCTTTGGTGAGACAACAACTATTGAGTGAAAAGTGATGGAACAATGAAGAGAGAGTCATTAGAAAATGTACACCGGTAAAGCTCCAGAGAGATACCATTCCACAGCAATTCATCAAATCACTCATACACAATCATATTATGTGTTATGAAAAATTGGCTCCTTGCACGTCCGGGCCTTGATATATTTAGCATGTGGTCTTCAATAAAACATGAACATCAAATTCCACCTGTGTTTACATCTAGAGAAATAAACATCTGGAAACAGCTTTCTGGGAAATATAAACTGTGGCTCCAGTAGAATAAGCTACTACAGGATTTACTTTCACTGTGAACAAAACTCACAGTATTATACCATTGTATAGTTTATTTTGAAATATCAACTTCTTGTATGCCTCACTTAAAGCATGCTCATGTTATATAGATTTCTAAACCATAGGGGATATGTACTAAAGTGAGTTACATCATATGTTTAAAGGTTTTCATTATCTATTATCTATTTGAATTCTTTAATTTAAACACAATAATTAAATACATATTTAACACAAATTTTCTTCTGAATTTGACCTTTAATTTCAAATAATATTAATGTGGCGGTGTAGTCGAAGTGGTCCGGTATATTGTGGTATGCCATATTGCGTGGGTCAGGTTGGGCTGTGGGGCAATCTGCCTTCCGGGCCGTTCCCATAGTGGGCTACCTTGGCCTTGGTCACTGGGCCACCTGCATTTGTTCCTTTAAAATGTTCCAAATAGGCTGCTGAGTTGAGTCTTGTAAAATTTGCCAGCCTCCCCTGCATACCACCACTTCCCCTGATGCTTTCATTGTTAAACTATCAAATTCCATTTACTTTTCATTTTCCACACCGCCACTTAAAAATTAACACTTTGAACACTTTTTTCTTTTTTTCTTACACAAAATTATAGAGGGGTGCAAAACCACATTACCAGATTAGAAAAAAAAAAAAAAAAAAGAATGTAAAAAAATATTTATTACTGCAATACATTATTTTTTTCAGACTGAAACTTTTTTAAAATAAATGGCGGTATTGCCCATCTCTCAAACAATAACATTATTTTCTGGCGGTGGATGTAGATGATGTAAATATATTATAACTTTTACATTATATCTGCCATATTTTCTATAAATAAATCATTTGTTTTTACGTAAAGCTTTTTTTTGCTTTTTTTTTTGTTCTAACAATGGAACTGGAAGCTCAAACTATGCTTCCTTTCAATTCAACGCATTTTGGGGCCTGTGTATACTCGGGGGCCTCCTGAGATGAACGGAGGCCTCCTGAGAGATAAGCAATTCTTATCACTCTGGATATTTTCACTGTGGCAGCTGTATAACTGCACCACTGAAGAAAAAAGGTAAATCCTGAAGAGTACTTTTTGTTAAACCAAACCAAATATTTTTGTTTCTTAATATGTTGGCTTACAATATTTCTGTGTTGTGTTTTTTCTGGGCATTGGCGGTCTGCCATGTAATATCTAACAATGTTTCGCCAAATATCAGTTATTGCTCATGATATGCATGGTGTGAAGAATGTAATTAAAGTATGTAATTGAAAAAGGAAAATCAGGCGGATATTTATACAATAATAATTGCATAAATTTTACAGGGATATTGCACAGTCCCTCAGTCAAAAGCATTAAGTTAAAACTTGAATAAATTACGCAATGATGGCAGGACATTGTTGCAATATGGAAAATATCACTATTTGTGGCTAATTGAATAACCCCATAGGGTATAACTGTTAATAGCCATTACTTTTGTTACCAGTGTTAATTTGTGATATTTAAGATATACTATGTATATAATAAGAGATAATAATGTCTTTACTATAACAGGCACGTGGTAAGAGGAGGGATGAAGAATAAGTTGGTGAGACGAGGGAGGGGGAGTCAGTTGGTGAGAGGAGGGAGGGGGAGTCAGTTGGTGAGAGGAGGGGAGAAGTCAGTTGTGAAGAGGAGGGAGGGGAAGTCAGTTGGTGAGAGCAGGGGAGAAGTCAGTTTGTGAGAGGAGGAAGGGGGAGTCAGTTGGTGAGAGGAGGGAAGGGGAGTAAGTTGGTGAGAGGAGGGAAGGGGAGCAAGTTGGTGAGAGGAGGGGAGGAGTCAGTTGTGAAGAGGAGGGAGGGGGAGTCAGTTTGTGAGTGGAGGGAAGGGGAGTAAGTTGGCAAGAGGAGGGAAGGGGAGTAAGTTGGTGAGAGGAGGGAAGGGGAGTAAGTTGGTGAGAGGAGGGGAGGAGTCAGTTGGGAAGAGGAGGGAGGGGAAGTTAGTTTGTGAGAGGAGGAAGGGGGAGTCAGTTGGTGAGAGGAGGGAAGGGGAGTAAGTTGGCGAGAGGAGGGAAGGGAAGTAAGTTGGTGAGAGGAGGGAAGGGGAGTAAGTTGGTGAGAGGAGGGGAGGAGTCAGTTGTGAAGAGGAGGGAGGGGAAGTCAGTTTGTGAGAGGAGGAAGGGGGAGTAAGCTTGTGAGAGGAGAGAAGGGGAGTAAGTTGGTGAGAGGAGGGAAGGGGAGTAAGTTGGTGAGAGGAGGGGAGGAGTCAGTTGTGAAGAGGAGGGAGGGGAAGTCAGTTTGTGAGAGGAGGGAAGTGGAGTAAGTTGGTGAGAGGAGGGAAGGGGAGTAAGTTGGTGAGAGGAGGGGAGGAGTCAGTTGTGAGAGGAGGGAGGGGGACTCAGTTGGTGAGAGGAGGGAAGAGGAGTAAGTTGGTGAGAGGAGGGGAGGAGTCAGTTGTGAAGAGGAGGGAGGGGGAGTGAGTTGGTGAGAGGAGGGAAGTGGAGTAAGTTGGTGAGAGGAGGGAAGGGGAGTAAGTTGGTGAGAGGAGGGGAGGAGTCAGTTGTGAAGAGGAGGGAGGGGGAGTGAGTTGGTGAGAGGAGGGGAGGAGTCAGTTGTGAAGAGGAGGGAGGGGGAGTGAGTTGGTGAGAGGAGGGGAGGAGTCAGTTGTGAAGAGGAGGGAGGGGGAGTGAGTTGGTGAGAGGAGGGAATGGGAGTCAGTTGGTGAGAGGAGAGGAGGAGTCAGTTGTGAAGAGGAGGGAGGGGGAGTCAGTTTGTGAGAGGAGGGAAGTGGAGTAAGTTGGTGAGAGGAGGGAAGGGGAGTAAGTTGGTGAGAGGAGGGGAGGAGTCAGTTGTGAGAGGAGGGAGGGGGAGTCAGTTGGTGAGAGGAGGGAAGAGGAGTAAGTTGGTGAGAGGAGGGGAGGAGTCAGTTGTGAAGAGGAGGGAGGGGAAGTCAGTTTGTGAGAGGAGGAAGGGGGAGTAAGCTTGTGAGAGGAGAGAAGGGGAGTAAGTTGGTGAGAGGAGGGAAGGGGAGTAAGTTGGTGAGAGGAGGGGAGGAGTCAGTTGTGAAGAGGAGGGAGGGGAAGTCAGTTTGTGAGAGGAGGGAAGTGGAGTAAGTTGGTGAGAGGAGGGAAGGGGAGTAAGTTGGTGAGAGGAGGGGAGGAGTCAGTTGTGAGAGGAGGGAGGGGGACTCAGTTGGTGAGAGGAGGGAAGAGGAGTAAGTTGGTGAGAGGAGGGGAGGAGTCAGTTGTGAAGAGGAGGGAGGGGGAGTGAGTTGGTGAGAGGAGGGAAGTGGAGTAAGTTGGTGAGAGGAGGGAAGGGGAGTAAGTTGGTGAGAGGAGGGGAGGAGTCAGTTGTGAAGAGGAGGGAGGGGGAGTGAGTTGGTGAGAGGAGGGGAGGAGTAAGTTGGTGAGAGGAGGGAGGGGGAGTGAGTTGGTGAGAGGAGGGGAGGAGTCAGTTGTGAAGAGGAGGGAGGGGGAGTGAGTTGGTGAGAGGAGGGGAGGAGTCAGTTGTGAAGAGGAGGGAGGGGGAGTGAGTTGGTGAGAGGAGGGAATGGGAGTCAGTTGGTGAGAGGAGGGGAGCAGTCAGTTGTGAAGAGGAGGGAGGGGGAGTCAGTTGCAGGGTTGCCAACTCTGAAATGAAAAACAAGCAATCGTTTAGTGAAAAACAAGCCCAAACCAATCCTAAAAAGCCCCAAATAAGCACAACTTACAGGGGACCGTCCTTTTCTATAACACTAATTTCTACATTGAATCTCCATTTAGAAAACCTTTATAAACACAAGAGGACACATTTATACACTGATATGTCAAATGAAAACACAAATGCTGTAATTTAGGACACTGGTATGTCTATACCACACAGCGCCATGACATAACAGTATAAGCAGTCTTCTGACATGAGCAGCTTACTGAATGGCAGGGGGGGTGTTATATAGCAGTGTTACCTGCTATAAGTGCAGCAATCGTGTGTCTGTCACAGCACTTATTTCAGTAGGTTGCTGTAGATCCGTCTTCCTGTGATTTATTCCACGTCCTCCTTCCACCCACAAAGCGCCACTTCATTGGAGGAATTCTCTACACAACCCGCCCACAAAAAAAACCTGAAAGCACCAATCACAGAATGGTAACAGAGAAAAAAAAAACAAAAGAAACGATTATGCAGCCTGAGGACTTGGAGAACGTGTCCAAGCCCAAAAACAAGCTACCCGCGGCAGTGAATAAAAACCCGCAACTTCACAAAAAAAGAAGCCCAATTCCGCTTGTTATAAGCGGAATTGGCAACAATGGTCAGTTGGTGAGAGGAGTGAAGGGGAGTAAGTTGGTAAGAGGAGGGGAGGAGTCAGTTGTGAAGAGGAGGGAGGGGGAGTCAGTTTGTGAGAGGAGGAAGGGGAAGTAAGTTGGTAAGAGGAGGGGAGGAGTCAGTTGTGAAGAGGAGGGAGGGGGAGTCAGTTTGTGAGAGGAGGAAGGGGAAGTAAGTTGGTAAGAGGAGGGGAGGAGTCAGTTGTGAAGAGGAGGGAGGGGGAGTCAGTTTGTGAGAGGAGGAAGGGGAAGTAAGTTGGTGAGCGGAGGGTAGGAGTCAGTTGTGAAGAAAAGGGAGGGGGAGTGAGTTGGTGAGAGGAGGGAAGGGGAGTAAGTTGAGGGGAGGAGTCAGTTGTGAAGAGGAGGGAGGGGGAGTCAGTTTGTGATAGGAGGAAGGGGGAGTAAGTTGGTGAGAGGAGGGGAGGAGTCAGTTGTGAAGAGAAGGGAGGGGGAGTGAGTTGAGGAGATGGTAGGAGTCAGTTGGTGAAAGGAGGGAGAGGAGTCAGTTGGCATTTCGTGAGCAAGTAAAGGCAAACAGATATTAATAGAGGAAGATTGAATGACAGGTGAAGTTAGTGATGCAGTTATGGAAAAAGAGAGAGTAGGAAATATGATTGACAGGAAGGAAATATAGACAGATATGTAGATAGTTATAAGTTAGCCAGTCAGTCAGTAAATTGATAGTTGCCAGTGAGTCAGTCATAGTCAGACTCAGAGCTTTAACTAGAAATTATAGTTAGTGGCTGGTTCAGAACCAACCAGTCTCCATAGCAAGTTCTATTCCCCATTAACTATAACTGAATCATTGTGTAGTCTTTGTGTCACAGAAGCCAGTTTTCATGTTCTAGAACTGATCTAGCATGAGCAAAAGGACGCAAATTAACCATATCAACTCTACACTTCTGGATCTCCTGGACTGTTAAGCTGTATCACTAGCACAAGTCCTGGACAGGTGAAATGTGTGAAATATTTTAACAGGCCGACTAACAAAAGAAGAGGACTAAACTCAAACTGATATTGAACTAAAGGATATTCAGTTAACATAAATGTTGAATGACATGAATGAGTGCCAGTAGCTCACTGTTTTGATATTCCTTTTTCATGTATCATCACCATCATCACCATTTATTTATATAGCGCCACTGATTCCACAGCGCTGTACAGGGAACTCATTCACATCAGTCACTGCCCCATTGGAGCTTACAGTCTAAATTCCCTAACATACACACACACACACATAGAGAGAGAGAGACTATGGACAATTTTGATAGCAGCCAATTAACCTACCAATATGTTTTTGGAGTGTGGGAGGAAACCGGAGCATCCGGAGAAAACCCACGCAAACACAGGGAGAACATACAAACTCCACACAGATAAGGCCATGGTCGGGAATTGAACTCATGACCTCAGTGGTGTGAGGCAGAAGTGCTAACCACTTAGCCACCGTGCTGTCACCCATATATCCACCTTCCACTGTTTCAACTCATTCCAATCATAACCTACCTGGATGCAGATGCCCCCCAGGACAGCCTGGCCCTGGTGTCTGATAATGCTGCTGCCCTACAGTAACCATGCACACTTTCCCCACCACCAGCACAATTGTTATTCCGCTACCTTATGTATCAATTGACCCCCAGACCTCTTAGCTTGTAAGCACATTTGAGCAAGGCCAATTTACCTCCTGTGTCTGGTCATCGTATGTAATTTATGCTATGATCACCCTCAATATTAAGTGTTTTTTAATATTTTAGAGCTTTATAAGCTTTAGAAATAAAGTATAATAATAATAACTATGCAATAGTTTGATCCAGTTAAGGATCCACTCCGGACAACTATGCTACAGTAAACTAATGTGCAGTAGGACTTTGAGGGCAACAAGCTCATTGGGTAGAACCTATAAAGGTTTACTGTATTTTTACACATGTCAAAGTCTAATGTTAAAGTGATTGTAATTAATTATGTTATAATAGTAGTCATTAATAGCAAAAGGAAGAAAACAATCAACAGTGATTCATTACTTAGTTATTGAAGTAGTAATCAGTAAAGTAAAATACAGTTAATTGTCCTGATTTTTCTTCTTAATTTATTGTCTGTTTCTAATTGCTAACATATTGTTGATCTAATATATTTATTGTTTACTTATAATAATTGTCCCTTAATAATACTTTGTGACCTGCCTGACCAATCCTCCCTCATTCTGTTCCTTTGCTTCAAAATAAAAGTTATTTCCTTAAAAGAGAACAGTTTATTTGAGTCTCATTCTGGTTATGGTCTCACATTTATCCATGTTGAGGTCATCGGCTTTCTCTTTCTCAAGATAATACAAGGGTGGTGATCTCAGATCACTATCTGTCATGTGCAAGCTAATGTTTAGGCATAAATCTGCAAATATATGTTTGTGTATTACTTCCTAGAAATAGTGTGACCTGGTTCTCTTACAAGCTGTTAGATCAATGGGTTTTGTGGATGTTAAACCACCCAGGGGGGCTGGTAGATAAGGATAGCACCTTATACCATTTATGGCAGGATGGCAAATGTGAATGCCTTTGAGGAGATCTCTTGCAAGACAATGAAATCTCACACATGTTTGGGAGGCCCCAGACAGGCCGACTGCAGAGACTGGGTTGTATGTTAATGACAGATTCAAGCTGAATAAGGGCACAGGAAGAGATCATATCATTTTCTCCAATATCATACATACCAGAGGCATGTGTGGTATGCAGATGAAGGGAAACTTAGGACCTGTTGTGTGAAGGTAAAATCTTGTTCGTAAACCATACTGTTGAAAAGTTAGGACGGTGTAAAGAAAACTTGACTTAGAGGTATTCAAACAGCAAAGTCATAAGACCCTAATTTGCATTCTCCCCTCCTGTTGGTTCTGACCTCACAGGGAAGGGGGCTGGGGGGCCCTGTAGCTTGACTTTAAAACTGTATTGAAAATGTAACTCTGGGTTCTTCTGAGGGAGTCATTTAATTGGAGAAGTCCCATTTGTTCTGCTCCTCCCGGCACCACAAACTTGATTCTAAGTGAGGTATCAATTCTGTGTTTTATCCTTTTTATTTTATAAGAAACAATTGCACTATATTTGTATGTCATTTTATTATCTTTTTATCTTAAGCATTGTGGATGTATCTTCCATATTAAATTACACTTAATAAGTTCTAGTCTCTGTGTTCTTATGAATTTCCGCGACAGTTTGGTCCAGACGCTACCTAATTGAAACTGTGCAAACCTTGTGGTTTAAGTGAACTCTGATTAAAGTATCCAGTGGGGCAGGGACTGATGTGAATGACAAATATTCTCTGTACAGCACTGCGGAATTAGTGGCGCTTTACAAATAAATAAATGGTGATGATATCACACTATTAATACATTTGATTTATCAGACCACATCACCTATTGTCACCTAATTAATGATTTGTAAAACAAATCATTAATTATGACTTTGAGGATATCGGGTTTAACGTAACCTTTTGGGGCCGCACAGCTGCCCTACCCAGTACCTATCCAAGGTTCAAAATCACCCAGGCAAATATCCGAAATAAAACAAACAAGTTTATTTAACAAAATGGTAGCAACAAACAACATTAAACATATTTAAATAATAACTTGTAACACATGACACTACAGTCTGGCATAGACAACATACAGGGTATAATGAAAACACCTCACCAGTATTCTTGTTGCTTTCAGGGACTGCTGCCTCTCTCCTTTAAGACTACCAGCAAACGTAGTGGCCCTAAGTAACTGTCACTCCGCTTTCGGTGGACACACAGCTCCCCAAGACCTGAAGAGGTAGATCGGGGCAACGGCAGTACTCCAGGGACCGATTGTCCCTTTCCTGTCAGGGGCAGAGATTAATAAATCTCAACGCCAGCCTGACCTCAGCTATCACTTTGTAGTGAATGCCAATTTGCTGCCCTCTCTGGGTGTCTTTTAAGCCCAGAAATGACCTCATCAGCAATTCCAGGACCGGCCTGATTGGTCCTTTTTGTGTGTTTACCTTTTCACAGATAAACATACAGACAAGGAGATAGCAGATTAGTCACTCCAGATTTAATTAGGAACAGGTATTGTTATGTGACATCAGAGTTTGCAAAACAGGAAAGACCACACTCCAGACACACTTACATTTGAATCCACAATGCCATCCTCTGTAATTAAACAGAGCTCTGTATGTGGACCCTTTTCATATGCTAGTACACACAGATCAAAGCTAAAGGAAGACAGGAGACCCCCTGGTGTGAAGTACATTCATACAGGACTAGTGGACAATAAACCTTTTTGCCTAGACTGAAACAATGGACTAGTCTGCATGCTAACGATACAAGCTGGCAGTTATTTTAACTACTTTCAAAATAGAATATACACAAGCTGGTATATGACTGACAAACATGGGGGAACCAGAGGGCTAGAAAAAGTATATGTTTTATAGTCCGCAGTCACCTCCTTTCCCCACAATGACACTTGCCAGTTTGGAATAGTGCATAAATAGTTTTATGTTCCAGTGGTTTTAAGACATCATAGAGAATAAAAAGACTTATATTATGCATTTAAATACTGATTAAGCAAATGCTGTGTAGCTTTCATTACAATACATAATTAGCCATAATGAATTATACAGATGCAATACACTCTGCTACACCTGTGTATAAATAATTATTTATTTATTAAAAAAGTTTCAGGGACATGTGTGCTTAAGAACACATGTTCGCACTTACTACTAATTAAAATATGTTAAGCAATCATTTATGTTTTAACAACTAATCAAAATGGAGATGTAATTACTTTACAAAACATTAGCTACCTGCTTCGTAAAAGCTGATTTTTGTAAGATTAAAAAGTTTGCTACATTATTTCTATTCAAAGTTTACATTGGCCATCAATATTCTCGCTTCCTGGAATTGCATAATAAATAATATTAATGGCAATATCTTTTTTTAGCACATGCAATTTCCTCCCCAAGAATTTTTATTTTATACAATACAATTTGCAGCCAAAATTTCAAAGTCTTTTCATAAGCAATGGATGATGCTGAGTTTGAATGTATTTGCGTCCAAAAAATGTAGACATAAAATGCATTCACAAAGGAATCGTATTTTCATGAATATGCAAAGTTGTACGAATCGCAAGATTCGTGTAGCTCTGCACCACTAACATTTGCAAAAGGTTTATGTCAGGCATACATCAGATACACTTAGACAATTTTCCTATATGTTTGTTTTAATAAAAAAGTTTTAAAAAAACCTCTCAATAGAACAGGCATAACTCTCCTTCTTGTGTATATATAAGAAATCTTGCTAAAATATGCTTGCAAAAACATGTAATATATGTATGCACAACAAGTTAAAAAAGCACCTATCAAGGTGAGTTCGCAATCAGCCAATCAGAAGCGATTAGCTAGTGCTGGCGACTGTCTTTATCATCATGTATTTGCACCTGCCCTGCAATTTATACGACTACTGACAGACGTATATGCAGGTGTATGCACCTCTGTACGGGTCTGCATCTGTTCGCAATTCCGTGAAAACACTTACTGTACTTGGCCTACGATCAAGCCTGGGCTTGTTGCCATGCAGCTTGTACCACATATAATATGGGATATACTGAGTGCAGACTTATTTTTTATTCTGGTATTGTCTCAAAATATTGATTTATGTTGTCTTAGTAGCTTTCCATCAAGCCTATTTAAAACTCATTTGGGTGTAACTCACAAGCCAGCCCT
Organism: Mixophyes fleayi; assembly: GCF_038048845.1. Lineage (NCBI taxonomy): Eukaryota > Metazoa > Chordata > Amphibia > Anura > Limnodynastidae > Mixophyes > Mixophyes fleayi. Next base: position 113,127,126 of record NC_134403.1, on the reverse strand, counting down.
TGCTAGATATAAACCCCTATATCTGGGAGGTGAGTGCATCTGATTTAACCTGCATTTCAATGGTGTTTAAAGCATATAGGTCAGTGCAGGATCTGCATACAATGAGGTGCAAATGACGCTGGGATGCACGCTTAAATGTCTTAGGGGTATATTTACTAAACTGCGGGTTTGAAAAAGTGGAGATGTCTATAGCAACCAATCAGATTCTAGCTGTCATTTTGTAGAATGTACTAAATAAATGATATCTAGAATCTGATTGGCTGCTATAGGCAACATCTCCACTTTTTCAAACCCGCAGTTTAGTAAATATACCCCTTAGTGTGCAACTAACCAGTAAATAGGCTGAATATATTTCAAATGATCACACTTCGTTTTAATCCATACGGCCCATAATCCCCTGATAAATATATATATATATATATATATATATATATATATATAGTAATAAAATATCTGCAATAAAATACCATAGCCATTTAGAGGTTGCCGGGTTATGCACAACCTCAAATTTGAAGGTATTTCAACAGTTTACCCACTGATAAGGGGAGTATTCCCACTATCAGGTTAACATGTTGGAGCATATCAAGGTTAGATATAGCCCTGTGGTCATGAATTACTTAATGCGCAAGGATTTGTTTTTTGGGTCAAGTATGTTGTTATGAGGGCTGCCACACCTTACATTTAAAGCCCATTTCCAGTTACAAGTACATCTTTCAAAAGAGATACCCCACTCTCACATACTGCTCGTTTTTTTCCCACTTCTCTAGCCCACACCAGCACTATTTATTGTTTATTTAGCGATATTGTAGCCGACATTAGGCTATTGGATGATACCACCATTGACCCGTTTGTGTGGCCATTTTCCAACTGCACTAACAGGACCTAGTCATACCAGGATTGATCTGGCCTGTTTATCTGAGAGACCAGAAAAAGAGATTGTCAGATTTGACCATGTACATGTGTTGCCATTTCCTTTGTCTGTTGGCACTCACAGAACGGCGGTAAATGCCTGTGTCAGACCCAGATATCCCATAACATTGTTTTACTCTACATATGTCTGTTTTCCTAGCAAGCATGATATCTAGACACAGTAGAACCTGGGTCTGCCTGTGTGTGTAACTATCAAAAGGACCAAATTATATGTTAATGTCATGTAGCAGGCAATGTGATAATGGTTTGCATTGCAATGAAATTTGTTTTATTAATTTATTATAGTTATAATAAATTTATGAGGCCCCAAAGTGCTCTGCACACCGGACAGTGGGGGAAACATACATAAAACAAGGCATACATAAAACAGGGACAAAATAAATAGAGACATGTAAACATATTAGGGTCCTGCTCATGAGTAAAGCTTACATTTGAGATGGATCTGTTTGCAGAGCAATTCTAGGAGGCTAGATGCAAGATAACCCTCACAACTGCCCACTACAAGAGGACCATTTCAGGTGGTACAGACTGATTTCATCCAGCTCTCTAAAGTAAGAATGCTAAAGTATGTGTTAGTTTGCATAGATTTGTTTTCAGGATAGGTGTTCTTCCTCCAGTACTGTCGGGATAAGAAAATAATTCAGGAACTAGTATGTAGGTGTGAGATACCATAGGTGAACTCCTCTGATCAGAGTTCCCATATTATTGGTTAATTATGGAAGAAAATGTGTGATATAATGGTAATCACACAGCAGTTACATACCACCAATCTGGTGAGAAAGTTAAATTATATAAATAAACCTTTAAGACCAAGCTGTATACGTATATGAAGTAAACAGGATTGTCCTGGAGGATTGGCACCAGTGTTGCACTCCATAAGGACCACTACATGGGACCATTTGAATATTTCCTAGTATGAAATCCTCTTTGGCAAATTGCCTAGCCTTATGTTAGCACCTACTCCTCAAGTTGTGACTGCAAAGTACCTAGTGAATATGACATCCAAGATTGAGCAAATACATGATGATGTTGGTTCAAAACAACCAGAGCTCTTTTCTGTTTTCCATTCCCTTGTAGACGAAGATTGGGTAATGGTAAAAAAAAACTTTTTCACGTTTTGCTCTTTTCATAGGTCGGTGAGTAGTACCTTATCATGTCTTGCTGACAATGCCTACAGCGGTGAAAGTGGGTGAGAAGTCATTATAAATACATGCCTCACATTGCAAAATGGAAACATCTCCCCCCAAGGTTCAGCTAGAAGATATTTTGCAGACTGTAGTTTCCTCTTTAAAACAGTAAGTGCAGAACCAATAGCTTTGGGGACATAATAAGGACTCTTGCATCCTACCACCTTAAGACTGAAAGAAGAAATCACCTCAAGGCACAACCCTCGATCCTTGAAGAACTATATATTTTTTTTCAATTCTTAACTTTATTAAAGAAGACAATACATCAGAACAATATATAAAAATGTAAATTGGACAATGGTTTGCATAGATCTTTACACATAAAAATGAAAATATCCAAAATAAAGCAAATAATCTACAGGAGCTGTCATGATACCTTCATTAACCTTCAGAGAGTGCACCTGGAGTTAACAGGCAAAGACACCTGCACCAACTCAGTCTTTACTGGGCAACCTTCTGCCTATCACTCGCCTCCAGTACTGTTGAAGTGGGAACATATATTCACACACAGACAAATGTTGAAATAAGAAAATGCCTACATTTATTAACTTCAATGTCACCACACATTCTAATTGGAAGAGAGCACAGCTGAAACAAGAAGAGTGAGTGTGGCTCAGAGTGGATGTTGGGAGAGTTGTGAGGGTGCATTAGTGTGAGTAGTGTAAGCTCTAATAAAAACTTTAGGATCCAGCAGGCTTGTGAACAGCTGCTGACCTCTGAGCTCCATTGCAGCCACAGTGGGACTAGTAGATAAAGATATACACCTCACTGATGCCTGCCATACAACAAAGATCTAAGTTGGATAATAAACTTGGTGAATCCAATATGGTTGCCACAGATATTAAACTTGGCCAGATTTCTGAAATACCTTAAGAACTCTGCTGGAGGAGTCTGACCTTTGTGTATTTGCACAGCATTGCAACTGTCATAATTATTATGCTGGAGGAGAAGATGCAATAAAGTTTTGTTTATTTATCATGAGATGGCCTGGCACTCAATTTTTTTAAGCATCCTGAACTGCACCACCATTATGTAAATTAGTGTACACTCCACCCTACCTGTGTTAAGAACCAGAGCATTTGAAGGGTGGTGGTGGGGAGGCATCTGGTCTGTTACTGCCCACATCCACCAGCTAATTGGGACAAAGGATCGCATATGGTCATCGGACCAGACCTCCAGAGGGGTCTTTCCATCTGCACCCTAACACAATTCTGTGTTTGACTAAAATACCCTCCTATATAGATCTTGTATGTATAATTACAGCTAGCAGATACCCTCTCTCTAAATTCTTTCAAGTTTTGAAAATGTAGACACTTCAGTGATAATGTGACATTAAATGCTCCCTGACTGATATGGCAGTATTACAAACACATGACTTTTTGTGTTATTACCAAGGTGCACAGAGGGAGGGTCTCTAATGCCACGTTCACACTGCCACCCCGTCAATAACACAGGTTTTTGGACCTGGGATATTGCCATGTCACAGAGCATCCCAGCTCATCAGACCACGTTCACACTGTACCTTGGACCCAGGAAATTCCTGGGTCGACCCCGTTCATGCAGAACCCAGGTCTATCCTGGCAATAAGTGTGAGTCATCACAAGAGGAGCTTTGATTGGCAGACAAAGATAAGGTCATGTAAAGGGGACTTTTTTTGCACACAAAGATGAGGCCAAAGTGGGTGTGACTGTTCACTGCATTTTAATCATGGCCGACGAGTTACTATTGTGTAGCCCAGAGTTTCTGGTTAATTGCGTTATTTTGCTGTTTTATACAGCAAATGAGAGTTTGATGCAGCTGCTAACACTGTGCTACCCTACACAGTGTCATTTAGGAGGAGAAAGGCGCAATTTATGGCAAAGAGGGAGAATACTCAACGTCTTATTTGTGCAGGAGGAGAGCTTTTATCACGGAGAAGCTTTCTGGTCTACTGTGGAAGCTTTTGTGGACGAACAGTGGATGGCACACTTTCGCATGTCACGTGGGACATTTCAGTATGTACTGGACCTTATCATCCCAGCACTTTCTAGACAGACCACAAACTGCAGAAAAACCACTGCACCAAGTGGGAGACTAGCAATTGTGTTGTGGTGATATGCTACCCCTGGCGAATACCGCACAATATCCTGCTTGATGAAGTGAGGAAATCCACGGTTTGCACTCTAGTGCATGAAGTCACGAAGGCATTGCTGGAAGGCCTTTTTATCTCCTTGCCTCAAGGAGATAAACTAGATGACACCATCACTGGATTCCTGCAACGTAGATAGCCACAGTATGCTGGAGCCATAGATGGGACACTCATTCCTATAATTGCCCCCACAGAAAACCCTGCGGATTACTACAACCGCAAAGGCTGGCATTCCATTATTCTACAGGCTGTAGTTGACCACAATTATTGGTAAGCATCGTTTTTTATTTTAATGTGACTGTGTCTTATGATGTGTATTGTAAAACAAAGCTAAATATATTTTATTTTCAGTTTCACAGATGTCTTTATTGGTTGGCCTGGACATTCCCATTATGCCAGAGTTCTGGTCAATTCGGATCTGTACCAGATTGCAGTGGAGAAGCAAGGTGGCTGGTTGTTCCCTAGAGAGGAAAATATCTATATTGTTTTTATGATTCTTTTCTCAGCTAATACATTCATTGATTTTTTTTCTATTTGTTTACAGTCCCTGTCCATCTGTAGATGTTCAACTTTCCAAATACAATTCTAAAATATACCAGCAGGTGAATTGTGTCCTGTAATTAAAATATAGCTAGCATGTATATGTTTTGTGTTTTTTTGTGCTAGGTATTATAGATTGCAAGATCCACAGTTGTAGTGATTGTTGCCAAAGTTGCAATATTCTCTGTAAAGCACTGCAGAATATGTGTGCACTATAGAAAGAATTGTTAAAAATAAAATTGAGCACACATATTTTGTGTGTGCATAGCATCAAATATTTCAGACAACCACATGAATGTACTTGCACCAGCACTACTATGAATTCAATCTGTTTTATTGCCTTACAGAAATCCAAGACCGTTAATGGGGTGGAGATCCCAGTACACATCATCAGGGATGCAGCTTACCCATTGCGGCGATGGTTGATGAAGAGCTTCGCCCAGCACCATCAACTTTCTGCGGAACAAATTTTCTTCACCCATACCCTCAGCTCTGCTCGGATGGTGGTAGAAAAAGCCTTTGGATGACTGAAAAGACGTTGGTGGTGTTTATTGAAGAAAAATGACATTGATACCAAGCTTCTGCTTCATGTAGTTGCTGCTTGCTGTATTTTACATAATATTTGTGAAATACAGAAAGAGCAGTTTCTACCAGAGTGGAACGTACATGAGTCTGAACTATCTCAGTTTTCTGTAGATTCAGCGACATGTGAGGAATTTGTTGCGGATGACATGGGTTTTTTAGTGATGTGCCTGAGTTTGGGAGACAAAATTGTTGCCTTCAGCTATATAAGTCCTTCAAGGTGGTATGGAGAGTGTGATTTCAGTTGCATACCCCTTATTTGTGTAAGGAAAGAGCTCTCTGCAGCTCGTGCTCATTATCAAAGAAGCGTTGGAGATGTGCGTCTTCTTGCACCTGCATAGCCATATCCATTTCCTTGAGCTGTTCAACCATTATTGTGGTCATGGCTTTTTTTGCTTGTTCCATCTGTGTGAGCTTCTTCTTTCTTTGAGGAACTGTAAACTAGAAATAGGAAAAACAAACACAACACATTAGGGCCAGCGAAGAAGAATGATTGTTGCTGCAAACTAACATAGCAGTGTTGTAAGCTGATATGTACTTGAGGCCTCCTCCCTCCTGCACACTAGCTTCACGCTGCAACATAGACATGTTAATGTTTTAATATGTATTTACGTTTAGTTTTTAATGTTAAACTCTCATTTATTTATTTCATTTAGTTTTTTAAAGTTAATAAAACTTACTATTGGAACGTAACGGTTGGGTCTCCGTCACTGTTGAAGGTTGTGTCGCTGTTAATGGTTGTGTTGCTGGGGAAGGTGTTGTTGCTGGCAAAGGTTGTGACTCCGCAAATTTGTATAAAGATGTATTCATGCTGTCTTCATTCACAGCAGAAGTGTCCAATTCATCACTTCCTTGCTGCGATTTATCACTAATCAGCAGTGAGGGCACGCTTGAATGACTGCTTTCAGGTGTTGGACACTAAGAATCAGGGCAGCTTGAGAAGGAATGTGCTATAGGATTTGCTAGGACAGAGTTGCCAATCACCACGTTACACTACTCCTAAAATGGCCATTCCATTTGGCCAGCACCACTCTTTCTGCTGTTGTTGTCATGCACTTTTGAGTATTGACCCAGGAATAACCCTGCAAAAGTCCCAGGTCTAATTCCCAGATCATCAGACCTAGGTAGATGCAGGAACACCTGCTCACACTGGGTCACAACACTGGTCATCAGGGCTCGCCCTGGCAATATCCCTAGTTTTTAGGGCAGTGTGAATGGGTTATTACACACTCTGAGACCAGAAGCCAGGGAGTCATGGTAGTGTGATAATTCATTCAACAGATTGTTTCACAAGTAAAATGTGCTAGGCAACAAAAGCATACATCCATAATCAGGAAACATGATGCTGTTGCAAAATTCCAAATCGACTTTGAAAAGGCAAAATTTTAGTGATGAATTCGCAATTTCTGTGCAAATGCAGCCATTTATAAACTTCGCTAAAGTTGAATATCCTTGGATGATAAGGTTAGCCATAAACCTTTATTTCAAGCAACTGGTATATCAGAAAACATCACAGCAGTTGTAAATAGTTCTTCTGTGCACAAGTCTCATAATCTATTCTATAAGCTGAACTGAATACTGGCTATCACATTGTCTCTGCTTAAATCATACATCGTTATAAAGACAAAATAGAAATGGAAAGTTCAAAAATATGCTAGACTTTGGAAGGGGGAGAAGCCCTGTGTATAATGCTCATAGTTGCTACAAAAAATGTATAAGAGTGATAGCGCTTCAAAATAATACTGTGCAATAAAAAAAACATAAAAATATGAAACAAACAGTGGGCCTGATTCATTAGCGATCTCATCTGCCGTTTTTTGCGGATCTTATGAAAATAGTCTCTGCGCATGCCCAGAAAAGGGAACTAAGAAGGAACATTTGTTGCATAAGTTAAAAATTTCTTAACTTAAGATGAAAATCCTTCTTAACTGCACTTAAGAAGTTCTCCAACCACTTAAGAAAAAAGGGTTGGGAAAGGGAGAGGAATGGGCGGAGATTGGATGGAGATCATACTGACCTAAGAAGAGAAGGCGTTTACCTCCGGATCCGTCAGATAGATAAGAAGAAATGCTTAGTGTTTTTCTTAACTTCTTGCTTAACACTTAAGGAAGCTCGGGGTCATGTTTAAATTCAAAAAAGCTATAGCACCAGCGCTGAATAACAACACTAAAGAGTAAAAAAAAGCATTGTTTGTTTAAAACACTCACAACTAAATATGCACAACATACATGTTAACATCTTCACTCTGAATTTTTTTATAAAAACATTTATATTAATGCCAAACATTAAACAATGTACTATTTTTTAAAAACAACCATAGTGGATGCACAGTTGTAATAAATTGCAATGTGAAGTGGTTGATGTGTAACATCTAATAGTTAGCCTATACCTTATTTGATAATTTTTTAAATGGCTAATAATATGCTAGTATAAATAAAGCATTAGAGTTTAATTTGTTTAAACTATGTAAATAAAATGTGAGTACAGAAACCATGCGCACTCTTGCATGAGGGACTCATAGGAGGACACCCGCACAAACATGGGGAGGATAATTAAACTCCACAGAGATAAGGCCATGAATCAGGATTCGGACTCATGACCCCACTGTTGGAAGGTGGAATGTCTAACCACTAAGCCAACATGCAGATGGAAACAATATGTGCATGATATAGACTAGAATGAAAAGCTCAACAATAAACCATTGCATGCAAGTCAAGTGCTACTGGCCAGCTAAAGTGTTACTGTGAAAAATTAACAATTGCACACACCAGCAGCACCAAATAAGCCACCATACTAAACTGTTGTAAAAACAATGTTTGCTTTAAAAACCCATAATAAAAAAAACTATGTACAACATACACCTGCATACACTTTTCTGATAGATGCAATTTTAATATTTTGCAATGTAAATTCATTGATGTATAATATATTTATAGTAATAATAATAATAGTTGGACTTTAAATTGTTTGTCATTTTATACCTTCTGCCTTTTTTTGGGACTTAGGTGTTGTTTGTTTTTATCTCTGGATATTTTCTATTTATTTGGATTCACTTTATTTTGAACAGCTGCTTGTCTCTGTTGTAGCTCCACACAAATTTCAATATGCAATATAGGCATATTCCACAAAATTGGTCAGCAATCGAACTCATGACCCCACTGATGAAAAATGGATTGTCTAACCACTAAGACAACGTGCAGATTGAGCATTACATACATATATAGACTTAAATGATAAGCACCGTGCTTTAAAGTCCTATTAGATAAAATAAAATGTGAGTAAATAAACCATAAACCAAGCTAATAGTGCTCCTAAAAAAGAAACAACACAACACAGGCCAACATGAAGGTTTAAGGATAATCAATAAAGAATTACACACACATTCTCTTGTTCTCCGACATGAAAAATGTGTTATCTGTAATTTTTGAATTGTAAATAAATGTGGATGCGATTTCAACGGCTAATAATTCGCAATCATAAATATACATGCACGATACAATACTCTATAGACAGAGCAAACACCTAAACATATACTAGCACACTCTTCTATAAGTGATACATTGGAGTAAACCCAAATAAACATGAGGATATACAAAGTCCACACAGATACAGGCATGACTCTGGATTCAAACTCATGACCCTACTGTTGGCAGCTGGTTTGTCTAACCACTAAGGCTTACTTCAGATGGAAACAACCATACAACATAACACAGGCACTAGTGGCAACCTAAAGTGTTAATGAGCATAATTAAATGAACAATTGCATACACCTTCTTAGTTACTGACATGAAAGATCATAAATTTTTTTAAAAAAATTAAAATAAGAATGTCTATGCAAATGCATCTCAGAATAAATCGCAGTCAGAAATAAATGCATACATATTTTAATCAGTATAAAATTAAACAACAGATATCCATAAACAGCGTTGCAGATCTTATACTACAGTGGGCCATACACCTGCATATACTTGTCTCATTACAATCCACTATAAAAGACTGCTTCATGCACACTTGAAGTTGGTTAGGAGTCTATACTGGAGTTTACTAGAGTGGATTTGTATAGTGGACTTTTATTTGTATTGACAGTTATCCTTTCTCTTTTTCCTTTATAGACACTTTAAAATTTTGTGTCTGTAAGATATTTTATGTTCCACAATAACAGTGCATCTCGATTTTAATATGTAATTTGCATTTTAACGTGTATTTTTTCTATTATAATTTTTAATATTTTTTTGGGGGGGAGGGGTGTTGTGAAGCTTTTCAACCTAATATCTGTTAAGATGATTCTTATGTGTTTTGGCACTTCCCCATGTTACATGTTTATCCAACAGATCCCCAGCCCTCCTGAAACTGTGGAGGCAGGCCTTCAGGTTCCAGACTGATTTGCAAGGTAAACTACTTTTCTAATATGGTTTATATCACACTTTTAAAATTCTCTAACATCCTAAAAATACAATTGTTGTTGGGTGATGAAAGTAACGGCATGTTACATTTTTCTAAACATAAACAAATGCATGCATTAGACAGTTTTGATTGAAAAAAATGTTTACCTTTGAAATCTGCAATTATTTTGTAATCGGGCTGTAATTATCAGATGTGAGTTTTCTAGCCATAGCACTTATAAAAATAATGTTGATGGCTGACTGTTAAGAGTTTAGCTGGAAAAAGACTAAACTAAAGGCTTTCATTGATGTACTACAAGCCTTAGCTGGGACATGTCTGTCTCCCCTGAAAAATAGACAGTAATCAATCATAGTCTGTGTTAATCATATATCTGACTTTGTGAATGTTCTTTTCTGCCCAGGTAAACAAAGTAATTGTTGTGTCTGTTTTTTGATTTTAAGGCACTGATATGTCAATGCGTTCTAATGGATAAGATACCTTATGAAAGATAATCTTTCATTTTGAGGATAAGTGAGAAACAGACAACATTTTATTAAATAGCTAAATGTGTGTAATTTATTCCAACAGACCTTATGACCCAGCTGACAGCTGGAGCACCAAGGAGGTGCAGCAAGGATCATTTCATGAAGGAGGAGGAACAGGACATGAAAGAGTTGCCTTTGTAGGCATGCAAGTATCTATAATTAACAATGTTATTTCTTTTAGGTTATTGGGGGACCTGTGTTACAGTTAAGCCATCAGAAATTGTAGATTTTACAGCTTGAAAGTACAGTTGTGTACAAAGCACACACAGTCAAGTAATATTTTGTTTCAAAATGGCCTAAGGTTGATCTCTTTTTCTCTAATATTTTAAACAGATAAAGAAGACAGTCCATATGGTTTCCAGCATGACCTGTCCGGCAACACTTCTAACCATGGGATAAAACCAACATGCATGTGCTTGTATTTTTATCTTTGTTTTTGTTTTTTTGTAAAAATGGAGTTTGTATTTACAGTTTGTTTTTATTTTGTGTTTCATTTGATTACTGAAATTGTGTTTATAAATAAATATTAATATTTTAATTTTGCAAAACTCATTCTCCTATAGCACTCTGCTGCTTTGGACACTGTTGAACACCCTCTTCTCCTACACATGCTTCACTCCATTGTCCATCTAGTCACAGTTCTCTCCTGGGTGACTTCCTACCTGTCTAACCGCTACTGTAGTGTACCCACTTATGGCACATTCTCCCTTCCACTCTCACTCACTACTGAGGTCTCACAAGGCTCCTTTTTTTTCTAAATGTTATACTTTAAATTGTACCTCTCATATCTTGGGGTACTAATTTGGTCATGTACCCTCCAATACCACCTCTACGCTGAGGACATCCAATTGTACATGGCTTTCCCTGACCTATTTCTTTCAGCACTATCTGTTGAAAACCACTGTCTTTCTGTATTTGCCCCATGGATGTCACAACGATAGCTAAAGCAAATCATGTTCTATACAGAGCTCATTCTTTTCCCTCATGCCAGAGTCAACAACTGGCCTCCAATCTCACTCACTGTCAATAACACCACTCTACCCTCTGTGTTACATATAATTTAATTACTGAGTAAGTTTGTGAGGAGGATAGGAGGACCAGATTCATGAGGCAAAATATGGCCCAATAAATGTGTTACTTTGAACCTTATCAAAACCATATCACAAAGTTATGTTTTAAATTACAGACACATATAAAACCATAAGTAAATTACTGTTTGCTTTTTCTGGTGGTTACATCCAAATTTTACACTTTATTTCTACACTTACATTTACAACTCAGCTAGGACAAAAACTACCAGACTTATAAATCTAGTGCCTGTTATCTGGTGCCTGCAATTACAGGTTCCTGTTATAAAGTGCCAGTAATTGCGAATAGCGGAGTACATTTCCCATCTATACTCCCCTCTTTGCTAGGATACATTGAATGAATGAATGAATGAATGAATGAATGAGCGGCAGACATTGTGCACACAGATGTAGAAAAGATTTGTGAGTGACGTAAGCTCACCCACACATGTTCTGAAAACCAATCACAGTGCAGAGTACTGGAGAGTAGCTTAGTTCCAAGATGAGGTCGAGTACATTTGCACGCAGGGAGCTAAGGGTGTTGGACGTGTCAAAGAGTATGCCAGCAGGGAGATACATCTACAACGAGATGAAACTGCGGGAGTACCAGAGGGTGCGCAGGCACATTATGTTGCGGTTTCACCACCGTAGATCTATAGTGCAGCTCCAGCATCGCTGGAGTGACCTGCCAGCCCCAGCGTTTGGTCGGGCTGAGAGAGGAGATTTTAAGATGTGAATTTACTATTATTTGGTAAACATAACTGTAATACACACTTCAAACTTTACACAAGACATGGTAGACCGCAAATATATGTCTGGTGTCAGGAACCCCTCCAACCAGTACAATACCACCCAGAGTCTACTCTGACAGTCAGGTGTTCACTGGAGCCCCTAGTGGTGGGGACAGACTTGGCTTCAGACTACAGAGGGTCGTGTGGCGTGTACCAGCTGTGGGGAACCCAGGAGCAGAGGGTAATTGCAGACAGCAATTCCAAAGAACAGGCCGAGGTCAGAGGTAATTTGCTAGGAAGAATCGTCAGGAAACACGCCAAGGGTCGAGGTCACGGGCAAATCAGCAGAAACGGTGGTACAGGCCAAATGGTCAAGGGCACAGGCAAAAGACAAATCCAGGAAACAGGCAGGGGTCATACACGGCAGGCAGAAATCCAAAGGCTAAACACCAAGAGTACAGGAGTACAGCAGCAGGCAGCAACACAGGAATCTGGAAGCTATAACCAGCAGGGAGGCTAAGCCCTCCCTGCCTTAAATACAGGAATCAGCCAATCAGAGCCTAGCTCTATAATCGCCCTCAGACTCTGCTAATGATAATATTAATTAGCCCGCAGGCTTGCTGAGCTACTGCGCACGCGCCCGACTGCCCTGCAATTGCGGGACGTAGCGCTGAACTGACAAGCGTCCGACCGTTGCTACGGCAACGGTCGGCTGGGCCCCTGGAAGTGACGTCCTGGTCTTCATAGCGACGCCCAGGACGGAGGGAGGAGAGTCGCGGCGGCTGGGCACTGCCGCGGCTCGTAACATCTGGTTCCAGATTAAAAATGTCACTCTCTCTCCAATGCCACATGCTTTGGTACATGTGAAATTGTGCTTTTAAACTAAATTTACTATCCCTACTGATTAAGGCCCAAACTCCAGACCAATAAGGCATATTTGGGATTCAAAGTCATGACCCCAGTGCTGTGAGGCAGAAGTGCTAACCACTAAGGCAACATGCTGACCTTACAGAGATTTCTAATATTACAGTGGCAGATGTGTTATATTACAAAAAGAGTTGAACGGCATCTTTGGGGACAATGCTCACAGTTGACCTAAGCTGATTTTCACATGTTACAAGGCCTTACCCAAATACCTCCTGTAAAATGTCTCTCTAATCAGACACTAGTTAGATGTTAAAAATTTGGGATCAGAAAAAAATGAATTCTATGTTATTCATTTAGACAGTAATATTGACATTTCCACATCCATAATCCCAAAACAAACATTGTTACAGGCCATCTGAAAGTGATGTGTGTCTGTCAAATTTAATTCCTTTTATTAAAGATTTTCTTTATATCTGTATTAAAATGCATGTTTCACAATGTCAGTTCACATAATTATCTGTCTAGATGTTTATAATTGAGAAGCAAGTTGAAGTTTTTACAATAAGTTTATGTGTAACATTTATTCCAGCAGACCGTAGACATTGTGCCCGTCAACAACAGACATTGGAGGATGCAATGGAGGAGGTGGAGGAGGCAGCATAGGAGGTGGCGAAGGAGCCAGCGTTGGAAGTGGAGGAGGTGGTTCTTGTGGAGAAGGTGGCCCTGGAGGAGGATGGAGCTGCCACACAGGCGTTGTTGGAGGTGGCGATGGGTGAATGTAAGTAGTGAAATGAAACCCTTTTACTAATTGTATTCCTTTTGAGGCACATTGTAGATGAGCAAAAATCATGATTGATCACATGCCATTTTCCCAATAGCTAGTTATCCATTCCACAGTTTTCTACCATGATGGCCATAATAATAATTTTTTGTGATTCAAGTAAACCCCACCCCCCCAGGCACCACACAAATATGTATATATAGATACATCTGCCACCCAAAAGTATTAATCCTCTGCCTAGTACTGTGTCTAGCATACCATTAATCTTTTCCGACAATGTAAAGTTATTTAACACTTCATGCCTCTGCTGATCCCGGCAAATGGGGTAAACAAAGTACACTCTTTTGAAGTAATATATGTTTGAACAATTAGCTAAGCATGTTTTTTTTTTTCTTTTTCTTCAACAGTTCATGAAGACATCCATGCTGGTGGGAGGAAATCCCACAATCCAAAGATGACATCTTAAAATATAGAAGAAACATAAAAGAATATTCAAAATTGTTAAAAAAAATAATAATATTTTGCAACAAAATTATTAGTTGTTCAAAATATTTATAATGTTGTTTTTTCTAATATTAAAATTAAAAAAATTGTTATAACAAAAAAAAATTATTGTTTGTGTCTTTTGTAATTTAATTACAAGAAATGTGTCCAGATTATTTTAGCCAATAATGGATGGACATTTAGAACATACTTTAATATTTAATTTACATTGGTCCCTTTGTACTACATCATAATTTCTTTCATCATTTATTTATTTATGATGGCACCCACAATTCTGAGGCGCTGTACAGAAAACATAGTCCCTGGCCCAATAGAGCTTACAGTCTAATAATCCCCAAACACACACACACACACATGCCAATTTCATATCAGCAAATGCAACTACTAGCATGCATTTTGATTGATGAAGTCAAATGGAGTTCAGGGAGGTAAACAAAACATGGGGAGAACATACAGGACAAGATTTGTTAAGAAAAGTTAGTCAATTAAAGGAGTGACTTGGTCAAAGCATGTTTGATTGGAGGTATATTGAAAAAGTTGATATATATTTATAATTGGGGTAAGGCATGTTCTAGATCAGTGGTCAGGAAACAGGGGTAAATTACCCCAAACGGGGTAAAAAATGAAATTACTGGGGGTAATGCTGCCAATTCACATGTCAGTTGGATTGTAGACCCTTTTAAATGAGAAATTGCTGTTGTACCAGAAGAGCCTCAAGGGTTGGCAGAGGCACTTCTTGAGCTTCGATGCAATAATGAAGCACGTATTGCATTTGAAAACAAAGCAGATCTGTCATATTTTTGGATGTCAACAGCTGCGAAGGCATTCAAAATTGCACATGGGGAGGCAGTCAAAAAGTTGCTGCCTTTTGCAACAACCTACCATTGCGAACAAGGATTTTCCACTCAAACAAACATAAAAACAAAGCAGAGAAATCGATTGGACGCTGAAGACTGTATCCAAATTGCTCTGACATCAAAATGCCCCAATATCGATGCTCTCGTATCAAAAATGAAGCAACATCATTTTTCCAAAACCTGAAGTTTTGAAGTTGAAGCTTTCAAGGAAATTTTCAATAGATTCAATAATCTCTCTCTCTCTCTCTCTCTCTCTCGTGCAACCCGGGTTTTTCCATTCATAGTGCAGGCAACCCGGGTACGACCCAGGAATTACCCCATCGATAAATCCCGGGTTGAAGACCCGGGTTTTTAGACCCGGGATTTTTGACTTGTACCATTCATATTGCACCAAGACCCGGGTCCTTTGAGCTCGACCCGGGAAAAACCCGGGATTTTGGTGCAGTATGAATGGGGTATAAGAAGGTGTGTTGATTTAGCTCATTAACACTTCATTTGTCCAAGGTAATATAATTATATAAATGCTAATGTGAATAATTAGGTTACAAGAATTCTACACAAAACATTTGGATTGTATTTAAACATTTGTAAACAAACCCTTCGCATCTCCCACATTTGCCGTTACGTAACACCGTCTTATCTTTCAGTAAGAAGCGGATCTTAAGAAATGGTTCATCTTAAGATGAATTGACTGCTTAGAATCCGTTGCATCTTATTTTCCGTTGCGCAAATGATTTAAAATGGCCGTGTCTTTGAACTTCCTTTTTGAATCGCGACTTTCTTATCTTTCCGTTTGTTCTTAAATACGTATCGCAAAAAAACACATCTTCCGTAAATAAGTAAGTAGATGCACTTATGTCCCCTATAACAGCTGTAGTCACCAATGTTATCAAGACCCTCAAATCGTCCTAACCCCCAGATCCAGAAGGACTATGTGAAGAATTTTATAAAGTTGTATAAAGTTGTATCTCACAGAAGCCATGTTCAACATTAACATTATAATGAAATAATCCATTATTCCAAGACACTTTAATTGAGCTATAATCAAGGCCAGGCAGAGACACTGGATCACCAGGCTCTTATAGGTCAATATCATTGCTCAATGTCCGCTGTAGATCTTAAACTATTGGCTGTGATTCTGAGAGAGTCTAAGGAATACACAGGTATTAAGATAGGAACACTAAAAAGTAAACTAGCTTTATTTGCGGATGATCTGTTGCTATTAGATTGTAATCCTGTAACCTCAGTCACGACAGTAGTGAATATAATAAATAATTTGGGTTGCTTTACAGGTTACAAGTCCATTTCAATATATCAGAAATTATGCTTATGACAGGGAAAAATGTATTAACAAGAATTCCCCAGCTTTCAACACAATTTAGACTAGTGAAAAAGCAATTCAAATAGCTTTGGATATTGAACCCTGCTGATTTAAAGGAACTTTATAAAGTGAACTTCAGATCTATCATGGAGAATATAGCCAAATTGCAACATAACTGGACATTTAAGAACTTAGGGTCTGATTCATTAAGGATATTAAATGAAGAGGTATCTTATTTCAGTCTCCTGGACAAAACCATGTTACAATGCAAGGGGTGCAAACTAGTCTTCTGTTTTGCACATAAGTTAAATACTGGCTGTTTTTTCATGTAGCACACAAATATCAACTTTAAATTTCAGTGTACAAATAAATTATCACGTATTTGTGTGCTGGAATAAGGTTATGTTGTTTGCTAATACCACTTTCACAATGAATTTGCAGAAAGACTCACTTGCTATGTTGTGATCTAACTATGATGTATAGACATTAGATTCACAGGAGAGGACATAAATCCAATGCTAACAATCATTAAAATAGCTAAAAATGTTATCATTAAAAATTGGTCCTTTCTTAGGAACTGTAAAAAGCATTTTACTAGCTTTTACCAAAAATTGGGTTTATACTGTACATATAAAAACTGGATAAGGCCCAACCGGTGCATATAATGAAATTATTTGAATCAACGGACTTGTATAGGCAAATCAGTGACTCTTCTTAATAAATGTTGCAGTGATGCTCCTTCCCTCCTGGTGACCCTTTCAACCCTTATTGGACACATGATAGGGCACATAATAAACTACATTACAATGACTGATTGAGGCAAGCTCTATTCATCTACGAGAGGTTGTCAAATCCAGCTATATATAAGGAATTAAGGGACAAGGTCTGTGCTCTCAAACACAATAAAGACATTTGGTGGTAACAGCATCAATTTGGGAAAATTATAGAAACTATACTCTAAATCAGTGTTTCCCAAATCCAATCCCAAACACAAAAGAAAGGGTGGTGATAACACTTGTAATGATGAGTCGTCTCATCTCTCTCTCTAGTTACGGTGCTTCCACTTGAATCTTCACTGCAGCTTGTGGGATGCAGAATGTTATTTTTTCCACCAGGGGATGACTTGGGAGATGCACAAGCTTACACAAAGAATTCTACAGAGACACGAGAAGGACTAAAAAAAACTGGGACTTTTTATCAACAGGGTTGATGGTGGCTTGATTAATCATCAACATCATCAACATTTATTTATATAGCACCAGCAAATTCCGTAGCGCTTTACAATTGGGAACAAACATTAATAAGACAATACTGGGTAATACATACAGACAGAGAGGAAAGAGAACCCTGCTCGAAAGCTTACAATCTATAGGACAATGGGAGTTAGAAACACAAGGGCATGTGCTACATCATATTGCACAATGGACCAGCCAGACTGCAAAGGTAAAAGTACTGAGTGGGCTATGTGTGTTGCAATGTTGGTCAGAAGGTTGTTGTCTTGCGTTGGCAGTGTAGAGGATGGTAATAGGGTAATCTAGGGAAATTAAGATGATGGTTGAGGAATATCATAACCTTGTCTGAAGAGGTGGGTTTTCAGTGAACGCTTGAAGGTTTGAAGACTAAAGGAAAGTCTTACTGTGCGTGGGAGGGAATTCCACAAAGTAGGTGCAGCCCGGAAAAAATCCTGTAACCGAGAATGGGAGGATGTGATGAGAGTGGAGGAGAGACGTATATCTTGTGCAGAACGGTGGTGTCAAGTAGGGAGATATTTCGAGACAAGTGAGGAAATGTATGTCGGTGCAATCTTGTTGATGGCCTTGTATGTTAGTAGAAGAATTTTATATTGGATTCGTTGAAATACAGGCAGCCAATGTAGAGACTGACAGAGTGGCTCAGCAAAGGAATAACGGTTAGTAAGGAAAATCAGTCTAGCCGCTGCGTGCAAAATAGATTGTAGGGGTTCAAGTCTGACTTTGGGAAGACCAGTAAGGAGGGAATTGCAATAGTCGATGCGGGAGATGATGAGTGCATGAATTAATGTTTTTGCGGTGTCTTGTGTCAGATATGTGCGTTTTCTGGAAATGTTCTTTAGGTGTATGTAACATGATTTAGATATAGAGTTGATGTGGGGAATAAACGACAGTTGTGAATCAAGGATTACACCTAGGCAACGAGCTTGCATGGTGGGATTTATGGTCATGTTATCGACAGAAATAGAAATGTCAGGCAGGAAGCTTCTGTTCTTGGGTGGGAATATTATTAATTCAGTTTTTGAAAGATTGAGTTTGAGTTGGCGAGAAGACATCCAAGATGAAATGGCAGAAAGTCAGTAACGCGAGACAACGCAGATGGTGAAAGATCAGGAGAGGATAGGTAAATTTGTGTATCATCCGCATAGAAATGATACTGAAATCCAAAGGAGCTTATTAGTTTTCCAAGAGAAGTGGTGCAGATAGAGAATAGCAGAGGACCTAGGACTGAGCCTTGTGGAACTCCTACTGATAAAGGAAGTGGAGCAGAGGTGGATCCAGAGAAATTAACACTGAAAGAGCGATTAGATAGGTAGGATGAGAACCAGGATAGGACAGTGCCTTCAAGACCTAGGGATTGCAGCGTTTGTATGAGGAGAGAGTGGTCAACAGTGTCAAATGCAGCAGAGAGATCCAGGAGAATTAGAAGAGAGTATTGGTTATTATTTTTTGCTGTGATCAAATCATTGACAACTTTGGTCAGCGCAGTCTCTGTGGAGTGTTGAGAGCGAAAGCCTGACTGAAGAGGATCCAATAGGTTGTTTGCTGTAAGAAAGTGTGTGAGGCGTGTGTAGGCAATTCTCTCGAGAAGCTTGGAGGGGCATGGGAGATGGGGCGGTAATTTATGAGAGAGTTAGGGTCAGAATTCTGTTTTTTTAAAATGGGAGTAATCACTGCATGCTTGAATATAGAGGGAAAAATACCAGTAGAAAGAGATAGATTACAGATTTTAGTTAGAGGGGGAATGAGCACAGGAGACAGGGACATACCCATTTGTGAGGGAATGGGATCAGGAGGACAGGAGGTAGAGTAGGAAGATGAGAAGAGAGTAGAAACTTCCTCTTCATTTGTGGGATCAAATGAAGAGAGTGTCAGAGGGTGCTACAAAGGATTTGAGCAGATTGCTTGTCAAGGGAGATACCATTTCAAGCCTGATCTTATCTATTTTGTCCTTGAAATAGGAAGCAAGAACCTGTGCACTGATGTTAGTTGGAGGATTTGGGGCAGGAGGATTCAGAAGAGAGTTAAATGTGTTACAGAGGCGTTTGGGGTTAGAAGCCTGAGCATAGATGAGAGATCGGTAGTATGCTTGTTTAGCAGTGTCCAGAGCATTTCTGTAGGAGTGGTAGATATCAGTATATGTGATGAAATCATTAGAGGCACAAGATTTACGCATTTATAGTTGTTACTTGGGGCAGCTTGTAATTGGGTAATGATGAATTGGAGGGAGGGGGTTTAGGAGACATTATTTGATGTCACAAATATATATATATCTCACGGTGTGTGTTTGTGTGACTTCCCTTATCCCAGCTGGAAATCAGTGGTATCAGAAATAGATAGTGTCAGTCTTGCTGTCCTCCTTAATTGTAGTCCCTCTCTGCTAACTCGTAAATTCACCGAAAACAAGAGTCTTTTTCTACATCCCTGGAATCTCTTGTCGCAAACTGAAGAACACACCAGCAGGGGACTCCCAGATCCTGTGACGACTTCTCCTTTCACAACAAAAGCTGTTCTCCGACACACAGCTCTGCTCCCCCTGCCAGCTCTATCAGCTTCTGCTCACAATCTCTCTCTCCTTTTTTCCAGCACTTTTCTCTTCCTTATTCCTTTCCTTCCTGACAGATGACCCTCCTTCTCATCTTGGTCCTGTTGCTTACTTTCTCCTTCTCCTCTTCTCAAATCGCCCCCTTACCGACAGCCCTTCTCTCTTACTCTCATTTTCTAGCAGGTTTGTGTGTTTTGTCGGCATAGCAAGCAGCTTGCGTCAATCTCTTACCCTTGCTACATTAGGTATACCTTTCAAGTACTAGGCAGAATCACTTTTATCTAAAGAACAGGCTGAATTTTTTTTGGCATACATTCCACAAGATGCTGGTAACATTCCTGAGAGATTCTGGTCCATGTTGACATGATAGCATCACTCATTCACTGCAGATTTGTCAGCTGCCCATGATGCAAATCTCCCGTTCCACTACATAACAAAGGTGCTCTATTGGATTGAGATCTGGTTACTGTGTATGTAATTTCAGTACAGTGAACTCATTGTCATGTTCGTGGAATCATGTTTAGATTATGTGTGCTTTGTGAAATGCTGGAAGTAGCCATTAGACGATGGGTAGACTGTGGCCATAAAAGATGTACATGGTCAACAACAGTACTCAGGTAGGCTGTGGTATTTAAACACTCAGGGCCTTAGTCATTAAGGAGAGCAAAGCATAAAAAAGGAGTAATGTTGCACCTGGGCAAAACCGTGTTGCATTGGAGGGGGAGGTAAATTTAAAATGTAGAGACATATTTATAGTTGTGTGTGTGTGTTAGGGAATGTAGACTGTAAGCTCCAATAGGGCAGGGACTGATGTGAGTGAGTTCTCTGTACAGCGCTGTGGAATTAGTGGCGCTATATAAATAAATGGTGATGATGATGATAGATGGGATAGGGCATGTCCTAGATCAACTTTAAATTTCAGTGTAAAAATAAAGCTGGCAAGTATTTGTGTGCTACATGAAAAAGCAGCCAGTATTTAACTTATGTGCAAAATAAAATAGTTATTTGCAACCCTTGCATTGTAACATGGTTTGTCTGGGAGAACATTTACTCCTTTTGTTGCTTTCCTTTCCTTAATGACTCAGGCCCTCAATTGGTACTAAGGGGACTAATCTGTGCCAAGAAAACCTCATACCAATACACCACCACCACCAGCCTATACCATTGACCAGAAGGTAGGATGGATCCATGGATTCACATTGTTTACGCCAAATCCTGACCCTAACATCTGCATATAACAGCAGAAATCGAGATATGTAGGTAACATTTTTACTATCTTCAAGTGTTCAGTTTGGTGAACCTGTGCCTATTGTAAACTAACAATCCTTTTTCTGGATGACAGTAGTGAAACGCGTGTGGCCTTCTGCTGCTATAACCCATCCACTTAAAGATTCGACTTGCTGTGCCTTCAGAAATGCTCTTCTGAATACCTCAGTTGTAATGCATAGCTGTTTAAGTTACTGTTGCCTTAATTTCAGTGTTAACCACTCTGGCCATTCTCCTCTAACCGCTCTCATTAAAAAGGACGTTTCTCCCACAGAACTCCCCATTACTCTATGTTTTTTGATTTGCACTCCATTCTCTGTGAACTCTAGAGACTGCTGTGCATGAAAATCCCTGGGGATCATCTAGCACAAACAATTATTCCCTGTTCCACGTCAGATCACATTTCTTACTGTCAGGCGCCGCCTGTAATCTCCGGGACTGGCAGGCCCTCTTAACAACATTTTGGGCCCCCAGGCAAAGCAGTGCACTGGGGCCCCTATATATACATATATAAATATATTAAAAAAAAAAAAAGTAATTATATATATGGGCCCTGCAGCCCAGGGGGGCCCGCCGGAGGCAGCAAAAAAAAAAAAATCTGAAAAAAAAAGAAGACAATACTTACCTTGCTGTCAGCTGGCGATCCGGCTCCCTCCATGGTCTCCTCCTCCGTGCGGCGCTCGCAGTGCATGTCGGGCGTGACGTCCCTCCTCACCTCTTTCATATCATTGACACAACTATCTGCTCTGCTCCTCAGGTCTGCTGCTTGGGTGTCATCCTTGACTCCTTTCTCTCAATTACTCCACATTCAGTCCCTCTCTCAGGTCTGCCATTATCATCTTCGCAACATCTCCAGGATTAGACATTTCCTCTCCAAAAATGCTTATCCACCCATTAAACAGATCTCACATTCACTATTGCAACCTTCTATTGTCTGGCCCGATCACCACTCTCTCCTCTTCAAACTTTAAAGCTATGGCAAGATTGATCTTGATTTAATACTTTGCTTCTGTCTCCCCGATCTTCAAATCCCTACATTGGCTCCCTGTTCACTACAGAATCCAATTCAAATTTACCTTCATCTTGAAAACTCTCCCCTCCAACAAAATCTCCAATGTCATCTCCCTCTCTGCTCAGCCACTGACCACTGTCTCACTCCAGCCTCCAAGACGTCTCTTCTGCTGTTTCCCACCACTGGAATGCTCCCTATTCTCAGACTCATCTAATCACCAATGCGACAAACATTCCCTAAAAAAATAATCTGTTCTTTAAAGGCTAGCAATCTAATACAAACCCATTCCTCACACCATCACCCCTTCCTGATTAACCTCCCCCAAATGGGTCATCCTTTTGTTTCAACCATTCTCCTTTAAATTGTAAGCTCTTACGAGCAAGGTCATGCCAACTCTTGTATCCTCCTCCCAACCCCCCTTCCTTTCTTGTTACTGTACCCTCATGTCCCAAGCTTAATAGTTTGCTTATGTCCCACCCACAGTATTTAACTTTTATCCTTCAAGCTTGTTATATGTTTACTTAGTTTTTTGCTGTACCACACTGTCTATGCTATGTTCTCCATGTTTGCACTCAACTTTGTCCCAACAGGATCTTACAAGCATGGCTGTTTCATTACCACGAGCTGCATGAAATTTACATACATATAGAAGGCAAATAAATGTGTTAGTCATTGTTTGGATGTGATACATAATTCAATTCAATTAATTCTATCAGGATCATGGAAATTGCATGTCAAATCGGGAGTTCAGACGAGGCGGACTTAGATCATTAAGGTCTGTTTGATCTACGTTATACTGCTTTTTCCCGTCTACTTCTTGGTCTGTGGAGGTTCGTGTCATTGGATGGGTTGTTCATCTTATACCCATCTAATCCAGGACATTGATCGACGTCTCAGCACGTAGCTGCTATTTACAAGTCGGTTATGTGTAGTTATTTAACACAGGTGGGTAATTCAATATACCTGTGTACAGGAGTATTGTTTGTTTAGACCGTGTATATTTTTTTTCCTCACGGAACTGTAAGTCACTCATCATTATTCCTGGTCCATCCATTGATTATGTATCCATAGCCATAGGCTATGTTTCATTCCATGACTGTAACTCACATCGCATTGTCCTGTCTCTACAGCGATTGTCTTTGGGAATATTTTATCCCCCAATAAGGAATAGAGTTTTTATTTTATTTTCATTTAATTCTATGTATATTGTTATGTTTGGTATGTGAATTAAATTTTTATTATTCATTCAGCACCGTGTTTGGTCTCAATCAGTTTCAGTGCTGTCTTAGTTTTTTTATTTGTTTGTATGCACTGCTTGTTAGGGCCACACAGCCCTTGCCAGCTGCGTTACTCATTGGGTATTTGATAAAATATTTGTTATTATCTATTTATCATATTTTTTTTATTGCCATACGATGCGTCAATTGGATCAAGTGTTTGTATCTCTGGTGTTCCATTACACCAACAAGGACTGTAATGACATTGTATTCAAATAGATATACTTTAATATGGAGTTGGTGCCCCTTTTGCAGTGATAACAAATTCCACTCTTCTTGGAAGGCTTTCCACAAGATGTTGGAGTGTTTCTATGGGAATTTGTGCCCATTCATTCTGTAGAGCGCTTATGTGGTCTGGCACTAATGTTGGACGAAATGGCCTGGATCTCAATCTCCGTTCCTGTTCATCGCAAAGGTGTTCATTGGCGTTGAGATCAGAGCTTTGTGTGGGACAGTCAAGTTTTTCCACACCAAACCATGTCTTTGTACTGTGTGCTTTGTGCACTGGGGCACAATCATGTTGGAATAAAAAATTGCCTTCTCCAAACTGTTGCCACAAAGTTGGAAGCATAGCATTGTCCAAAGTTAATTTATATGCTGAAGCATTAAGATTGCCCTTCGCTGGAGATAAGGAGCCCAGCCCACACCCTGAAAAACAGCCCCATACCATTATCCCTCCTTCAACTTCACAGTTGGTATAATGCAGTCAGGCAGGTAATGTTCTCCCGGCACCTGCCAAACCCAGACTTGCCCATCTGACTGCCAAACAAAAAAGCCTGATTTGTCCCTCCACAGAACACGTTTCCACTGCTTCACAGTCCAGTGTCGGTGTGCTTTATACCACTTCATCCGGCGCTTCGCATTTGTCTTGGTGATGTGAGGCTTGTATGCAGCTGCTCGGCCATGGAAAGCCATTCTATTAAGCTCCCGCTGCACAGTTTTTGTGCTTACATTAATGCCGGTGAAAGTTCGGGAAACTTCAGCTATGGAATCAACTGAGCAGTCGTTGATCCCGCTCTGTTATTTTACTTGATCTTCTGCTTCATGGTTGAGTTGCTGTTGTTCCTAAATGCTTCCACTCTCTAATATTACTACTTACAGTTGACCGTGGAATATCCAGCAGGGATCAAATTTCAAGAACTGCCTTATTGCAAAAGTGGCATCCTATCACAGTACAATGCTTGAATTCACTGAGCTCTCCAGAATGACCCATTTTGTATCACAAATGCTTGCAAATGGAGACTGCATGGCTAGGTGCTTGATTTTATACATCTCTGGTAATGGGTCTGATTAAAACAGCTCAATTCAATAGTCAACAGGTGTGGCTAAATACTTTTGTCCATATAGTGTATAAGCAGGAATTGAACTAGGAAAGAACTGTGTCACAAAGACCAATGGAGTGTGCAGGAGAAGACAGTGACCTACAGTGTTGAAAGCAACAAAGAGGTCCAGGACGACGAGTAAGGAAAATTGACCCTGAGACACTGCTGTATGTTCATTGTGAGATATGCGGATGTACACAAGTTGCTATGTAGATTTGAGGCAAAGGTTAAGAGAGAAATATGGTGGTATTTGGAGAGTGTCTGGGTTGCTGGTTTCTTTAGGTTTCATGAGATGACCGCATATTTAAAGGCGGATTAAAATGTGCCAGTGGGGAGAGACAGGTTGAAAAGGTAAGCTTGCAGTGGGGGCAGGAGTGGTAGAGAGAGGAGCAATTGGGAGGGAATAGGGTTAGGTTATAGAGTGAGATGAGTGTAGAGACTACATCTTCAGTTACTAGAGATTATGTACTGAAGGTGGAGGTTTGGACTATGTGGATGGGGTATTCAGGATTTGGCATGAGGAAATATCTTGTCGAATGGTGACAATTATGCCTTTGAAGTAGGTGGTAAAATCATGGGCTGTAAAGGGAGGAAAGAGGAAATGCAAGTGGGCAGAAAAGTGAGCTGAAAGTGGTAAAGTGGCAACAGGGTTTATAGAAGACTGGGTGGAAATCAGAGAAGTGTTTAAGATGAAAGGATGCATTTATAGTGGAGAAAGTTGGCAAAGGAGTAAGTCCATTTATAGACAGAGGGTCTGTTTGGTGTGCCGTGGTTGAGGTTTGGATCATTGGAGAGTATAAGTGGTGGCTGGAGCTGCATTGCTTTTAGTAAAAATGAGAAGTAGATTAGGTGGAAGGTATTTAGGTGTTGCTGTGTGCGTGTGGATTTTGGAGCAGGAAATGGAGCATGAGGTAAGGTGAGGCTGAAGAAAAGGAGGTTTAGGTTGGAGAGTGGGAAGGCCAACATGGAGAAATTAGAGATGAACAAAGTCAAGGGAGAACAAATCACAGTAAGTGAGAAACAGAGTCCACTTGGAGATACCAAAGGATTAACAGAGAGAGTGGAGTTGTCAATGGGAATATTGAAATTATCTATTATGAAATAGGAAGATCAAAGAATAGGAAATAAGTGATAGGGTGAAGGTGGAGAGGAGAGAATAGATGAACAGTGTGGACTTCAAAAGGAAGAGAGAGAGAGAGGGAGGGTTCCACAGGGAATGACTTGAAAGGTGCATCATGGAAAGTAGAATGCCTACTCCACCACCTTTTCTAAGTATGGGGATGTAGTGTCAGAGGAGTCAAGTCGGAATTCTTTAATGGCAAGGAGGTTGCAGGTTTTTTTAAATTACCAGCCCCTGGCTGATGTTAATAGAGTAGGGAGTCTCTGCAGTTTTGACACAAAGTCCAGGAAGCTGACAGATGGGCTTAGTGTATCTACCAGACAAACATAGATTGCAACAACAATCACAGATGAACAGATATGTAAACAGCTATACAGTTGAGCTCTGTGGGACCAGCAGCCAAGCGAAAGATTGCAACAGAAATCACTTTTTTTTTTTTTTTTTTAATTCTTTATTTTCATTGCAAGTGAGCAAGAATTATAACAAACTTGACCAAAAGAATGATCCATTAGGAAGAAATACTGTCAGTACATAACATTTGTAACACATGGACCATTAATAGCTCGTAGTATTGGCGAAACTCACTAGGCAAAAGTTTTAAATTGGCAATAAGACACAGACTTAGAAAGAAAAAACACTCCCCAAAGGAAGGGGAGACAAAGACTGACGGCAAGAAAGGAAAGGGGAAATAGGGGGGAGGGGGAAGCAGAAGACACATAGGGAAGGTGGAGAGAGGGGAGGGGAGCTAACAAGCGCAGACAGGTAAAGAACAAACTATCTTGAAATCTTCTGAATTTTTAAATTCAATCCAGGAAAACCATGTGGCTAAGAATTCTGTGGATTTGTCATTGGCTGAAAGGATAATGTCTTCCATGGACATATAATAGTCAATTCTATTGAACCAGTCCATAATCAGGGGGGGTGTTCGGGATTTCCAGCGTGTAGGTAGAACTGCCCTGGCCGCGTTGTTGAGGTGTTTCAGTAGAGATTTTTTATATTTTGAGGATTGAATAGGGCAGTATGAAAGTAGCCAGAAGCCAGGATCCTTGGGAACCTCGTGTCCCACAATAGTACTGGATAATCTAATGACCTCGTTCCAGAATGGGGTAATGAGTGGACATTCCCACCAAATATGGAATAAAGAACCCAGGGAACGGGAGCATCTCCAGCAAGAAGAAGATAACTGGGGATTAAATTTATGTAACAGAGTAGGGCATCTGTACCACCTGGTCAAGAGCTTATAGTGAGTTTCTATTACTGAGATGCTTAGTGAACAGGAGTGTGTATTTGTGAAAATTTTTTGCCAGGATGCCGAGGTTATATGTGGCGCTAGGTCCTGTTCCCATAATCTGACAAAAGGAGGCGGGGAACTGAACTGGTCCTCCAACAAAATTTTGGAAATTTCAGAAATAATATGGACTGGGGCAGATTTGGATAAGCACAAGTTTTCGAATGGAGTTGGAGGTCTGTTAAGAGTTCCGGTTCCTCTGATAGAATTAATGTAATGGAAGATTTGAACATATTTCCAATGTTCAGAGGAGGGAAGCGAGAAAGCTGACTGTAGGTCCGCAAAAGAGAGGGGTCTACCATTCGTCACCAGCTGACCGAGGCCCTTGATTCCCGCCCGAGACCACCTTCTGAAGTCAGAACCCGATTGGTCCGGTGGGAAGTCTGGATTGAACACGAAGGGGGTGATAGGTGAAGGAAAAGTTGAGATGCTTTTTCCAAAATGGATTTTCTTCCAAACCTTTAAGGTTGGGCCGATGGTTGGGTGAAGGATTCTGGGTATCTTAGATAACCAAGGTACCACATTTAGCGGAGTTGTGTTAAATTCATTTTCAATGACCACCCATTGTTTGAGGTCACCCCCTCTGGTCCAGTCCACTATCCTGCTAAGGAAAACTGCCTGAAAATAACCCTGGAGCATTGGCAATTGCGCCCCTCCTTGATGCTTCCGCCTATAAAGAAGAGCATGCTTAAATCGGGGTCTCCTACCTCCCCAGACAAAGTCGCGTATCAGACGCTGGAGACTGTCAAGGAATCTCTGAGGGATTATGATCGGAAGTGCTTGCATCAGGTAGAGTACTTTGGGAAGAACATTCATTTTTATGATGTTCATTTTGCCAAACCATGAGAATTTGGAGGACGACCAGGTTGCCAAGTCTTTTTTAATTTTATTTATGAGAGGGGGGAAAATTCAAATGGAATAGCTGGTCATTGGACCTTGCGATAGAAACCCCAAGATAACAAAAAAGTGAAGGCTGCCATTTAAATGGGAATGCTGATTTGAGGCCCTCTATTGATTGTTCTGGGGCTGAGATGTTAAGAGCATTCGACTTAGAGAAATTTATTTTGAAGTTGGAGAGCGTACCAAATTTAGAGAATTCTAACATCAGGTTAGGTAATGATGTAATGGGGTTTGTGATGATCGCAAGCAAGTCATCTGCAAATAGGGCCAATCGGTAGTTTTCTTTACTAATCTGCAGACCCGTGATGTTTGGGTTAGATCGAATCGCCCTGGCCAAGGCTTCCATACAGAGTACAAATATCAGAGGGGATAATGGGCAACCTTGACGAGTGCCGTTATAGATGGTAAAGGAGTCAGATAAAATGCCGTTTGCTCTAACTTTAGCGGAAGGGAATTTGTACAGGGCTAAAAAAAATTGTAAACAAGAGGGGCCAAGTCCCATATGGAGAAGTACCCCCTTCATGAAGCCCCAGTCCACTCTATCGAATGCCTTCTCAGCGTCGGTTGACAAGAGAATTGTGGGCAGGTTAACAGAAGAGGCGTAATGTATTAGATTAATAATTTTAGTAGTATTCTCTTTTGCTTCTCTGCCTGGTACAAATCCTTCTTGATCGTTTGTAATTAATTCCGGGAGGAGATTCTTTAACCTGTTTGAAAGAATCTTCGCATAAAGTTTAATGTCTACGTTTAGAAGGGAGATTGGGCGGTAGCTAGGGCATAGAGCTGGGTCTTTACCCTCTATAGGGATAACTGTAATATGCGCTTCCAGCGACTGTGGTGAAAAACCTTTTGTGTCCGACACTTCATTGAAAGCATCTAGCAGAATGGGACATAGCTTATCCAAAAATGTTTTGTAATATGATATGGAGAACCCATCAGGGCCAGGACTTTTTCCAAGGGGGGAAGATTTTATAGCTCCCCTTAGTTCTGAAAGAGAAAAGGGAGAGTCTAAAAGATCTTTTGCCTCTTGGGAGATTTTTGGAAAATCAATACCCCGAAGATAATCTCCTATAGCTTCCTCAGCCCGGGCATTATCGTTATCAGATACCTGGGATCTAATGTGATATAGCTTTGCATAATAGGAACGGAAGGCTTCAGCGATGGACTTGTCTGTGTGCCTAGTGGTGCCTCCAGAGTCTTGTATGCTATGTATGTAGGAGCGGTTACGTTGGGCTCGAAGGGCTCTAGCAAGAAAGCGGCTCGGCTTATCCCCCATTGATAAAATTTGTTTCTACAGCACCGCCAGGCCTTTTTCATGCGGTCATTTAGTAGAGAATTTAAAGTTGACCGTTTATTATGGAGTTCTACCAAGGTCTCAGGGGACAAAGTATTTTTGTGTTTAGTTTCTAGATCCCTGATATCTGACAAGAGTGCTTTGCGAACCTCGTCCTTCTGCTTCTTGAGAAATGAGCCTAATTGAATACACTTCCCCCTCAAAACAAATTTGTGAGCTTCCCAGACTGACAACTTGGACGTCTCTCCATTATCGTTAATATCCAAATACTCCCCGATAGCATCATTCAATTGTGATTTACAGTATGGGTCCTGCATCAGCAATTCATTGAGTCTCCAAGACCACTGTCTGGGGGGAGGAGAAACCAATTTGATAGACAAATATATCGGGGCATGGTCAGAGTCCGTTATTTGTCCTATCCAGGAGTCGTCTACCAGGTCTAGACTTCTGTGGTCTATAAATAGATAATCTATGCGACAGTAAGAGGAGTGCGGGTATGAGAAAAAGGTGTAATCTCTATCTGCAGGATGAAATATTCTCCACGCGTCGGCCAGCTGGTGATCGTGGAACTCCCTCCTAACCTTACGGGCATCTCAAAGAGAGGTCCTAGGAGCACCAGACGAGGAGTCAATTTGGGGGAGAAAGGACCAATTCAGATCCCCGCCAAGGACAACCACACTTTCTAAATGGTCTTCAATCTTTGTCAGAATTTTGGTAAAGAACGCAACCTGAGAAGTATTGGGAGCGTATATATTTACTAGAGAAAATTGTTGGTCAAAGATCTTTACTTTAACGAGCAGGACTCTACCTTCTACTATCTCCGTAGTGGATATATCGGAGAGGCGTAGGTGTTTCGCGAAAAGAATTGCGACACCTCTAGATTTGGATAACGAGTAATTGCTAAAAAAAACTGTGGGGTAGTAGTGGTTGGCGAGTGTGGGGGCATGGCTTTTTTTAAAGTGGGTTTCCTGGACAAATGCGACATCTACTTTATCTATGTGTAATGTGTGCAAAAGGCGTGAACGTTTCTGGGGTATATTCAGACCTCTAACATTAGTAGAAATAAATTTCAACTTATCCATTGAAGAGGAGGTCGGCAGTCGAGATCCCGACTATGACATCTGGAAATCCGGGTATAAACCATGAGGAAGGATTCGCTCCAGCAAATTTGTAGACACTAGAGAAGCTCCCGGAGGGGGGAAGGAAGGGGAAGCACAAAGGGGAGGGGGAGAAGAACAAGAGCGAAAGAAAACAGAATACATACAAAAAACATATCATTAATAATCGAAACATAGAAGAAGACATTGTAAATAACCGTCACACAGACCAGGGGACAAGACCCCTGGACAAATCTAACAGGACGGAAAAATCAAGGGTTAGCAGGGGACGTCAGGAGTCTTCCGACCAGAAATGAGAAATGAGACTATATTTGTAATTATGGGTTAATTTCAAGATATCAAAATAAACTCAAGGGGGATGTATATGGAATGGCTCGCCTGGGATAACCCCGGTTCAGACCATTCAGATTTCAATAGTATTAATGGTACTAGTGAAAATAATTGTAACTAAGATCAAGATCAATGGGGAGAGAAAGATTAACAGAAATCTTATTATTGAACATTGCTAATAATAGAGAAGCAACTGACAACCAATGTGGGAGGTATGCAACTATACAATCCTAGTCAGGATCAATGATCCAAGACTGGGACAAGTAGTAGTGGTAAATAGACAAGGTAACTAAAACAAACAAAACTTCGATGTCAAGTCCCACTCCGAGAACCAACTGGAACCATTGGGCGAGATCCTCTGTTATTCCTTGAGACCTTCTGCCAGCCTCCTCCATTGGAGGCAGGGAGGGGGACTTGCGCCATCCCTAGATTGTCCCAATCAGGAATCTGGATTTTAGGCAGATTCAGGTTTTCACAGAAAGATCCAACATCCGAGTGGCTATGGAGGGTCACCGTTTTCCCATCGTGGTTAACCTGGATACTCAACGGGAATCCCCATCGGAACCGGATGGAGCGTTGTTTAAGTTCATCAGTAAGGGGTTTTAAAGCCCGTCTTTGTTGCAATGTATACCAGGACAAGTCCTGAAATATTTGAATTTCGTGACCGTTGAAGTCTATACTAGACACACCTCTTGCTTTCCTGAGGATAGCTTCTTTGACTGAAAAGTAATGCAACCTGCAGATGATATCACGTGGGTTGTCAACCTGAGAACTCTTAGGGCGTAATGCTCTGTGAGCCCTATCAAAGATAATTTGATTATCTGGGTCTGCTTCCAAAAGCTCATTAAATATTTTGGTGAGAGCATCCGTAATCCCAAGAGGGGGGGTATCTTCTGGGACACCTCTTATTCTCAAATTGTTGCGACGGCCTCTATTGTCGAGGTAGTCTAATCATCTACGAAATTCACCGAATTGTTGAGTGACCATACTCTGGAGGTTGTCAATTCGTGTATCAACCGTTTCTGAGTGGTCCTCTATGGAAACAATCTTTTCAGCCATCTGAGAAAGATCCGACTTGATTGAAGCAATTTGTGATTGCAAGGCCTCTTGTATCCGGGACTCTAGGGCTTGAAAGTCCATTTTAGTTGGAAGAGATTTCAGATGGGTTAAAATCTCCCCTAAGTCTCCTTTCTCTGACATGATGATAGAAGATACCGACAAAGTAGATTGAGGAGAATCTGCAGGATCCCATGAGGGTGTTTGAGGTGTTGTTTGTGGGGGTGTTGTAGAGGCGTTGGAAGTGAAGAGTTGTTGAAAAGCGCCACGAGGTGTAGAATCTCTAGTTTTCTTCGGTGCTTTTTGAGCAGGAGTTTTTTTGTCTCTCCCCATTTATACAATGACTACATATACATCGACATCCCCGAGTACAGGTGGAAACCCATGTGGGTGGTACTGATCAGGAGACAGCCGAGTCCCCTCCCCAGGGGGGCGCTCGCTAGTCGGCCATAGTCAGGGCTACATTGGCATGTGGGAGCTTGTAGAGAAAGATAAGTTCCTGTCTGACCTCTACGTGATGGGATGTCAGGAGGTTCAGATGTAGGAAGGGTCTAAGGGTTTCCAGCAGGGTGTTCTGCTTGAAATAATGGGTAACCAGGTTGCCTTCAGTGATGCTGGTTTAACTAGAAGTAAATTCTCAGGGATTTGCTGAATAATAATAATAACAAAACTTGTAGTTTGGAATTTTCACCACAAGATGGCGCCTAAGATTCACTGAACATGAGCGTCATATACATGCTCCTCCTTACCTTCACCTCCCAGAAGGCTCTGCTCCCAGCTAGTCGGAAGAGAAGGAGATAATGGTGGCCTCAACTTCCGGTCCGTCACGGCTGATGGAGGACTCGAGGGGGGGCCGCCTACGAGGGTGCATCCAACAGGGATCTCTCAGGAGATGATCAGCTGGGCTCCCACCCCTGTACACAGCAGGTTGGCGCCAGGGCTGCAGGGGAACACAGCGCGGCTCCAGGCAGATCTCCCTCACACGAAGATCAGCGGGAGAATCAGCGGCAAGGCAGACGGGCACCGGAGGATGCTATCAGGGTAAGTGTTAATCCGGAGGGATGCAGAGACCCCAGGAGTTGCGGCAAGCTGGTACTGGCTAGTGATTCCACCGCTAGCTGCTCGCGGATGTCTGTGGCCCGAAGATGTTACAGAAGTGTCCCGGGAGTATAGAGACCAGGTAGAAGTCACCAAGAGGGTAATTAGAGCAGGGGGAAGCCCGGGGAATATAAATTTGGCCACCGGTTTGCGGGAGCTCACATACCATGCGACTGCACGAGATGGCGTCCAAGCCACGCCCCCCAGAAATCACTTTTGAGCTCAGTGGGTACAGCAAATAAACAGAGATGGAGGTTCATTAATCCTAAAACTGTCTTGATTTTTTGGGGTGATGTCAACCCTCAAGGCACTTCTGTGCTGCTTACCCAAAGTATCCACAAATATCCAATGCTTTATATTTCTGAGAAAAGGAAAAAGTGGGAAGTATAGATCTGTGATAACGTGCACCTAATGCTAACAGAGCCACCTCTGAAGAAAATTATTAACTTTACTTATTGTAACCCTGAAAATGGGGTTGTGACATGTGGACCTGTTACCTACACACAGTGGAGCCAGCCATTCTATGGGCTCTTCAGTATAACAATTCACTACGAACTAGGGACACTACTGAGGCACATGGCACTTTGTGAGTTCTGCTTTATTGATTCACCAACAGGCTGCTTTTTCTTGAATATTGGTTCTGCCCACAAAATGTAATCAATAAAACGCTTCAAAATGCTATTCAGAAAAAGTGCTACTATTTTGGCAGCATTATTGCTTCATAAAGTTTATGTGCGTAACAATTTAAATTTCTAAAGAACAATTTTTAAATATGCTTTAATATGTTTTATACCATTTATTACGAATGTCAACCTGTAGTCTAAGCTAAACTAGTTACCACTACCCTTTATTGCCTAGAACTAAGCATGAGGATGATAGACAGAAGCACACAATTCACTGTATAAGCCAGTAAATCCACTATATGCCAAAGCCTTTCTACATCTATTCCTATACTATTTAATCTGCTTAGCGAAAGTGGAGTCTGCAAAAATCGAGAAGGGGCTTGTAGAAAAAAAAAAAAAAAGGCAGTACACAACAGCCTAACATTTCAAAGACTGGTGTGACCGATTTGCATTCTCCTAGGTAATGGAAAAGCTCTGTACAGAATGGAATATGTCAACCAGGGGCATGACCAGTTACATTACTGACCTTCTAAAAGAAAATAATTGACATACAAAAGAATGGTTTGTTACACTCACACATTATTGCTTAAGAGCATGATAAATATGTAAAATAGAGAACTAATTTAGGTGAGAGACATCCCTCATCAAACACACTATCTTTAAATTCCTGGGATACTTGTGTCTTTTACTCAGCAGGAAACCATAACAATTAAAAAAGTAAAAAGCTAGTGCACACTGTGTTATTGTAATTTAATTGTGAGATCAATATACTACCACACTCACCTTAATTCAAGATGAGGGAAAAACCTTGTGTTTTAGAACCTTTTCTCCATGGATTAATCCCAGAAAAGTAGAGATATAATATAGTACTCACAGTGTTTAAACAACACCTCATGGTTAGGCTGGGTACACACTACAGTGTTTTCAGTCGTGTATTGGGTCGATCAAACAATAAATGACCATTAGGTCCGATATTGCATTAGTGTGTATAATGAACAATGATCGTTCCAAAACCTCATCGTTTGGTTTGATTGTTCAGCAGAACTATAAATCTCTTTGAGCTATAGAATGACATTCTTCCAGGTCATGATTTTTTCAGCTGATGGTCATGACAGTTGAAGAGCACAAATGAGGGTAAATCTTTTAAAACATGTATAGTGCACGTAGGAATGCTGATTATAACTTTTTTTTTTCTTTTTCAGTCATTGTTACAAGTGTTGTAGATAACACACAGAGTGGAAAATTCTGTAGTGTACCCAGCCTTAAAAAGATACATGATGATACTTCTGATAGATGCTGGAGGGTTAATTTCTTCATATCTGGTGGGGATGCCCAAAACTTTCTTACCTGTGGCAGGACATTAAAAATGTAATATGTGTTCTCTTACAATTGAGCACCCGGATGGTTCCCTACTTCTGCCTCCTTCCGGTAAGAGAACCTGCCGCAATCATAATCAAAAACAAATTAATAAGACAATCTCTGCTGCCACTTACAGACTGGAAACAACCTAATCTCCTTTCAGTCCAATCTATCATTAACAGGAGCTAGCAAGCTCATTGCATGGAGCACATCATTAATATAGTGAAAACCTTGAACATATCCTGTGATAAAATATGGTGTCCATGGATATGATCTTTTAACCTCAGTTTCCCTTTTCTTACTCTTTCCTTCTCCTACCCTTGACCGACCCACCTATGGTATGCCATGCTACTCCCCCCTTCACTACAGAATCCTTCCCTTTTTCCCCTACTTAAACTAAAAATTGGTCAGTTGAATAATATATTTACAATATGTTCTAATCTGTGTACTCAAAGCTACCTTTAAATTTATCATATGCCTTTATATTAGTTATTTACTTACTAAGCTGTATTGTACATTTTTATATCTGTCCGTTATAAATAAAATAAAAATGTTATAAATAAAAAATGTAAAAACACCTTGCAATATTTAGATCAAAGTCAGAATATATGCGAGTGGTCTCGCCGGTAGATGAGTGGGAGGAGGGTATGAAGGGGGTTACTAGCACCTATGAATTGATAGACTACTCCTAAACCCTGTTTCACTCCCCTTGAGAGTGTCTAGAAAAGCCAAGCACACTAGAGGAAGATATGTACTGCACCTGCCCACCGCCACTTGCAGAAGAAGTGAAAACTGATGGTGAGCAGGACATACTGCTTAACAGTATCAGCAGATGAAATAACACATGTCAAGATCCACAGGACCAGTACCGTCCCACCTAAATTGGAACAGTTGAGAGGTATGGTAAAAATAACAATATGTGAAAAACGAATAGAAAATCACACCACATGAATAAATGATAGAAAACCTGTAAGAACCAAGTAGGTATGTAAAATAATTGTGCAAATATGGTGAAATGGTTTTAACAGACTGTGGAAGGGTTTGAAGAAGATGGAGACCCTTTTATTTATTTTTTTGCATTTCTATGAATCACCCTTCACTAGTCAGTCCTCGGTGATGTCACTACAGACAGAGTCTCAGCAAGTTTAAGGGGACAGCAAAATAAAGGGAATTGCTTTGAAAATGCTAGTTTTTGCTTCAAACCTCAACATTTGTGGTAGTGGCAGTACCTAATAATGTCTAAAAATGAAGATTGGTATTTTACTGCTCATACAACTCATAAGTGTGTGTATATACATATACACATACACACACACAAGCCTGGTGCAAAGCAAAGTTTAATTCATTGTGGCAAAGATTCATGGTCATATTTTGATAGGAGTGTAATGAATCTATTACACACAAGCCACAAACACACACCTATACATTTACATAACACCTTACACACAAACATTTGACTGAAGGATGCTAGGCTAAGAACCAGCCTGTTTGATTTTCCTGGCACCAGTAGCTGAAAACATTGAATAGGAAATGACAGTTCTATGACAGAAAGCAGCAAATTCTCACACTTAACAATACACCCGACTACTAGGTTTGTCTGTTATTATACCAATATTATGGTATTATATATTTCTCCTGACAGTTTAGGAAAACAGTGTTAGAAGTTGCTTGCTTTTGCTGGAATGGAAATTACTTTGCATTTGATTTGTGTATTTTAATTGTGATTGGTGGGCACATCCATTAATGTTTCATAGACACTTATTTTATGTGAGACATTTGGCGGCATTGCATGCTGTTCATTAATTTGTGGTGTATATTTGTGACCAATATTTGGGTCTTCACTAGTCTTGCTGATAATGTGATAATGACTGTATATTAATATTGCTTGGCGTATATTAATATTGCTAAGACGAGATGTTGCAGATGAGATGTACACAATGTTACAAGCACACTGGTGTCAGTATAGGCTAAGGCTCTAATTTCCCTGGATGAGATACTGTTAATGATTTTACCAACGACTGAAAGTCCTAATCAGAATGCAGATTCATATGTACAACCTATACACATTTTACATGAGTTTCCTTCAGACCTGTGCTCTTCATCTGTCATAACCATCTGCTGAAAAGATCGTGACACTGTAAACTCTATGGACATCTGCCTACACTGCTGGTCGCAAGTGCGTACATACTGCAGAATTTGCCCAGCATCATCCCATTGTTTATAGAGATTTAGTGTGTTTATTACATCAAACAATAAAATGTGCTTTGGAACGATAAAACATGATCATGGGAGCCTACACACTAATGCGATATGGTCGTTTGTATGATTGGCATGATAATCTGGTGAAAAATATGTAGTGTGTACACAGCCTAACACTCAGCAGTTGAAGTTTGCAAAATCTCCCACCGTCCAAAATAAACACTTTTTTTAATTGGCTAGAATAGGGCCGACATTGTTAGAGTTTGAGCTCTAAAGTGCATGGAGAGTACACTATTGTGCAGAAAGATTGCAGCTTATTTTAAAGTTTACATCACATATTTCAGAAATACATTTTTATTAGAACACGCAAGAAACACGAACAATAAAGATCTGAACATGTCTATATTTGTTCCTTAAGGAATCTAACCAAACTCAAGGTAGGGGGATTGTACACTCACCAGTTTCATTCGGACATGCCCTAGGCTTGTGTACCATGATCAATATTATAAAAAAAATAAAAATGTATATGTTTAAAGTAATAAACCACTGGAAAAATACAATATCTGATTTAAATGCAGCCATAATTTTATTTACAAAAGTAAATCAGAAAATATTTTAGTTACAGGAAGCTTTTTTTTGGAAAATAAACATTTGTCATCAAATAATTTCAGAAAGAGAAAACGCATTTGCTATTGAAAATCCGTGTTACCGCACAATTCCTACATAGAGATTACTCAGAAAATGAGAGCTTGCAGCATCCTTTCTGCGCCTCACCAAAAGCAGTGATGTACCGCACATTCCCACACAGAGATGGAACTACAATACATTCAAATGTATTTCAACATTATTTCATTTTGCTTAGCGGAACACATCAGAAATGAAGACAGCAACATTAGCTCTAGTATTAATTTGATACTGCTTGTTAAATAACATTTTAATGAAATACCCTCTTCAGACACCAATGAAAAGAGAATGGAAAAAAAAAAATAAAGACTCAAAAATATTTTGAAATTACAAATAAAAGCTGTCTTTTTACATATGGAATTCAGAACACAAAATACAACATGCCCCTTAGCTTTGATTATCCTCTCATAAATATATCATAGACAAATCTAGTTAAAGAGGTAATACAAGAATAAAAGGCAATTGCAATGTCATATCTTACAGATAACATAAGGTATATAGAGCACATGTCCAACTTGTGCTTACAGATTTACATCCTTGCCGGATCCTTCTTCTTCTGCTACTTCTAGAAGTGGCCCTGCAGTGATTAGGCCTTCACATAGAAGTGGGCTGACCGGCTGTGAACAAACAGAATGCCATTAGTACTCATATTTTGCCAACTTTCTACATTTGTCTCCCCTCTTAGCCATTAAATTAATGACCAGATAGGTCGGAGGTTGAAAATACCCTGAATAAATCAGTTAAAATGGAAAGGGGTCACAAGGCCAAAGTGACAACTGCTCCTTCCAGGGTCATTCTTGTTCTCAACGATAGTGGTGGCACAGTGGTTAACATTGAGGCCTCATAGCACTGGGGTCATGGATTTGATTCTGACCAGGGCCTTATCTGTGTGGAATTTGTATATTGCAGGTCAATGTAGCAGCATCTGCAGTTGTGGGAGAAGCTGGTCATTTCTTCCCAAGGCCGGGCTAGGCACATTAATGTGCTTATTTATGCACCCAAATGCAAAAATGAGATTTAATTTTGGCATAGGAGATTAATTGAATGAGATTGAATGCGTGTACATGGCTCATATAGGAGGCAAAAATACTTGTTTTAGATGTATGCCTTCTCTTCTAAAGGAGTGCCTTTTGCACATCCTAGAGAAAATTTGAACCAATGTAATAAAATAATTGTAACAAAGTAATCAAGACAGTCACAATGTTCCCTAAACTCCTGCGATTAATTTAACACCTAAATGAGACTAAAATCAATCAGTATTTTAGGAGAAAAACTAAAAGGGTGAAGGCCCTAAAGTAGCAGTAGGTAGGACTTGCTAGCGCGTTTCTCACTCTTTCCAACAACGCCACCCACAACCCTATAAAAGTAGATTTCCCAGGGCATTGTCAGAACCAGAATGTGGTGATAACTGATGAATGCGCTAAGCAGGCAGACAAATAGGCCATTTGTGCAAACAGAAAAGCTCTGTGCTCTTTCGTTGCCTGCACTGTTGTAAATTACTTCACCATTAAAGATTAAAAAATATAGAGTACATCTTCAACATCAACAAAAGAGACAAAAACTTTCTTCTGGGCATTAACGCCTTCAAGGTGTTATGGATAAAACATCAGGTCTGGAGACTGTCATTGGTTCAATTAAAAAAACAATACTAAGCAATTAACTATTTTTCACTACAGTGCATGCTAGGATTGTGGACCAGCAGTAATGGTTGTGCTGAACCCGAACAGTTATCACACAAACCTACATTTAAATTTAATATAGCAGCTGTTGCAGTACAGTTCATTGTTCCGGATTCTAACTTCTGCCCCAGAATTGGAGCCTCCAAGGTCGGTTTCACAAGCAACACACTGTTTAAAAAAGAAACAAAGAGAAAAGAAATTAGAAGCGGCTTACACTACACAACATTGCTCGGTCTCTGGACACAAATCCATTATACAGGAAACATCCAGCAAAGCCTGAAATGACTAAACCAAGCAGCAAAGCAATTGAAATCATTAGTAGGTTAGGCAACAGCCAGACATAGCGATCAAGTTTTGTTA
Organism: Mixophyes fleayi; assembly: GCF_038048845.1. Classification (NCBI taxonomy): domain Eukaryota; kingdom Metazoa; phylum Chordata; class Amphibia; order Anura; family Limnodynastidae; genus Mixophyes; species Mixophyes fleayi. The sequence goes on along the minus strand of NC_134403.1, from coordinate 113,086,923 downwards.
TTACTTTATGGAAAGTGATTAAGTCAGGCAGAGAAACAGAATGCAGCACAAAGCATCGGCAGAGGCAGACTGATTTGGCACCAGATATATAGGTGTGGCACAGACAAATTCCATGAAATAAAACCAAACACTAATAAACATGAAAAAAAAATTAAATAAATCCGGAGCTCATGTAGCTGCAATCATGTAAACAAGAAGCTGTACGCTAACTTGGTACTGGTTTGATTACAATATATTCAGCAAAATGTAGAAATATCCTTAAATTCTTACAGATGTGAATTGAAATTTGCATTTAATCAGACTAGAATTCATTTCTGGCATTGTTTATGCAAAGTGTAAAATAAGAGTATGTCTGTATGACATCCTGATAAGATCGATGCTCTAGCCCAAAAAGGAGGATTTGCTCCAGCTCCTCAAGGGCCAGCAACAAGCCACATTTTTTTTCAAGTTACAGATTAGATAGGGCTGCACCAATTATCACAAAAGACATGCGATAGTAAACAATGCTGCTTGAGGGAATTTATGTGGTCCTGATTGACTGGAACTTTGTATATAAAGCAGTTATATATGCTATATTTCACCCATAATGAAACAACAATTAAACCTCAAAATAAATAAAAACAAAATACAAGAATGCCTTAAATAAATAAAAATATTTTTTATGGCACAGTATTTATGGTATGGTGCAGCACTGTGGAATTGGTGGTGATCTATAAATAAATGGTGATTATGATGATGGTATTTATATTTGCTGCACAACAGAGTACAAGCTATTGATCTGTCAGTCAGTCAAACCCCCCTCAAACACAAATTTATTGCTAATATATTTAAAGCCAACAAAATACTGATTTTTCTTTTAACACACATTGAGTATGTGTGTGTTTTTCTTATTCTTGTTTTAGCTGTAATTTAACAACAAGGATTTCTACAGGAACATGTTAATTGAGGGATATTAAAATGAAATGTGAATAGAGACCCTCTCTAATGAAAATCCTTAAAAAAAGATGTATGGGCAAAAAGCACTCCATACACAATATTTAGACTTCCTGTAACGCATGCTAAATGCTCGGTTTAAATGTATGCCAAAAGTGCATACGGTTCCCCTCTCTGTCTCTACTTTCTACTTTGTGGCATTTAAAATTCAGCAAACATTTTTTTTTTTTTTTTTTTTTTTTAACAGCTTTCTGCGAGTTTATTTACTACGGAGTCAAGGTTATGACTTTTACTAGATTCCTTTATAGGCAAAATTCTCAGTTTGTAATGTAGAAGAGCTATAATAGATGCAAGTATACAACAGACTTGCCAGCATAGAAGCCCAATTTGAAGCAGTTTGTCACGGTTGCATGGAGATGGGGAAGATTCACACAGTCATCTGCCATCAGCCCAGCAGATTATGCTGTGATATCACAACACTCTCCTTTCTCAACAATATGGGCATGCTGGCTATGTAGGTGTATACGAGGCTATACAGAAGCATTTCAAGGGACGTCTGATGTACATAGTATTTCTTTTGCTACACCATGCGCATTAAATATTACATTCTGGCCAGGTATATTTTTTATAATAGCATTCATGTATTGTATTAACATAGATACCCTAGTAAGTATGCTGCATTCTGCTTTGCTCAGAGCACAAATTTGGCCTCCGAGCCTGGTGCTTTGCTTGCTACACTAACCTGTTCCCTATGATTACCTGTAAAAAAAATATTGATTCAAGTTGGCTGGCTGGCTCATAGGCATGGAACATGATATCTTTACATAATTCCAAAGTTGGTTTGTAAGGAAATTAGCTGGGACCCTGCATTTTTCACCTTGTATTGTACGTATATGACTAGATCCCAAAATCGACTTAAGCCATGAGTTCAGATGGACCTATACCATCAGTTGAATTTCAACACAAGCTATTGCTAACCTTAGCAACTTCAGACCTTTTTCCTTAGCAGTGCTCATGGGTGTAACTGGTTATAGCTTATTCGCAGTATAACGCATATGGTCTTTGATCTCAACTTACTAACGCCACTCAGTTCTGCAAGATGGGGAAAATATGTTCCCGTTAAAAGTGAAAATTGGGGGAGTGGTGTAAAGATTTAATTATATTACTGGTCCTTTAATATTTAACATGGAATTACAGCATTATAGAAAATACTAGCACATGAAAATAAAAAAATAAAAATATTTTAGTAAAACAAATGTTTCAAGTGAAATATTCGCCTTATATGCTTTACAATTTGACATTTTTGTCCTTTATAAACTATGGAGAAAAAAAAAAAAAAGTGGTAGTAAAACCTACACACTTTGTATATAAAAAGACATTTATGCTTATTCTAGAGTTTGTTTCATGGAACAATGTCTGTAATATACAGGATTAGTGCTAGAACCCACAACCATGGTTGATCACTTATGTTTGTGGAAAATTTAGACGTCCTCAAAGTCTCACCTTAAAACAATGTAAATGAAAACAAAGACCAAGACTTTCGATGATCATGGCTGCTCCTTTGCCCAAACTGTTATTACAGTAAGAGCACAATTTCTTCCCGCTCACTGACCTAGATACAGAATAAGAAAATAACTGAGCCCTTGTTTGAAGTCTGTAAAATGTTCAGGAATGCAGAAGTTAGTCAAAGGATGAATAAAATCACACTTCTTTTATGGAGACCAGCACTAGGACAAAAGGAAGATTTCTGAAGCACCACCTAACAATTCGATGAATAAAGAGATCTTTAGCTGGCACACGTAACTGGGCAAAACAAAAAGTAATTATAGAGTAACTTAAAACAGGGAACAGAACACAACCAGGCTTTTTTGTTACAATGACTTCTTTGAGACAATTACCTAAATTTAAGATAGCATTCAAACATAGCTGACATAGTAAGATAATAAATGTTCCACAAAGCACTCTTTACATCCTAAGTATAACATTGCATTTCTCATTGGCTCAGTTCAGGCACCAACATCCAGGGTATTGTATCAGATGTCACATGACACTAATGTGACACTTACTTACTGAGTGAAGATGACAATAAGAGGAAGCTTTGTGTAGTAGTTTTAGTGTGCAAGTAACTCACAAGTGGAACCCACTCCATTAGGTAACAAACATTAAAGAAAGAAAAGGGAGGACAGTTGGGTAAATCCATTGTCATCTTCCATAGGATCATTTTTATGAATTGCAGTTCCCATATAACAAACTGTACAAAGCAGTAAAGATTATACACTGAATTCACAGCTTTAGTTACAAATGTATTTTTACATTTAATAGAGCCTGCAATAAATAAGAAAATAAATATATCTATAACTTTGGTCAAGAAACAAAACAAATGCTTACTTGTTGCGCTGCTGTCCGGATGCTTGTGCTGAAGGTTGGTTCCGAGGCAAAGTAGAAGAGGCCACAGAGCTCTGAGAGAGAGATGCGCTCCGGGCTGAGCCGGAGGAAGGGTTGCGCAGGTAGGTGCGGTTAGAGGTGGATACCACTTGAGGAGGTCGACTGAAATCTTGACTAGATGACAGAGAATTATATGATGATGAATGATTTGCCCAGGATGGCTGTACATGGGAGCCTGAGCTGGAGTCCAAGTTATCTAATGATTCGCCTCTGCAAAGACAAATAGCTTGGTGTAAGTTTATTTGAACTTCAGTGCCTACAGAGACAACAGGGGATTTTTTAGGGTTATTATAAAGTACACTTTGTAATGGAACTGAACTACTCTAATACATCAAGGAAATATTACTTTGTCTCATTTTACTTAAAATGAAAGATTACCTTCTCATAAAATTTGGAAGAGATGATGTGTCTTTGGTGACACTGGCGCTACGCTGCCTGATCCAGCTGCTATCATTATTCACGGGTGCTTTTTTCTTCATTTCTTGAATTATTTTCTGTCTCTCCCGTTCTGCAGAGATATCTTTCTGTGATGCCTGGTTTGATTCACCGGCAGTCCACGTAGTGTCGAAATCTCTGTAGCTCTCTGTAACATTGACAATTTATTTAGCTTACAAAATCAATTAATATATCTAATTTACAGTGCTATTAAGTGCATTGTTGTATTTGATCCATATAAAGACCGTCTAAAAACAGTGCAGTGTGTGGTTCTTAACAGCATAGCACTGGCAACCTTTGTTGGACATTACGTAGTAGATGAACAGCCAAATGAAGCCAACAGACAGATAATTAAATAGAAGTTCAATTATACCTAAGCAGTAAACTATTACCAGTAGAAAGCAAAATCAGTTTTAATTGTGAAAGTACCTAAAAAGGGTAATTTGTTCACTTGAAAACCCCCAGATAGGAGATCTCCTCATACAAATAACTGGCTCAGTTTAAAATTTAAACTATATAGGATAATGTCTGCATTAAATAAAAATATTACAAGTTATCCAGTAGTTCAATGCCCTGGATAAAATGTTGTAAGTAACACAGGAATTCTGTGACCATATAATATCCTTCTAGATTTTACATTTACATTACGAATATTATTTTGTGTTTAAGGTACTGCAGCAAGTCATTCATTCCTGTTTCAACATTACCAAGGGCTAATGATGATCGTTATTATAAAATACATGATACATAAACATGATCTTTTCAAAAGTAAAGGAAGGTGAAAACAATCAATATTTTATTTATAACCAAGGTTGATATTATGCCTAGGAAAATGGCTTGGTGTACACAAGTGACTGATTTTATTGGAAAAACAAACCTAGAAATATCCTGTGTTGTACACATTTCTTCATAAAAGCAAGCAGCAATGCCAAACTGATAAGACTGCTTGCACCAGCAACCTCAACCTCACATCTACACATTACTCAAATTAGAATATGCCAATGCTCAGTTTTTTTATAAATACAAACATAGCACAACTGATTTCTTCCAGATCAGCCCAACCTGTGGCTCTCCATGGGACCCGCCTCAATTCTGCCGCGAGTAACGCGGTGTTAACAGTATTAACGTTACTACAGTAATTTTAACCTGGCTTTCCTCTCGCGGCTCAGGGAGAGTAATTATGCACAGTTTTACCGTATTAATGGTAAAACTGCTAACGGCGCGTTATTCCCGGCAGAATTGAATTGGCCCCCATGCGTTGTGAAACTAGAAGCCTTAACATGCTTTGCCAGTAAATGACCACCAGGGACTTGTAGTTTAACAATATATAGAGGCCACAGGGTGGCCATGCCTGTCTCAGACATTTCGCACATACACACTCATTTTAATGTAAACATCATGCTTTCTACAATTTCTGGTCCAGAGTGTGGGTGGGGAGATAATCTTTATTCAATTTAAATGAGTCCCCTCACCAACTACTTAAGCATATCATGGCATCTGACATTACATTAAATACTAGTTTTGCAGAAACTTACAAGCAGACTCTGAAATCCTGCCATTCTTAAAAACGAGAGAATATTAACATAACACTTACCATGTCCTTGAGTTTGATATGATGAAGAATCTGGAACATCTCTGAATTTGTTTCTAGAAAAAAAAGAAGATGCAAAAATTACAGCACTGTGCACTTATACTTCTCATAGATGAACAAACAGGTATATAAGATGTACAAATGTGCATGGGGAAAGTTCCTGGAAAATGACATTAAGTACCCTAAGCTGTGTGCAAATTGCTATTGTCACCAGCCATTTCAGGTTCTGCAACAGATAGGTAGAGGGACGTTTTAATACACAAGAAAAGGGATTACCGACAATTGCAGCCTTGTATAATATAATTAGCTCTAACAAGCTCCAAACACAATTTGATATAGATTTGTGAATTTTAGCAGTAACTATGTGGAGAAAGGTAAGAGGAGAAAGGAGAGATTTAATGTATGTAATTTTGGTTAAACTAAGGTTACCAGACACTGAAATATAAATACAGGGCCAATTGTACTTCTTTTTAAGCCACATCCACTAAGAGGAAGTAAACATGGTGAAAAGTACTGCTAAAGAAATTCTACAATGGCAAAGGGACATACTTATTGCACTATATTCATGCACAAAGCTATAGTTAGCAATAATAGCGCTATATTGCTAGGCTAGGAATGGGAGAATTCATTCTTAAATTACTGTACAGGGACGGCAGCCCTACCTCCCTAGACAACCATATGTTGAACAGAGATAATTCCATTGTCAGCCACAGGGTAATGACACCACCACAGTTGTAAGGATTTTTTACTGCATATGGGGCATATTTACCATCAATTACCTCCACTCATCCCAGGAGGCATGTCAGTAGAAAATACAGTTATAACCAAATTATAATTGCAAAGCACTACTTTGTGGGATAGCAAAGTGCATTAAATCAACTAACCTGTTGTAAGATGTATAATCGGATTCATCAAAAGTCCATGATGATCTTGTATTTGGTGCACTGCGCATAAAATGAATGCATCAAACCACAGAGAACATGTTCTGACAAACACCTGATGAACATACACACACACCCTATAATATATATATGTGTCTATATCTCTGATATAACCCTAATGTTATCACCATTTCTTATGATGAATCAGATGATGTTCCTGGGGATATTAATAATCTCTTAATTCTTCCTTCATCGTTTTACTGCTTTGTGTTTTTTAATGGCTATTTACTTTTACTCATATTTGCTTTGAATCATTTTTAAATACATTTTCATGATGGAACTTTGGTTTGGAAAAGCACTAAAACTGTGGGACCCTCTCACAGACAAGTGTATTTATTTTGAAACTGATTGAAAAAAAAATGTAAATTGTACACAATACAATCAATTGTGTGACCTTGAGACATTGGTGGGCACCAGAGTTTATTTAGGTGTGAATGCCAATGCATTTAATTGACTTTTTATTTGTAATTAAGGACAAACATGTTATTTTTACAAACATTACAGACTATGTTGTGCTCACAATTTCCAAATAAATCAAATTTGACATCATGATGCTAGATAACAAAGGGTCAAAAATAAAGATAAGTGTGTGAATATTTTATAGCCATTGAATAGACAAAAATACAGTTAAATATCCAAGTTGAAATGACATAAACCAAAGTCTAATAGCTACCATACAGACCTGAGGTGAGTTCTTTGTGATTTCAGCCTCTGCTGTTCCTCTTCATCTTTTTTCCTCTGCCATTCCTCTTCTCTAAGTCTTCTTTGTTCCTCCTCTTTTTGTCTCCTTTCCTCATCTTGCTTTCGTCTTTCTACTTCTTGAATGCGCCGACGAGCTTCCTCCTCTGCCTGGCGCCGACGAGCTTCCTCCTCTGCCTGGCGCCGACGAGCTTCCTCCTCTGCCTGGCGCCGACGAGCTTCCTCCTCTGCCTGGCGCCGACGAGCTTCCTCCTCTGCCTGGCGCCGACGAGCTTCCGAGTAATTCAACCTTTCTTCTTCTTCTTTTCTTTTACGTTCCTCTTCCTGTCTCTTTTCATGTTCTTCATCTTCACTGCCCATTAAATCAGAGTCTTCAGATTCTTGTCTCCCCCAATATGAAGTAGGGGTATGTGACGTCCTAGAACCACTGCTATTGAATTTTAGGATTGTAGGCTCCTGTTTTAAAAACAAAGTACACATTGACACCGCTGACAAAGCTAGATAAATCATACCAAAAAAATAAAAGCCATCATAGGCCACATAGCATTATGTAAGTAATAGATTAGACAGCATAGCATACACTGGATGTGAACATTCAAACCTGATCGAGTTGATGAGATCTTCCCTTCTCCGCTTCCTGTTGAGCCTGCTCCCATTCTTCTCTAAGTCTCTCTTGTTCCCGTTTATATTTGTCCTAATGTTAAAAAATAAAAACACTTGCTCACTATTTCACACTACAGATTTCTGCTAATCATACAAATAAATATCATATGCTACATCTTAATTAATAGCTGGAGACTCACGATTTTGCTAACCCGGCTTCAAAATCTTTGCTTTTAAACACAATTTATCAATAATTGAAGTGTAAAATGAAGTCATATTGCCCTAGAGCAGGGTTTCCCAAACCCAGTCCTCAGGGCTCCCTAACAGTGCACGTTTTTCCGGATCACGTGACATAATTAGGACCACCTGTGGATCTGTTACAATGTGTCAGTCAGTAATGAATACACCTGTGCTCCAGCAAGGATATGGAAAACCTGCACTGTAAGGGAGCCCTGATGACTGGGTTTGGGAAACCCTGCCCTAGAGTTAGCTAGTGCACGCCATTATAAAATAGTGTTTCAAAGTAGCGCCCATTTAGGAGGTCGTTCTATTCAAGCCTTTACCTGAAGGATTTGTTCTTGCTCTTGATGCCATTTTTCTTGCCTCTTCCTTTCTTCTTCAGGGTCCCAAGACCATCGTGTAGAAACATTGATTGACGGAACGGGCATCTACAGTTAATAAGAGCACAGTAAATGATATTGTTCAAGAATAAAATAAGCTCCTCTACTATAATCAATAATAGGGATGTGCTCCTAGCTTGTCTTATTCCTCACCAAAAAAGTGTGTAAATATAGAACATTAAACACCAATATACTAAGGTAAGGAGGGAATGGTTACTTACATCTGGTGCAGCAGAATCTGAACTTCCTGTTAGTGAAATAAAAATAAAAAACAAAAAAACACACACAAAGATGTTATGAGCCATAGAAATAAAATTCTTGTACTGACGACAAACAAAAACACCAAGCTAAAATACAAGATAAAGACCCTAAAGGTTTCCCTTTCACTATTTGGCTGCTTTCTGGGCTTGTTATAAATAAAAGGCATGCTTTTTTTTCCCCTTCTTTACAGCCTTCTCTTTAGGATTCCATCGTAAAAAATTTAAAATATATACATTCTATTTATTTATGCACACACTTTATTTATACATCAAATATTACAAAGAATTAAAAAAATAAACTAACAAATTTAGTAGTAGACAACTTTTCTTGCAAACCTATTTGTGATGTCTTCTCTAATTAAATTGTATTTACTGTATATGTTGCTAAAAACGGCAGATATAGGAATGAAAATTGCAACATGTATACAGAATGTATATTACTTTAAAGGGGAATTACACAGAACAGGAGTGTTTAGTTTATATGATAAAAAGAGCCTATTTCCAAAAATTATAGTTTGGAAGGGCAAATACGAGTATCTAATCAATCAATATAAGCCTTCGGGGACACAGAGATTTGTTTATTACAGTCTATGAAAAGCAACCAACATAGCTTCCAATCAAAGTTTTCTTTGACAAACAATGTGATTTACTTTACCACACTCAAAACTTAAAAGTAAAATAAAGTAAGATATGCTAATAGATAGGGTATATTTCACAACATTTTACAACTTTATAAGCTAGTCAAGGATATTTCACACATGAACAACATACAAATGTGTCACAATGCAGTACAAAATATAACATAGCAATTCTAAGCACAAAGGCAAACCAAACAACAATCATGCATGGTGGTTAGTTCAAGTAGAGAAGGTGTAACATGCATGACACAGAAAAAGCTATGTAACCATATCTATGGCTTTATGTTTCCTCAAAGGCATACTTCATGGAAACTATGTATACTTCATACATTTAGGAAGAATAGACCAAGACATCAATCATTTGATTAAATACAAAGGGGCTGACGCAGAGTGGATGTACACACATATGCCTAGGCAGACTTGCACTATACTGGCACCTGTGCACTTCTGCACCTGAAAAGCCGTTATGGGGGAGTATATATGGTGCATGGCACTAACACAGGCAGAGTACAGTATAAGTGTGCTTATGCAAATGAGGCTCATGCAGACTTGCAAAAAACGCACATATAGGTTTGTTAGGAGGTTTATCTTTCGCCCCTATTACAGAGCAGACAGGGCAGTCTTTATGCATGGGCATAGGAGGTCCCATTGGCAGGGCCCGGAGCCCCAGAAGGAGACCAAAAAAAAAAAATCTCATCTCTCTTCACGGCGGTGATCCGGCTCCCTCCCTCCTCCCTGCTGTGCTCACACTGAATGTTGGGCGTGACGTCATCACACCCGACACTCTCTGTGCAGAGCGCACAGAGAGGGGCCGCGATGAAAAGAAGGGGATAGAAGAAAGTAGGCGACCAAAAGGTAAGTGAAGGGAGAGTGTGAAATAGGGGAGACCAAAGGGGAGCAAAAGCACCATGTTTTTTAATGTTTAAACATCGATTTGGTGCAGATTACAATAAATATAAACTTAATTTTATCGATAATTTACATTTTTATTCCTGTGAGTAGGAATGTGCAGGTAGGAACCCCAGTGCACTGCTTTGCCCACGGGCCTATAATGCTGTTAAGATGACCCTGAGAGCAGGAGCAAATACATACTGATGATGACTTGTCAAAAACCAGGCACATATACTACTGGTGCGGATACATCTCAAGATGTTCACAGCTCTGCAGGATCGGAAAGACACTATATTTTAGAGTAATCTAACCCCATTTTGTCAATGACTCTGCATCAGCTCTGAAGTGCCTAGTGCCAAATTAATCTAATGATCATAAATTTGAGCCATTATATTTATTAATTTTAAATATTCTTATAACACATCAGATCCTTGGCCAAAGGAATCTGAATGAAATTCATGCCGGTATACAATTTGCATACACTTGAATTGATTTCCTGGTTCATTCTTCCTTATTTTTATGACATTTTCATTGTTTTAATGGTGGATTCCATTCCAGAACAGATCTCATCTTTGAGGCGAGTGCCCCCCCTCCCGTTTACTATACATCATGCTTCATGAACAAAAAAGTCAATGCTAATAATTACAGTAAACCAATAAATTGAAATGCAGTATTTCAAATGAAGATGATAGAAGTAATGCTACAATTATTCATCGTTTTTGAATAAATTAAGTCATTGATAAAATGTCATCAATAATCTGTCATTACATAGAGTTTTTATTTGAAGTCTATTAAATACTACATTTTTATCATTAAGAATAATATCACAGCTCTGACACCCAATGTGTACAACTATTCTGCTTTTAGAAACCACTGTACATTTCCTAATTTACTAAAGTGACATTTGTAGAATGTCTATTATTTATAGAATGTATATTATTATTTTCCATATGTGGCTGCCATAGGCTTTTTCTTCCAAAGAAAGGTGTAGGTTATACTGTAGGGTATTGTTCAAAACAAGGTAGAGAGATCAGAACACAAAAAAAGAAAAAAAGACACCCATTACCACACAAGTAGACCAATGAGCTGTAAGAAAAACCAGATGATCCTAAGGAAAGAACAAATGGGTTATGTTGCTTTCAGCAGATGGCAGTAGAGGCTTAGAACCCAGCACCGTGGTTAGTCCTAAAGGTACCCTTTGGAAAATTGGCAGCAGCAGAGCATCTAGTACTTGTTTACAAGGGTTACCTTGCTCAAAAAATTGTGACCTCCTTTTATAGTTTCTCATAGAAATAGGCTCAAACTCTAGTTGAAAGAAAAAACAAAACACAAAACTAAATTTCATAACCACAAGACAAACAATTCTAAAAGGAAAATACAATCTCACTTCGCTATATTTATGTTTTTGTTTCTTCTCAGAGTACTTCATGTCTGTATTGTAGTTTAGTTAATTTATACATGGGACCAGCCATTCTATGTGCCCTACGAAAACATTGTACAATATGCAAGAATATTAGAAAATGCAGTCAGTCTCCTGAGAATTACTGTACTAGCATAGCTGAGCCCAATGCTAGAGAAAAACAGGACATTACATTTTGTCCAAAACACTACATATAGATGTAATGTAAGAAAAAGGAAGGCAATTGTACACACTACCCACATGTGCAGTTATGCGACTTTTATTTCTTAATATATTAGTTTTAGAGCAAATGGAAATACATGAGTCACCATGCACTAGATTAGCAAAAACAGTAGCATTGTTGGTTTATTGCAGCACGGTACATTTACACATGCTATTAAGCAGATATTCTCACTCAAGGTTAGGCAAATTAATTAAAACTCACCCTGAACACGTAGTTTTTATTTTGCGCTAAACATTTTTATAGAAAAATAAATAAATAAATGAAGGCAGTAATGTAGAAGACCGTGGCATTCCACAGACTGATTTCTAACTCCCTGTAACTGGATCTGTCCGATAGTCTTCAAAGAGTCTCAAGTTTGTACTTTACACTCATGAGATATTTAAACAAGGCACACAGACACAATTTCTGTCTTAAAGTAGGTGAAGGGCTGGCTTAGACATATCTATGCAAATATTCTCCAACCCGCAAAGCACAGTTGAATAACAACATCTAGAAGGTAGGAAACTGTTGCCTTTAAATATAATTGTATGTTTTGTTCAGGTTGTAGTGTTATTTTGGGACACAGTTTTACAATTTGCCATTATACAAAAGACAGATCTGCATTTAGAACAAATATCTGTGCTCAGTTTTAATGAGGACAATTATTTATGAATGTGAATTGTCAGAGAAACTGGTATAGTCTTATTTTTTTAATTTGTTTTGTATTTATTTGTATATGTTGGTAGCTGGTCCGTGCCAGTTAACGATCCTATTAAAATAAAGGATTAAAAACCTGATTAAGTTTTCCTAGGTGCTTATATACCATTAGGACGTTAACAAAACTGCAAACCTATAATTTGTGAACAATTCATTCTCTTAACAAACCTGGTACACAGGGCTGGATTAAGGGAATGGAGGCCCTTGGGCTAAGGGGGCCTGCATTCCCCTGTAGGCCCCCCCCCCACCACCACCACTTACCTCTTTCTGTTCTCCTGTCACTGGAGTCCTTCAGCGGCGCGCTGTAAGCTCCTTACTGAGGAGATCTCGTGAGAGTGAGACGATGAGAGTCTCACTCTCACGAGATCTCCTCAGTAAGGAGATTACTGAGCGCCGCGGATGGACTTCAGTGACAGGCTCAGCAGCATTGACCAGGCCGGGGGCGCCCCCACGCCGATCAATAATGCCACTGAGCACTGTCAAGGGCCGCCTGGATGCCCGAGGCCCCTGAGCTGTAGCCCAGTTAGACCTCGGGTTAATTCGGCCCCACTGGTACAATGTGAACACTGTCACTGCACAACATTTCAGTATTGAAAAGCAGGCTTTCAGAGCCACAAATGAACATAATGTGAAAGAATAAACTAGATTTTCCACCAAAGGCAATTCAAGGATAACCACCGGCATCAGTTAACAGGAGTACTTAAAAGACACTTCGGATTATAGAGGTAATTTGTAAATGAAACTTACATTTTTCTCAGACATTCACCATTGAATATAGAAAACTTCACAAAATCACTAAAACTCACAGTAAAACAGAAACACGCGATTATGTAGAGGATGGGATTTAGAGTAAAACTTAAAATATCCTTAAAACCACCACTGCTGGGGAGCTGACAGATATACATAGCTAGCACTAGATATTATTTCTAAGGCTAAAAGAGGTGGAAATCTGAGGATGGAGAACAGGGTTCATACACATGAAAGAAAAAGGTGCCAAGACACAACATACTATAAAGACAATATTACCTTTTTGTTTGGAGTCCACATCATCTTTTACTCCATTGACTTGTTTTGCATCCTTCACCTAAGAAACAAAATAGTGGTTTGCAAACTGTACCTAGTTTTTAATTGTCAGATGACACACAAAATATCAATTATTTTTACAAAATCAATCAAAACAACTGAAAAAGGGAGAACGTTTCCTAAATTTCAGACATGAGAAGAGAGAAACCGATACAGTATCAAACTGATAAAACAGGAATGGGGATAAAAGTACAGCATGTTCTACTTTCCCTAGTCATCCGCTGCACATGCTTCTTCTCCATAGGGATCAATGGCAGATATACAAGCACACCTCTCTCCTCAGTCAAAAATAGAAAGGAGAGACTGAACACTAGTATGTTCATATGTGCACATAGCCTTAAAATACAAGTTCCTTCTATAGGTGTTGTAAACCATGCTAAACTACATGCAATGGTAAACATATAGCTTACTAAAAGATGTACGTTACATTGTTAGGATTAAAGAAGACAGCCTGCCATTCAGCCTTCCAGTGGGAAGACAATTTCTTCCTGACCCTAAATGGTAATGGATTGAATTCCCTGAATCAAACACCCCAATGATGCTTTCTAAGACCATTTCTTAGATGAAAAGAATGTAGTCATTTTATAAACCCATATAGTGATTTAGCCATCAGCATCTTGCAGTAAAGACTTCTACAGTTTGACTTCCCTTACAATGTAAAGCCCCTTTCTGCACAGATAGCAAAAATGTATTTCTTCCAATCGAAGCGGATGTCCCCTTGTCACCTGCACCGGTCTAGATATGAATTTGTCATTAACCCAATCTTTGTAATGACCTTGAATATAATCCTACATACTAATCAGGTTATATCTAAGTAATCTTTTTCCAATGTATAGAATTGTAGACTTGGGCCTAAAACTGTACCCGATATTTTAGATGCAGTCTGACAAGTGAAATTCTTGTGAGTACAAGGTTCTACTTATGAAGATTTGTCTTAAATATTCTATATTTGGGACCTATTATCCAGAATGCTTGAGAGTTTTTCCAGATAAGGGTTTATTTTGTGCAATGTGGAACATCACGTCTAAAATATACTACATTTAAAAAAAAAAAAAAAATCTATTATTTCCCCATTTTTTTAGAAGTTCTTCCTCACAGTGGCTCTGGGAGGACATACTTGTTGATAAAGTTCAAGACACAAATCCATGGACAGCATCACTTTTTAAGCTCTGGATAACAGGTTTAAAAAGAAAAAAAAAATAATAAAACAAAAAAACACCTTTATAGAACCATTTAATATTTAGTTTATTTTTTCATGTTTAAACCAGTAACAAATGCTTACTGGGCATTATATTTGCTGCCGAACTTGATTCTGTATCCATTTCTAAAACTACAGAACTTTATAAAAGACAAATTCATATTTCAGTGAGACACCCAAATAATGCCCTTCACGCTGGCTGTGTCTAACAATTCACTGTCACTCTCAGCAGCAATAAAATGATTACTCAGGTTTGAGGCAAATGATAAGTCTCAATGCACATTTTCCTAGATCTCACTACCTCTTTTGATACTGTTGACAACCCTTTACTCCTGTGCATCATTCACTCAACTGGCATTCATGAATTGAGAGGAGAGACCATTATTTCCTGGTTCTTTTCCTATGTATTTAACTGTTCCTTCAGTGTTTCTATTTCTGGCACATCCTCCCCTCCAATCCCTCTCTATGTTGGGGTCCCACAAAGCTCTCTCACTGAACACCTCTTCTCTTGTGGAACAAATTCACATTGCCTGCAGTGCCATCTCTGATGATACCCAAATCTACTCCTAAAGACAAGGCCGTCTCTAGAATTTCCAGTGCACCTCCCATCGGTATTTTGCACATGTGCCGCTCCCCTGTCTCAGTGCAACCATTTTGATCACTGGTCTGTTCAGAGCAGGGACTCTGAAGTTATAAGGAGAAGGCACCAGTGCCGAAAAAGAAATTACAAAATTTCAAGTATAACAGGTAGTCTGGAGGAGCGCCCTCCTGTCATGGTTACCTGGTTCTGCTAGCCCTGCCTAAAAAGATTAGTCATTTCATTAGGAGCCTTCAATTTTTTTTAGGGGATTTTTTTTATTTCTTTTTTTTAACTTTGGTCCAGCAGCTCTTGGTGTATGCCCTGTATTAATAAAGTTTTGTGACTAAAACATTATAAATAAAACTACAAGTAAAAATAGTACCAATAGTTAACAGTACTAACATTTTCTGATATAAAATACTTTACGTTAAAATCAACTTACATTTCTAGATTCAGTGGCATTGCTTCTCAGTGATGTGGTAGGAGATCTGGTAGCACTACTGCCTCTAGAACTTGCATCAATCCACTTATTCTCAGGAGAACCTACAAGTTTGTTATCCATACTGGTCAGATTGAGGGTTTTATGGCTTTTGTATGGCAGGGAAGGTGGGTCTCTGCCCCAGTCTGATTGGTAAGTAATGAATGCAGCGACACAAAGTATGACAGTTAATGAAAATACAAACATGAGAACACACAAAAAGTGATGAAGCAAGCAGTAAAAGCAATGTCAGAGGGTTAGATTTCTGCCAAAAGACCACCTTCCCAAACATGCAGTTATACATGCAATACAATGCTAAGGAGTGCTGAAATTTAAAGGCACGCTAAATATTTAATAATCGAATGAAAACATTTAGACATAAAACATACAATGTTGATTATGACTGTTACTAGTTCTGCTTGCAGAGCTATCTTTTCTGTAGACTGCCATTCCTTATGTAGGTCAAATAACACCCCATCTAATACCAGAGCCACCCTGCCAATTGTGTTACTGTTTGAGAATCCTCTTATAATACAATAGTTTGTGGGTGGAACATAGTGGCATGGGGTGGGTATGATACTATCAGCATAAATTATAAAGATGCTGTCAGCATAGATTAGTTATACAGGGCCAGAATATAACAAATGGCAAGCACAAGTCCCAATGCTTGCACAGTTTGTAGAGGCATAACATGTAATCAGGTCCAATTTACGCAGCTTCTGTAGCAGGAAGAAGTAAAACATTTTAGAGTGCCTTTAACTCACATATAAAGACATCAAAAAGATACACAGATATACACAAATATATAAGGACTTGGACACACCAGCATTATTGTCTCAAACACTCAAAATTGGGCAATTGATCCAGATTGAAAATGGCCACGCTAAACAAACTAGATAATGCAAAATAGGTTACCTGCTACACACAGTAAACAATAGCATGAACTATTAGCAGGTTTTTTTTGTAGACATACTAATAACTAATTAATGCTCTGAGTTAATACATGCATTTAACTCATTTAAATGAGCCCAACCAATTTTGACTTAAGGTGCCACTTACAGGCAAGTCTCTGTATTAATTACACAATTATGAATGTATTATGCAAATATATCCAGGATGAAGAACTGAGCAGGAACACATTACGTAATTGCTTATACCTTTATATTATCGTCAAGGTTCTAGTTTAATATTGCAAGTGTGTCCAAAAGCAACATTAGCTACATAAATTATCCTTTCAAAGTTTCAAATAAAAAGGTTATACCCTATAAAAGGGCACTATATGCTTTTTGCATCATATATTGGATATAGCTGGCAAACAAAACAAAAAAAACATTTAGCATAAAAAAATAGAATATTTTACAGTTTTTCAATAGAAATTAAACTTTATGCTGATCAGGAATTAGCACTTCAAGTGTTAAAAAAGCAATGAAATAGTTTTTAGTGCAGATACTCCCCTGGTTACACAACACCAGACATACACAAATTTAACTTTACCTAAACAGTGTCTGTACTATATTTGTTTCTGCAAACTGACCTACTGGTTTCTGACATAAAATATCTGATGATAAATGGCAAATGGGGTGATGTGCTGCACAATGCTTGTTTAAATTAATAGCTCTTAACAGAAGTGTAAATTTAGTTAAAAAAAAAAAAGCACTTGTTTAAGGAGCATGTATGGAAATCTCTTAACTTGCAGTACTCAGCTTACATAAATGTTACATTCCAGAAGGCTTTGAGTAAGTCAGGCAGTATCTGTACAAAGTGTTAATTGTTCTAGAATATACTCTTTAAAGAAGAAAAAAAAACAACAAATCCCATCATGTAATACACAAACACTTGTATAGTATAGTACTGTGGAAAATGTTACCAGTAAGTAAATTCTGCCAGCTCTCAACTGTGTTTTTTTTAATCACTTTAAAAACAAACACAGATCCATTGAAAGACAAATATTTCATAGTTATGCAACACAAATATGAAAGTTGCAAATTTTGGAACAATCACCTACTTTAAGAAAAGCCAACCTTGTGAAACTGGCAAAATTATATTGTTAGTATTGCCTTATGCTGGTAAAACGGCTATAAATGATATGGTCCGTGAAACTCACCGTTCTTGCCATATCGTCTGACATCTATTGCAAGGTTTCCAGTTTCCAGAGCACTGTCCATGGCTTCTCTCCACTGATCAGAGTCCATTGATGAAACCTTGATGCCATTGACAGATATAATTTCATCATCTACTTGCAGCTGAGAAAATTCAGCTGGACTGCCTGCAAGGGACACACACATCAAGTTACAACTTCATGGTAAAAGAGTTGATAATCATTGTAAGCACAGTAGATTTAAAAAAAATAAAATAAAAAAAAAATTAATTATAAAAAACACCACCAATTAAAAACACCAATTTTGAAAGCTCTGAAGGACTAGTTTTTTTTGTCTATTTCTATGTTGAATATATAGGCATTATATAATAAGATTTAAATAGTGATTTGTGCTAGTATTGGTAATTTGAAAGTGATGAGCTATACCATACAGACAGAGAATATAAGAAAACAAAGACACGCAACAGAAAAGATATTACTACGCTGTAAAAATATGATACCCGAGTTTGGACTATGGCAGACACATACTTGTTAAGAAAAACAATGCTGATAGCTCTTAATTATCACATGTCTACAAATAATGTGATAAAGTAATATGGTACTTAACTTCGCACTAACAACTGTTACTGTACCTGCATCAACAGACGTTACAAAAACCCCTTTACTGTTCCAATAGGTTTTAAACCCAAAGTCGTGGCCGCTTCCAGGTTTCTGGTTGATGCTGATTCTCATGTCACTGAACTGGTCCTGGAAACAAAAACAAGAAAGAAAAAAAAAAAAAACACCTCTTGAGTATCTTGTGTCTCTGACCTCTGCAGAGAGGAAAGTCTATCCAGTAGTGAAGGCAGACTGACATCGTATACTCTAATTATCCTGTGTCCTACTGAATGCATGAGAGTCTTCTGGATACTCTGTGTTCAGTTTGTCAGCAGAATTCCTTTTCTTGGCTGCTTTGTTGATAACTTGCTTAATAGTATTATAGAAAATACAAATATTCAACATGAACTCGTGCTGGAAATGTGACTTTTTAATATAGACAGATTTAATGGCAAAATAAATAAAATAAAAAAACAATGTATATAGTTTCTGGGCAATAACAAATAATGTACTATCTAGGTAGGAATACGAGCTTTAACAGGAAAATGAAATGCTTGTACAGCTTGCCCCATGCGGACTGTGTTGGCATCATAAATCAGTGGCGTTTAAACATACAAAGTGGTGTGTTTAAAAGCAGAGGAACATGTGAAGGCAGCCAAAAATTTTACATATAGATTTGCTGATGCTTTCCATAAAATACTCAATTTAAATTATAAATATTTGTTGTAGTCTGTAAAATAAGGATATGAAATATATGTGCACTGTATGGGGGAATTCTATTGGCCACGAGGTGCCACGATTGGTCTAACTAACAGTCTGCGGAGGCACATTGCATCAAAGCTTTTACTAAAATCCCCGCTCATTTCCCCTTGTGTCCCATAGAGATGAGAGGGAAAATGAACAGATGTCTGTACCGTATTGGCCGGCAATGTGAGCAGGCAACACCTCGCAGCCAATTGAAATCCCTCCTATGACTCTTTGTGCAGTGCTAAAACAAAAAGAAATTGCTACAGCTCGTATCTGAAGTGTTGAGGTACAAAAATGTCTGAGACAGACATCTAGTAATAATTCAATTACGCAATAAAGACACAAAGATCAACAAAACCAGAGTGTTTTGAAGAAGACCCTCCTTGATTGGTTGAAGAATATATGCACCCCACAAGTTTATGAACAATCTATTGGCAGAAAAACCCCAAATGTGCCAGATAAATTCTTCTCCAGCAACACCACCACCATCACTCTCCAGAATAACAAGCATAGCTAAATTAGTACAATTATTTACCACTAGGTGGTAATGCAGAGACATTCACCATGTCTCCACCTCTTCTAAGTACTGCCGTTTGTTGAAAGCCTACACTCAGTTTGGAACTCTAAAGTCTATAAATGTGTACATGAATTAAAACTGGAATTCCAGAAAGTAAACAAACATGAAGCAAGCAATTATTATATAAAACTTAAATGACTGAAAATATAAAAGTGCTTGTGTATTATACACAGGTGTGTAAAGGTAAGACTAATGCCTTTTTTTATTGGTTTATTCATTAAAGTTTTTACAATCCAAGGAAAATAATGCAGACGCCAGGACATCCAGTAGAGTATTAAAGCTTTTTTTAAAGCTGACCATACAAGGGCCAATAGTGCACTGACTGTTATGTATTTTGATCATGTTAAAAATAGCGATTTGTAAAGTGGTGTTTAATTGTGGCTTTCACCTAAGCGCCAGAATCAATGTACAATTACAGGAGTGGCCAAATTAAATAGATCCAGTTCTTCAGCACTGAGGCCAAGTAGCTGTATCAATTACTAAAAAGACGAGGAGCACAGCTACATAGTCCAATCTAAGAGAATAACGAAGGGGGGGGGGGGGGGGAAGGGGGATATAAAATAATGGAATGGCAATCACAATTTCCAAATTAAATAAGTATCAAAACGTATGTATACATCAAAGGAAACAGCTTATAGTTTCCCTGGGGAAAGACTTCAGGCTAGCTTTACTAAAGGTCAAACCAGTTAAAAGGCTGAAAGCCATAATTAAACACTACTTTACAAATCGCTATTTTTAACATAATCAAAATACATAACAGTCAGATTTACTAAGCTGCTGTTTGACAAACCGCCGAACAAAACCACCAGATAAAACAGCCAGAAGAGGTAAAAAAAAGAAGAAAAAAAAAAGATGGTTTGCGAGAGGCAAAATTGCTCAAACTGAATGCCGTTCTCACCATTTAGAACTTAAGAGGAAGCAAATTAGTAAATAATTGGCGCTGTAATTTGCCTAAGGGGCAAAATTTATTTTTAAATAACTTACAGGGGCAAATTTTATTTTTCATTATATTAAGGGGACACCATTATTGAATTATATTATGGAGGAAATATGAATATATAATTACCTTGGCAATACTATTTAACTGTTAATGGGGATATAATTATTTATGACGCACAATGTGCATTGGGTGCAAATATAGTGCACCCATAATATATGAACAGAATTATTTTGTCCCTTTAATATAATGAAAAATGACATTTGACCCCCATAAGTAAGTTTGAAATTGATTTATATGTCATCAGTGCTTCTTCTTATGTTCTGAATGGCAAGATAAGCTCAAGCATGCTGTTTGAGCTTTCAAGCCAATCAGAGAAGAAGTCTGTGTTTATGGCGGTTTAGCCGTTTTCAATCCACAACCTATCGCCAGGTATTTTACATCACAGCCTCAAACCATTCTATAGTAAATGCTGCAGTTTGGATCACTAAACCGCCGGCGATGTGTGGCGGTGTCTTCGTAAATTTACCCCTTATTCTTCACTGGGTAAGAGACTTCAGAGGACCAGAAAAATAGGTGGACTAACCTTACAATTGGATTGGTACACAATAGCCAAGCTTCACAATGTCAACACCGTGAAAACCTGATCCGACTGAGGGAATCCTGTCAGTTTGTAGTTACTCTGACAGGAAAGCATACTAAAGGTGTGCAATGTTAAAGCAAGTAAAGCAGGCATGGCCAACCTGTAGCTCTCCAGGTGTTGTGAAACCACAAATCCCTGTGGCCTCCTATATGTGGACTAAACAAGAAAAATTAATATCAAGAATAGCTGAACATTAAAGGAAAATAAAGAATGGACTTCAAACACAGTGTCCCGGACCATTTTAAAAACAAACATGATTGTGACGCCTCAAAATTTAAATTTATGTGAACTAAGAAGGTGTCTACACAATGGAGAGGGATATACTTCCAAACATTCATTTTACAAGAAGAGTCCAAGTAGATATATACACTTGGTACCCTAATCAGTAAGGGTTGAATCAAGATTTTGAACTGTGCAGACATATTGGCATACTAGATCAGTCAAAACGTTGGTGCAACAATACATGGTGTCATTACACAATGATGCTGCTGTTTACTAATTTGTTTGCTATCTTTTGAATGCTCTTGAAATTGTTTCTCAATTTTAATTTCTTTTAATTTGTATATTGCCCTTTTAAAAAGTAACGCTTGCCCATACAGAAAACAACAATGGTCTTCATCTACAAATTTTTAGATTTAAATAAATCTCTAGAATCAGTTTATTATACACTAAACAGAAAGATTTGCACCAAGGCACTCTCTATATACAAATCCTAGCATACCCAGAAAGTTATCGGCTGGCTATCTACTGACAAAACATGCTGGGGCTTGTAGTGTCAACACCTGGAGAGCCACAGATTGGCCAGGCCTGAAGTAAAGCTTTTAGTTATAAAAGGTACAGACTTGGTTGTTTAGCCTCACGCAAAGGTCTATATATTTATGTAATTATAGGATGGTCGTTTTATAGCATTTTACTGGACTGCCCATTGCTGTCCTTTATTTTAGCATTTAGTAGTGTGGAGTTGAATTTCCTGCAGTGCAGTGGGCTACAGATGGACAACCAGGATTCCATCAGTCAGGTTCTTGTTGAAGAGTTTACCAGTACTTTGTACCATTGCAATTGTAAGTTATACCAGCAATACTCTTCTCCTGCATAAATGTGGATCTCTTTCACAAATGATATTATAAGCCACTGCCATTGATGCACTTGTTTAGTACTGTACCATAAAATATTGTGAGTGTTATTCCACCATTTTAAACTTCCCCATTCATTTGTGCCTCAGATTACATTACATATCTACGCTCTTCTTATATTGCTTACATATGTGCAGTTGCATACCTTAGCTGCATTTTTTCTCCAGTCTCTTCATTATATAGGATAAATATATTTTAAAATAGATCTGCCCGAAATATTCAAAACTAGTCAGTGAAATATTTGATTGCTTCCATATCTGGCCGCAAGACTTTACACAAATCATCAGAGAAAGTATTCCCAGTCCAACTGCAATTACACCGCAGAATGAATTACAGTCATCCCAGCATTATGCTCACCAAAACGGCATTCTGGAGAGACGAGCAGATGCAGGACTCAGATTGCCTGTTCTTCCACATAACTCAGTTTCTCTCAACTGTTACTGTTATTGGGAGTATTAAGGCTAGAACCTCTCTGCTCTTTTTGAACTACTTTTCCACCCAATTACTGAATTTAGGATGATATTTTCACCTAGCACTACAATCCATTTCCTTTTATAGATCACTTGAGGTTTAGCTTCGGCCTGTTAGTGTGGTCTGAATACAACTGTACACACAGGCATATAACATTCCAGCTTTAACGGTTTTTACAACATACCAATTAATAAACATATTTGAAGTCATCAGATTATTATCGAGCATCATGAACATTTTGGGTCCACAAATGCTGTGATAATGGGACAATTAATCAATGTCGCCAGGGACACTGCACATCTTAACGATCAGGAGACAAAAAGTGGTTAAATGCCGACTAATTCACACATGCCTAAAAATAAACCAATCAACCTTGGTAAAATCATCTAAAGATGTACCAAACATAGGGTGCAAGTTTAGTCAGTTCTATTTATTTATTTTACAAAGCTATGCAATTTCTGGATTGGCTGTTGAACTATAAAACACGGTTGGAAACATCTTGAGAGCTGTAGGTTTGAATCTTTTGATTAAGAAGAATGTTAAGCCAATGTAAAACTACAGAGTTCAGGACATCTAGTTGTTCCCAATCAGATTTAGAACACACAACATAATAAATTTGAAGTTGATTGGGTCAGCGGGCAAAAGAGATCTACCACTGATGGCACGGATACGTGTATAAAGTCATTGGTGGACTACAAAATACGAGCCTCAGACATTCTACTCGTTTTTCTCTCTAAGGGAAGTCTCAGAAGAGGGACAATGTTCTGCTGGAGAGTTATACAATTACCAGAGAGCTGGGAGATGTCATGGTAGCAGATTGTGATACTACACTCTTCTCCTGTTGGAAACCAAAAGTTTTAGGGGAAGCACTTCGTCTGATGTCTTTCTTGTCATCTCCTGAATGGTCATCTTCACTTTGGAAAGCACTGCTGGGCTTATTCACCTCAGTCTTTACATGGGTTAAACCATTGTACTTCCAAGTATCATCCACCTGAAATAAGAAAAAATAAATCATCAAGTCTTTTCATAAACTGCAACTTGAAAGTATGGTAATATAGTTCAGTCATCGAAAAAAAATAACTGACAGGTGATATAAAAACATAAATCACTGTATATTGCACAGAGGGATAGAGATAGATAGATAGAGATATATATATATATATATATATATATATATATATATATATACACATATATATATATATATATATATATATATATATATATATCATACATTTCAATATAGGGCTTTTCATCTTTTAGGCTTAATCCAACAACTATTTGCCATTATTAACAACCAAAAAGATGGAATTACAAAAAAAATAAAAAATGTTCTTACTGTATAGGATTTGTTAAATGAGGTGATCCCTTTTGATTGGCTACCGAAGGGTCTTGCGGTAACCACTGATGACAGTCGTGAAGCGTCTGTTTTCTGATATCCCCTTGGCAGTGAAGAAGAAGAAAGCCGAGTAGATTTGCTTTCTGTATTCAAGAAACTGGATGAAATTGGTTGGATCAGCACATTACTTCTGTTATTGGGCAAGGAGTTTTCTTCCTTTGCAAAACTCTTTATCGAATAGGAAGTGGTACTCTTTGTTGTATAAGGCGTATCCAAGTCAACAGTGAAGCTTTTTTCAACCCGTGTCTTAGCAGGTGGTTTTATCTCTGTGTTCTCTTCCTTCTGAGAAGTTTGCATAGTGTAGGTGGTATCACTGTGCTGGTGTCCGGTTCCTGTTTCACCACCAGAATCAGGATCATCTTCAAGTTGTATTAAATCGCCATCATTTGTCTTCTTGTGAGAATTTTGTGTAGCATACAAGGTACCCTCTGTTGCCCTTTTATATGGGACATCTATCGTGTAACTCTTTTCTAGTGATGGCTTGGATGGAATACTGGGCTCACTGAAGACATCGTCACTTGATGAATACAGACTTCTCAGTTCTGATCTTTGCTGATCATTGTTCAAGTTATCATTCTCTCTATCCTCCCTTAAACAAAAGATTAATCTTTTATGGCCTAGTGTAAAACAAGCACAGTAACAAGAAATCATACAGTTTGCTATCAGCGGGTGAATATTTCGGGGACTAGGAGATTAGCACATTCTTGGAGCCACAGTTGAACATACCATACATTTAAGCAAATAAAATAGCACTGCATTCCTTCTGCTTATAATGCAAGCTGTGACCTTTCTGACATGCTCTCCAGACCTTATCAAAGGCCACACTTTCATTTTGCTATTTTTGAAATAGACTTGATTCTTTGCCAGTGGTTTGCTGCTTGCTAAAACACTGTGTATAGAGCAGACGCGGGCAAAGCACACAGAGATGTTTGTTTATTTATTTGGGACATGCACATTGCCCTTAAACAGTACCATAGCATTGTTTACCTCACTATTCTCGCCTTTACTTTGTTATCAAAACATGGAGTCATCTTAGTATTTCTTGATTGACAATATATTGCTTTTCAGAAGTTTTCTTCCACAAAAGGAGATGATTGTTTTTTAACTTACTATATTTAATAAACACAAACCAACACAATGACTTATTAATTATACTGGATGCTGACAAATAACCCTACCTCTCCTGGCGCATTTCTCGGAATGTCTTATAAGTTCTTTCAGGCAATTCACTTGCTATCTTTTCAATTTCCTCTCGCTCTTCTTTCTTTTTCTGGAGATCTGATGTGAAGCTTTTCCGTCGATTTTTCCAATCTGCCAAATCCTAAAAAGTGATTATGAGGTTAAATATTATCTGTGCCCACAGTCTAAATTCAGGCCTGTCCAACCTGCGGCCCTCCAGGTGTTGTGAAACTACAAGTCCCAGCATGCCCTTCCAGCTATCAACTGGTTGTCTGCCGGCAAAGCATGCTGGGGCTTGTAGTTTCACAAGATCTGGAGGGCCGCAGGTTGGACAGGCCTGGTCTAAACCAAGGTTGGTCTATATATTTGATTCCCTGTATGAAACAATTATAGAAGAATTATAGGGAAAGAAATTCTTGTGTTTGGGTTGAGAAACCTGTTTTTTTTTTTTTTTTTTTAATCCTGAAGGTATATTGTTTATGCAAGAGCAGAGGATTAGACTGAAGCTATATTTGTTAGTGTACCTGCAGTTTCATGACATGCTGAGTAGTACAGAAAAGTTACATACTATATACAGTGCACAGGCTGCCTATGCTGTGATTTATAAAAGTTGCTAAATGTCTACTTGTCTTTCTGTGTAACGTGTGTTTACACCCAGCTGCGCTTCTTTAACATAGTTCTAGCAAGTTTTATGTTCTAGGATCAATTACTATACATATCTATCGATGTTGCATCCAATACAACACACCATCATTCAGCTTAGTTCTGGCAAAGATTTGTACCTGTAGGCAATAAGAGCTGGATAATGGGAAATTAAAGTGATCAACCTGATTAGCTAACTGAAAACATTTTAATTGCAAGCTTTCAGAACAAAAACTTTCATTGGACAGGAACGCAGGCATTAATCAGTGGCATACATTTGCCGTGTTCCACCACTGAATTAGAAAAATTATACTCACTACACTTACATTTTGCCACTTCTGATCCTGCTCCTGCATTTGACTCTTTATATTTTGCATTTCTTTCAAACGGATTTCACGAATGTTTTGAAGTTCCTCTGCAGTGCAGTCTTCTAACGATTTACTCCTATGGAAATAAAATGTATAGATCTATTTATATACTCAACTTAAAAATGGGCTAATAGGACAAAGTCTATATGCCAAGTATTGTTGGTTTGGAGAAATGTTGCATGGAGGACATAGAGGCGTGTGTGACACCAGAAAATTCCAGTATCTGTGTGGTCTCAGATCACTATTCTGATGCTGAGATGCCCTGTCCCTTCCACTTTGCCAGTCTGTGGCTTCCTGCTTGCCTCAGTTACCATCTACACAGTTCACTGCCTCCCACAAGACCAGCACACTGATCACCCTATATACATGTCAGCAGAAAACAGAAAGGAGGCAAAGCTAAGAACAAAACATGTTTTTTATAGATAGCATTTGACAGAATTGAAGCAGTCACTAAGTTTGGTACAAACAATACACACCACGGCTTTTTATAATATTGGGAACATTTGTCAAAACAGCAAAGTATATAGTGATTTATGAATAGCCAATTACTATGGTGATGTGCCGAAACTGGAAAACCTGGAGCTTCTTAATGGATAGCTGTTTAAGATGAGGTGCAGAACATTCTGTACTACACATAACACAAACTAATGTGGTGTTCACTTGTCGGTAACCCACGCCTCAGTGTTGGTTGGACCATCCTTTAAGCACTTGTAGCACTAATTAGTTGCTGTTAAACAATTCACTACTACAATTAAGGCCCTGCCAAAGTAGGCAAATTTACTTTGTAAGATTAATGGCACAGAAAACACAGCATGCTGCTATGTGAATACTTGAAAGTGATTAATTTTCCCCAATAAATATAAAAATATATTTCCTTTGTGAGACTTTCTGACTAGGAAATCTTGCTACAGCAATTAAATCACCTGTTCCCATATACTATATAAGTGGAGACGATTAATCTAAGATTTTCTTATTACATTAGTAATTCCCTCCTGACAAGACAGCTCAAACATGCCCCAACAATCATATTATTCATGATCCTGGCCCTGCTGGGATGTTATTTGAACAACATATTTGATTTAAATGTGCTGTGTTTAAATAAAGGAAAAATACATGGTATGGTTTGGGACAGTGATTTGCATTTTATTTAACTATGGCTTTAATACGCATTTATATAGATCTATATAAGAAGGAATTTACTAGTGTAAGAATCACCTTGACAGACTGACTTTACATCAAATAATAGCTTGTCAGCAACACGTCCACAGCAATGCTCCGGAGTTAGTATGTTACGCGTGAAATCTCAGTACAAACAATATGTGGCATTTGTTTTTAAAGCTTTGCTACAGATGATTTTTGCTTTATTGCTGTGGAAGTTTTTTTATACATGCTTTATAGCTTTTCACAATAAAGAATTGAGGTTTTATTATGGAAGTCCAATGTGCTGACTAACTTTCTCTATTCTATTCTGTTGAAGTAGCAGCAATTAGTTTGCCACTCAGGACTGGAGAAGGTTTAATGAAGTCTCCAAGATTCAACATTACAAAATGGAGATGGATTCCCACCAGAAGTTTAGAATGCAAAGCAGTTCAAATCGGACCTAGGGGCACTTGATATGAGACTACTTTTATCTCAATATTTGAACTGTTCCGGCTTATAAAACAAAATAGAGGATGCTGGGTTTAATCAACAGTCCTGTTTAACAACATAATTTTGGCTAGGAGCATGTTAGGTGTACACTGATCACCATAAAGGAATGTGAAAAATCTAGACTGCATACAGACAGATACTTGATCATGTCTTAAGTGGAGATTTCTGAATTATTTTATTTTTATTTTTTTTAAAGTAAGGATACTAATATCACATAACAATTGTGACTGAAACATCCGTTTAATTTAGTGCAAATATTTTATATTTTTTTGGCACTGCAGAGAGACAATAGTACATTCCTAAATAGGAGACACTTGTGTTAATCTTGTGTTAGATGGGTGATTGGTTTTAGGCCAATTTCAAGGAGATAATGTGTTATCCTTTCACTTAAGATAAAGATGTGTCTGGGTTGACAAAACAGCAGATTATAAAACATGGTGATAAGCAACTGGTTGTATGTCAAAGTTATAGACATGGCAGCATAAAAATAAAGCTTTCGTTATCCCACCGACTTGTGTTATTTTAAAATGTAACTTATTCACCTCTGTATTTACGTATCTATTAAATATACCTCTTTGCCTGCAGATATATTGCTTGGATCAACATTTCGAGGAGTAGCGATAATTATAAGGGACACAAATTGATGGCTGTTCAATGTTTCACAAGCCACTTTGTGGCAATCTGTCAGCTATTACCAAGACAACAACCAATGATGTGTACTGTGTTGTTTTAGCTGGGCCAGATCAATATAAACTATTGTGTTTGGCTGAAAATTCTTCACTCACTATCTTGTCTCATTGTAAATTAATCAGTGTTGCAATTTTACTTTCATTTCAAACTGACAATTTACTTTAGAATGTCAAAATTTAAATAGATTTTTTTTAAAATAATACAAATCTTCAGATAGTTTCACCTGCTGTGGTCAAAATGACTAAACATGGCTATTGCTGGGGACAAAAAAAAATAATAAAATCACAGATTTACATGCGTTGTACATGAATACTGTTCTAAAACAGACAGAACAGTGATCTAGATACCTAGAGAAAAAAAAAGAAACTAACAAAAAATGAGGGAAACTACACACACACTATAATCTGGACTGTCCATCGTAATCAAGCAACCCCCCTCCTTCCCCCGCCAGTCTGTGTGCACAGCCTCAGGGTCTTTCACCATGCAGACCAATAGGAATCTAGTGGTCTGTTTAGTCACTTCATCCAGCCTTTAATGTGGTTAAGCTTGAGCTGCAGATTAGACACCTGGGAGATTCATCCATTTGCACCACAATCTATACCACTATCGAGCCCCAGAGTATGTCCAGGTACTGACCCCCCCCCCCCCTTCTTGGCACCCCTGAATACCAAGTTACTTCTTAAAAGCCCTTAAACCTTTAAAAAGGTATAATGTAGACACAATCTGAACACAGAGTACTCATTTTTTTCACATTCTATTTATTTTAGTCATTACTGCAACATTTTATTATTGAAGCCAAAACAAACAGCAAAGTAAAGCTAAGCCAGGAAACCTTTCCTGTGAAGGCAAGATATTTCCCCATAAGTATTCCATGCACAGCACTGAAAGCAGCATGCGCCTTTTGCAATCCTCCCCATGGTAAGTCATAACGGCTTGCTATAAATTAGTAGATAATGAAAACAAACGACAACACAAGAGGGCAGAGCTAGATAAAAGCAACAATATTTAACACTTGACTAACAAACTTACCCGCTGGCCATGGAAAGCTTCTCCCGCAATCTGAGAGAAAATGATAGGTACATTTTCTATGTTACCAAAAGGCATAAGTCTTGCCAGTGTAACAAAACGACACCACAAAGTGCATTTTTATTTTCAGGGGGACTAAACTATTATACATATGTACATATACATTGCAACCATCACAAAACATGGAACACCTTGACCTGTTAACAAACACACACGTATGTTTCATTTTATTCAAATCCTTTTAGTATTTTTAAGAGTATATTTCTAAAATTTAGAGCATTTCCTTCCACAACTGTTGCCATTATTTAAATATTGGGAGGAGAATGCAAATATATCCATAAGCACAGAAACTTGGCATTTTGCCAACAAATGACAGGTAAATTAGAATATCTCTGTGTTTGTAACTCCAAGTAAAGTGATCTTACAAATTAAAAAAAACGTTTCAGAATTTCAAATTGCACTGCGCAGGTGGACCAACCACCTAAGATGTAGGATCATATGTACATGACTTTATACATTATTTCTTTACATAATATTTTGCACAATAATTTTTTTTTCTCTTTTTGCACATACTATAGAGAAGGCTAAGAAAAATAACTTGTTACATGGACATACAATGTCAAATTTATTAAAGTACCATTTAATACAGAATGTGCTGAATTTTTGCTTTTACAAGTAAGGACCCCATACTGAAAATATTTTTATTTTGAAAATATATATATATTTTGCTAATTATATACTTCTTGGTAAAGTCAAAGTATTATTGCTTCAACCTTTACTCTTGCTACAGTGATTAGGGGAGTACTGGACAGTACTATTTTCTGTAGTCATGAATGAATTACATTTTTTAACCTTGTTGAAAATGCAATATTGTATCACCTTCTACTGGTGCTAACAAACACAAAGATACTGAGAAATAAGGTTCTATCTGCAGAATGGATGCTATACATGTTTACTAGATGTTAATGGAAAGAAAAAGATAACAATTCTAAGTTCTGACAATAATAAACGATATCAAGACAGAAGCAAACGATTGTTGATAAACATGCAAACTTGTATAAAAACCCAATTTTATGAAAGCTTTAAATTTCACATCAATCTTTACGTCAGTGTCAATAGTGGCCCAGTAAAATACAACGGATACCATTTAACGGAACAGTCGGTTATCCCTTTTCTGGAAAACAATTGGGATTTTGCAGGATAATCCATCTGTCTGTCATGCACAATGAATGAACACTGGCTCAATGCATACTACATCAATGCACAGACGTCAACTATTGCATGCAAGCAACACAGACTCTAACCTTTCCACCATTTGCCGTTTCTTGTGACTTATTTTGCTGGCCTCCCTTATAGACTCCCACTTCTTTATGTCATCCTCACTGCATGGGCCAGATGTAAAATGCTGTGGCTTTGTATCATGCAAAGCGTGACATAATTTAACCTTTCTTGTCAACATGTCATCATTCTTCATGGTCTCTGAAGCATTGAGCACTCTTCCCTCATTATCAGTCTTGCTAGATTCGGAGGACTTTTTTACCAAACAAAGAAATTTAGATTGTACTTCTTCTGGAAGAGACCAGGGATCAGGAAATGGAACAGCATTGTATTTGTCTGGTGCACCTGATAAATGAACTTCTGTTGGCTCAGTCTGAGCTCTTCGAACAATCATATCATCCTTCACCAAATCAGGGATCTGTTCTGAGTCTTCCTTTGACTGTAGGACAATATCTTTCTCAATTTCCAACACCTGTGCTAAAGGTGTTCCAAGGTTGACCACTTGGTTGAGGTGAAATGTTCCAGTTTTCCTTGTAAACCAATCATCATTTTGAAGGTCTGGCAGAGTTCCTATGCCGTTTTCCAAAGGATATTTCTGTGTACATGAAGTCTGCAGACACTGTATGAGTCGAGGACCAGACGTGGGGTCAATTTTTCTTCTGCTTTCAGGTGAAAGCAAATCTGATGTTAATTTTTGAAGGGCTTGGAGTATTAAAAACTGACTAATATCCAAAAAGTAAAGAAAAGAAAAAAATACATTTATTGAACGGATTTCAACACAACACACCAAAATGTAACCATGCAGATCATGCCATTTTAGTAACCTTGGATTTTCTGATTTATCCGCTGTTTTTGTTTCCTCTTTAGTGATGTGCAGGTTAGCTTCATATTCTGCACCGCATCTCTTATTTGTTTCCACATCGCCCTTAAAGATTGATGCAAGAGCAGATGTCCACTGACAGTCCTCCCCAGGCCTCTTACTGTACAATCATTGCAAAAACAATTGGGAAAATGAGAAATTCATTTCTGCTGGCTTTGGGGTCTTTACAGCAAAACATTATAATATACTGTTTTCTGCTGCTCATGCTTACAGCATTTGCCTACAAAATTACAATATATTGTTTTTGATTCATTATCCATGCAAAGTCACTAGAGTTCTTTTTATTTAGAAACAGAATTTGCAGAGGCTGAACAGCAGTTTCATGTGTCAATATGAATATATACTACCCTGTAAGAGTGTAGGGTTTGGTTTCAAGCGCCGCGTGTTCTGGATCAAAAAAGGGAAACAGGACTATTTTTTTTTCTAGCACTGAAAGAATTTGGGTTCCTACAGGAGAACATTGGAAATTACTATAAAATTGAACGAAACTGAAATCTATTTAAGATAAGTGTTGTAATCAGTATTTGATAACTGAAACTTACCAGGATGATCGCTCCTAAAATGGTTGAACTATGTTGTGTATACTGAGAGCAAACAAAGTAGTACAATAGTTTAAATACTCATGTCCGATTAATCTTTTCTTGAAGGAGTAAGATCTAAAGAGATGGGTCAGCTAAAACAAGGGCTGCAATAAAAATATGGTTTATAATCGTAGTTTTAAAAATTATATTCCAGTACAAGGGACAAACCTACAAAGAATATGGTAGTGTGCGCTAACCAACTTTTAAGCAATTTTCTGAGCAATCAAAGCTGTTCTGTTAAAGGAAATGAGGAACACCACATTTCCCACTCCTCTATGCCACATCAGAATATTGTTCCCTTCTCTCAAAGACGACATACGTATATAGTGAAAACAGGAACACAAACCTGAATCCCTGAAATTCATTATACCAAGGTCGAGAAAGCGGTCTGGTCCACATAACTTTCTCAGGCTGACCATCATCTTGCGCAGCAGTATTAAGGGGCAACGTGTTAGAGGTGACCTTCAACAGCGAGGACAGCTGGTTGACCTTTCTAATATATAGGTCATCCTTGATAATATTTGGAATTTGTCTCGGAGATTCATCATCTTCATCTGAAGAAAGTCTGGCATCATCTACATGTCCCTGCCATGACATTTTATCTGGTTTCCTCACATCCACTTCTTCTTGGTCTTGGCTATTGTACAAAACAGCCAATAAGTTAGCCATGTCTCCATGCTAAATTACATCACTCCCAGCATGCTCTTAACAAAGCCAGTCATATAGCAAATGTTTAGCTTTGCTTTTATGAAAACCAAATCCCTGAAGACTCCTTACTCAGCATGGTTAATTTTGTAAAAGCAAAACGAAAATAATTAGTTGAATCAATGCACACACTGAAGAGGCTTTATCAGGTTTCCAATAAGCAATGGATACAGCGATGTCATGACTCTGACCTGCATTGTCTTTGTGAACTTGTTGGAATAACCTCTTTTAAAATTTCCAAAGGTTTTTGAGAGCCCATATGAGATTGAGCACAAAGACCACAACCCGAAGGAACTGGAACTGATTTGCTGTTCATGTAAAATTTCCTTTTTGCTAAATCATCAAGCACCAAATCCGGCAACTTCCCAGCATCTTCGGAATCTGAACTGCTTGAAAAACGTTATGCAGATGAAATAAAACCTCACACATGGTAATCATAGCCTGTGAAATGGCTCATACCATAGCTGCTGTGTGAGACAGGCCCAAAGTAAAAAGTACACATTTACTATGTAATCTCTCACTTAACGATAAAGGCATCTACTAATGTGGTAGACATAGCATTAGCTTGCTAAGGCAGCTATATGTTACTGTGGTGACTCTCGCTCTACCGAAGTTGGATATTTACGTGAACAGAATGTTCTCTTGAAAATCAGTACCCTTAGTAATGAGATAACAAGGAGAGAATTACCTAAACTAGCACATTTGCCTTTCATTTGTACAGCAGTCCAGTATGTCAACATCCCTACCTTGAAAACGTCCCATCCGATTCTGTGAAGTGCGGGCTCGCCCAGCTCCTCCTATTGTCCTCATTCTTATCGACACGCTTCTTCCTTAGCGGTGCTGGAACGTAACTTATCTGTTTAGTTTTACTTGGGAGAAACTGATTGAAATTAGCAGTTGCTTTGGGCTCCAGTGTAGAACTCCTACGGTAAGTCTTGTCATTTTTGCCTAAATCCTGCATCTTGTAGGTCAGTTCAGAATCTGCGTCACTTTCCCCACCTGCAAAATGTCATACAAGAGACTAAGAAAATGTATGATATAGAACTTAATTCATAGTAAGAATGTAATCATACAATTTATAATCACTTGGTGTGGGGTGTAGTCAGATTAGGTGCAGTGGATTTTGATATAAATGTAATTCACTTTTCTATAGAATTTTTATTTAGTAAACAGTAAGTTATAAATGTATATAAACAAAAAGGTCTAAGAGGCTGTTGAACTCATTGGCCATAAAAGAATCTGAAGCTAAAAATAACTTTATGAATATAGATTTAAGCTACAACATGGAAAAAAGCGTCGTAGCTATAACACAAATGTAGCATGTCTATTAAGATTGCCTGTTGAGATACGTTCTTAAGGAGGCACGCCCACCTAAGAGCAGAAGTATTTTAAATTGCTTTAGAAGGACTAAGTTTAATACAACATAAACGTATATGTTTATATATTATACACATTTTTTTATTTATTTTTTTGCTCTCGATAACTTGTCAAACTAATGTTGCACCAGGCAATTATCTGGCTCAACAGACCTTATTTATGGTATTTAATTAACCGTAAAGCTTGATGCCTGTGAAAGGTTTCATTTAGCGTCTGATAAGCCAACGTATCACAAAAACGGCACATTACATAATATATAGAGTATGCAAACATGGTATATTAACAACAAATTTGGTCCTTACTCCTACTAATGCTAAAGGGATTTAAAAAAAAAAATCTGAATATAACGGAAATTAGTGAGGTGTAATATTGTTTACTTTCTAACTCATGCTTGAGTTGACCAAAAAAACAAACAGCAACAAAAAACGGTCACGCAAGTTCATCAAGATAAAGATGTGTTTGTAAGAAGTATGTCATATCGATATCTATATGTATAGTGTCAACAACCACAGCTCATTTATGTTCTATGTATATCTTCTAATAAGTTTTGTGTTTTTTGAGTAAAATGTCAATGTTTAAAATGGATGATGGAAGCTCATGGACAATTAGATTTCACGTCCTTCCTTTGACACTGGAGAATGTCTTTCTTTCACCTCAATATGCAGTGACGCTATTTTGTGTTTAACAAAACACAAGCTGCACCACTAAGAGAAGTTATTCAGTAGCAGTGGAGAATATACACACCATTAAGACAAAAGATACATTTATTGTATGAATAGCTTTTCTGCAGTGGCCCTTTCTGCTTTAGACATTGCACAGAAGTTTTGTGATCACATTCAAATCAATATTAGAACTGTGCATTAAGCACAACTAATCCTATTACTTAAAAGGAAAAATTGAAAGCATAAAAATGCCTCACACAATTAACCTAGTTCACATCAGATATAAAGTGTTTAAAAATCAAATAACTTCCTAAACAAAAAGTAAAAAACACATTGGCCATGTAAGCGAAATCATTATGCTGAAAAACTTACCCTCACTGCTTCCTTTAAGAGTTGTATCTGAGGAAAAGCTTGTATAAGACCTGGAGCCAAAGGAGTCCAAGCTGTCCCAGGAATCGTCTCTTTTGTGGACAGGAACGAGATTTTCTCCTTTCTCGCTGTACCACAAATCACCACAACCACTGTCTCTGCCACTTCTCTTCAAATTACTGGACTCTTCCAACGCCTGCAATTTGACAAAGCAAAATAAATATGTCTTGGTATGAAACACACAGTTGTCTAAGCCTATGTCCAAATGGCCTTTATTTAGGAGCTTATCTGAAGCACTTTGACTCTTCGGATGGACTCCCAAAATGTCTTCACATCCATGTCTATCTATGAAATTAAATGGCAATAACACTGAATGATAAGCCATGTTTCTCAAACGTGAAATACTGTCCTACACCACCCCTTACATCTACCTTAGATCAGGGACTCATAAGATGCCCTCTTCTCACATCGACTTCTCCTGTGCCACCACCAGTCTAGAAAATGATTCCCCCCCCCCCCCAGTCTTCAAACTCTCTTTGAATACCCACCAAGCTCCCATTTATTCTGCTAAAAGTAATACACCCGCTACTGTTCCAATCTCCACTATGAGCTACACTCGCTTTTTTTTTTCCTCAGTTGGGCCCTTTTGCCACTAGGCTGTAAGCTCTCTCCTGAGCAGAGCCCTCTACCTTTTGTTTTCACATCTGCATTTATTTTGTCCACTTTGTATGTCCTTGTTTTATATATACTCCATTTTCCTTACTATCCAACATCACCTTACAAATCAACAATAGCCTAGTTGAGATTCTTTATTATTTTGCCTTGCATCACACATTATATAAGAAAGTCCTAAAACAGTTTTGATCAGGACAAATGGAAGATGGTTGTGATACATTTTTTCCTTCCTCAATCTCTGCACCTATTGACTCATTTATATTGAAGTATGCAGGAATGAAATTGAATTGAATGAGTAATTGATTAGAAATGCGTGAGTACAGCCATCTGCAAGCATGTTGCCCAACCTTTAGACTTTAAAGCAGTTTCTAAAGATAACTCATATACTGAAATTGCCACACCTATTACCAACCTGTTTTTTGTTGTTTGTTTTACATAAAATATAGATGGAGATTACAATGTACATGTGTAACAAATTACCTTTATATGGGAGTACATTCTTAAAACTTCCCTAAGAGAGCAAGTCTTGCCACAAGAACCCTCAAATGACTATACAAGTATCAAGAGTCTGAGCTCTGGCAAAGTATGCTGGGAGCTTTGGATTACATTATGGAGAACACATTACATACTCCTGCTGCAAAGTATTTTGAGCAAATACACAATCACATGTAACACTGAGTTACAGTGCTTGACAAATTTGTTAAAGGAGATCACTAGCAGACAAGTGTATAAATATTTCCTTCCTTTTTACAGATGTATTAAAATTACATTACTTAAAATAAGGAGGGGACATCATTGCTGTAAAATATGACTATTATGGATTATGAATATTAATGCCAAAAATCACTTCTACTTTAATAAATGTTTGCAGCTTTATGAACTTAATAAAGCCAAATCAGATTATACAATGCAATCCATTTCCAATATAATCTGGTGATTAAAGCAGTCAAATAATTGTGATGACTGTGGTCTCCTTTACAAATAGACTTTTTTTCCTCACTTTGCAGTGATCTTTCTTAAAGATTAATAGGACTTAAAAAAATGTGGAAAAAATAGAAGTACATATAAAAACCTGAAGCCGTACCTGTAATCCAAACAATAAAAAGGTAAGTACAGTATGTCAAGGAGGATTGGACTTTGGCACTGCCTTCTCACCTAGCAGCAGATGAGAGCGTACTTCCTGTTCTAACCTACTGCCATGCAGAAAGTAAATGCAAGTTCTGGCTGGGTTTCAAGGATACCTCGTTTATATGCATGTATGTGTACCCTTTTATATGTATACAAAAAGGGTATATACATACAAATATACAACCTGTTTAATCAATGAATCTCGCAATTCACTTAGAGTCAATGTCAATGGTGTCAAGTTATGCTTCTTCTAAACATCAATAATACAATTGGTAATACATTAGAACATTCCTCTTAGTGATAAGAGGCCCTCCCATAAGGGAACATTCCTACAAAGTATCAGGTCATTGTTAACAGTCAGTCATGTAATGTGGCGTACATTGTAAACACATTCATTGTATTTTCTCACCTTGGTCAGCGTTTGCCCTAGCAATCCTTCAAATGCCTTCAAGTTAAGCTGTGGACCATTATAATAAGGAAAACTGTGCGCTTTTCTCCCAAGCCAATATAAAGTGATCA
Organism: Mixophyes fleayi; assembly: GCF_038048845.1. Taxonomy (NCBI): domain Eukaryota; kingdom Metazoa; phylum Chordata; class Amphibia; order Anura; family Limnodynastidae; genus Mixophyes; species Mixophyes fleayi. The sequence goes on along the minus strand of NC_134403.1, from coordinate 113,048,858 downwards.
AAACCTATCAAGGATAAACATTACAATTTTTACAGTGACATAAGATTCCTGTACAACATACTTTGACTTCTATTATAGCTGCAAAAGTTATTTAAAATAGCGACAGAAAACCAAACAAAAAAAATCAATAGGGAAAAAAACATCCTAAAAGATGTTTAATCACCTACTAGAATGTCTACGCAGAGAGAAAAGGTAAACACCTGAAAAATTATCCACAAACGCTTTCAATATAGGTTTATGGCCCTTAACGATTCCCGTTTGTTATATCTGTCTTTGAACAAGTGGCCCAACCACCACTTAGACCAAATCTATGATTATCACTCAGATGAAAGCATAAAAAAATTGCACACACATATGGGCAAGTGGTACGGAGGTGGTCATTGAAGGGGAAAAAAAAAAAAATAATACACCGACTCCAGTAACGAGGAGTAGATACTGATCTGCACAAATAATTATTTCATCATAATCTTGCATGAAAACCATCAGTGTATACTACCAAGCAATATCCCTTGGCTAGAGAATAAAGCCACTTATCATTTGACACCTCTGAACACATCCTGCTTGCTGTCATACATAGGTTCTAGAAGCAGGTACAGATGCAGCTGGAACCAGCCCAACGACATTCTGGGGAAGGGAGTCAGAACACCAAGCACAACAATGTAGACGTGTGATACACTAACTAGACCCCAATAGCGGTCATCCCCATTAAGTGCCCTTTTATTAATACACATGTGCCTTGCAGTGACAAATCCAGTGTCAAGCAACTCAATGCAGAAAGATCAACTGCTGAACTTTGTAACACAACACACACATATTACAACGAAACTGAGCATCGCTTTAGAACACTACTGGAAGGGTGAAACCTACGTACTTCAGCAAAAAAAATTAAAAAACATATATGATACTTACATTTTTCAATCTTCTCTCAGTCTCTTCCTGTCTGAAAACAGAAGATAAAAAAAAGTAAAATTAGCACATAACTGTCATAAAACCAACAATTGAGCATGGACAGATGTAGCACTGCTAATTCCTGTCATTAATAAGAGATTACAAAGGACCAGCACACCTTGATCCAGACATGTCCAATCAAGTGGGAACATTCAGCGATTACACAAAACAGTTATTGTATAGACTTTTCCCACATCATCAGAAAGATGAATAGATCATTTTACTGTGAGGGAGCAGCAGCCGTGTCATATGGATTTGGTGGGTATTTCTTTCAAGTTCAGCTTAAAATGAAGTCACAGACCTTGACCATAAATACAGGTAACCACCTGGCAACTGGGTGATCTGCTTCCCTCCCTCTCTCCTTCCTGAATAGGTTTCATAACAAAATAAATAAAAAATGCATTGTGTGGGCTGCTGCTTGACTTAAAAAAAAAAAAGTTTCCTCAAAAAAAAAAATGATAAAAAAAATGAAATGTATTTGATGTATAAAAAATAAAATACAAGATCATAACACTTTACTGCATGATCTATATGTCTAGCATAATCAAAAAGTGTGCAAAAGACTGGTTTTAAGAATACACTACTAGTGTCATGTAGAAGACAATATGTTTACAGAATTTGTAGACGCAGAGTGATTTAAAAACAGAACTTTGAACATGAACCATGAATCACAGCATCAATTGTGTTGTAAATATATTTCTCTGCATTTTGAGTAATTACATTATTTGTGATAATTAGTATGACCTCACTCTAAAGTGAACACATTTAGAAGGACACAATCATCAGCTGTTTGAATAATTTAAATATGTTAAAATTAATTCTATGACATACAAAAAGAATGACTAGTGAATAAGGATAGGCAAGCAGATTTTGTAACACCAGAAAATGTCTGTAATGAGACGGGTTTTATACATCATATTAATATGTAACCTTTTTTAACTTTCTCCATTAAACACATGCAAAAGGTAAACTTACAGTGCCTTTAAATGTAGTAAAAAAAACAAAAAAAAAAAAAACTTTACTAACAGACTAACCTTAACCAATTAATAAGCTTAAGTCAAATCCATAATATCAACACAACCACAAACTGATTACAAAACGTGTAGCTATACCTAGCTATAACACTGAAATGTAATTTCTGTGTTATAGCTAGGTAATAGCAGCCGCACTCCAGCCGATTAAGGAAAGCCAGTGTTGTCTTATGGTGAAAAATAGCAAAATGTCAGCTAAATGATTAAGTAGTTTCCTGCCTTCAATGGCTCTTCTTTAGAGGAATTAGGTTGTGCATGCCTCTGAGGAAGTGCCATTACAGGCATGAAACTAGCTAGGCCTCCAGCTGACCATATAATCCATTTTAGCTACCAGCACTAATAAAGATACGGTTTCAATCGAAGAAAACTAAGTGGCCTTTTATGAATAGCCCAAATGCAGTAATTATATTTCACACTGCAGCAGCCAATGATTAGCTCACCACAGCAGAGGTACAAAAGGAGAAATATAATTTACAGAGGACTAGTGCTTCCCTACATTCTGAAGCGAGATTAACCCTAAGACAAAACAGGACTGCATGCAGTCAAAACACTGGTCTTAACCAAAGATCCTAGACCAGGCTTGGCTAATCTGTGGCACGCCAGATGTTGTGAAACCAAGTCCCAGCATACCCTTCCAGCAATAAGCTGCTATATATTGGTAAAGCATGCTGGGGCTTGTAGTTTCACAACACCTGGAATGTCACAGGTTAGCCAAGCCTGACCTAGACAAAGTTTTCTGTCCGTCTTCAACCTTTGTCCCCAAATTCTAAAAAGCATTAAGCTGCTATTTACCAATCAAGTGTTTGACGGCAGGCTACCACTAATGTTGTTTCTCCCAGTGTCAACTTGCGACTTAACAAGGCCCAGAGTGCATGCAGTTAAGGTGCAGCCTGATACAGAAGTGCCTGCAATTCCAAGCCCTGGGGCTAAATATGTAACCATACCAGCTTAAAAGCTAAAGGATTATCTCATTTGCCAACCTTCAGTGGAAGCTATATAATTATAGGATAAGACATGAGAGTGGATGACCTGTAAAGTGCTTAAATGCTATATGCTCATTGTTCCCAAACTTGTTTCCAGTTTTCCTAATTCACAGGAAGTGTGTATTAACCGATATTACTAGTGATTTATCTGTGGTTAGTAGCTTAGTCTAGAAGGTCACTTATTACTACATAGTCCCTTGCTGGGAGTGTGGAATGTGTTATGGTTTGTTTCATATCTTGTTACCATGCAACACATTCCAACACAGAGCACTGAAAACAATTACCATTAAGGTGTTACTCAGTCAATAAGGACAAGCCTACTCGTTTAGGATTCTTTGCACTTTTAAGTACTGTATAATAAATATTACATGAGTGGTTGGGGTACGCCAATTACTAGAAAACCAAAAAGATAGTCCTGCTTCCCATAAAATCAGCTTCCTTGATATAAATGCCAAGTGTGACATTTTAGCTTGCCAACAATAATGTTGGCATGAAATATGGGTCATGTATCAGAATCTGCTTTAAAAAAAAAATATTTCTTTAGTATTAAATAGAATGTTTGTACAAATTTAAGAATAAATATAAAAAAATGAGACCTAACTACTTAACTGTAGTTGCCTACATTTACTCTGAGTCCAGCAGTAAACATTTACTACCATATACTTGCTACCATGACCTTTTTCAGGCAGGAAAACACTATCTAATCTTTCACACCAATTTCCCAACTGAATTTACCTGGGCTGAATTCAATTATTGATGGTAAAGGTATTTTTTTCTGGAGCCAATTAAATAATTTTTACAGGGGAAGAGCATATTGGTTTGATGTGATAGTCATAAAAGTCTGGGGTTATGCATGCAAAGGTCAGAGATATTCCAACATATGAGCATTAGAAGCATTGAAGGGGAAGTAATTGGTTTTACTGCGGCTAGATCAGTCTGTAACACAATTAAAAGTAGTTGTGAAAGGATTTAATATGTGCAGCATATCATCTAAATGCTAGATGATATGACCCTTGGTGGCAGCTTAGAATGGGTACAGTTTGGGACTATAGCTCAGACACTGATCCTTAGATAAAGAAGTCACTCAATCTCTGGTAAAGAGTGCTTCAAAAAAATGTAAGAATTAAATAATGTACAGTGCTTTTCTATATTTGGTGTTTTTCAAATAAACCTATAGTATTTTGGATTGACACAGCAAGTCAATTGATTGATGATTGTTGACAGCATTTCAGGGCATAAATGCAATTTAACATTGATAAACATTTTCTAAAAAGTGAAATGTTTCTTTTTGCAGCACAAGAACATTGGTTCTCAGGCTAGACAAGGACATTGACAAATAAGATCAGGATTCTTAAGTTAGTATTACTGGTGGACAAAATTAAATGGACTGTATCCTAAATGTTGACCTACAGGAAACAAGCAATAATGTCAGAGGATGTAAAGAATACAAATTGCAAAGTGAAAAGTACATTGTGTTTACTTTGACTTCAATCCAAAAAAAAGGATTTTCACCGAACTTTGATGTTATTGTACACTTAGCAGAAACATCGAACATAAATCACAAACGAAATCAGATCTAAAATCAAGGTGCATTACATATGGAAAAATATATAACAAAAATGAATGGTGTGTTGATAACCACCTTTTATTTCCTTGTCAACAATGCGTAGAAAAAAAAAAAAAGACAAGAAAAAAAACCCACAAATGGTGTTAAGACCTCACATCATGTTATTTTGACTGAATCCTGGTAGAAAGGTGTCTTGCCAAATCTTATACGTGATCATTGTTAATCTTAATTTGATAAAGGTAAACCGATAAAATGAAACTACATCTGAACTACAACTCTCAGTGGACAGAGAGACTTAATTATTTCACCCACTGATCAAAATATTTCCTAAAAAAACAGTTAGCATACAAGTGTAACTTGAAAGGGGCTCAACCATGAAAATCAAAAGGACAAATTTTTAAATGAAACTCAAAATATATTTAAAAAAAACAAAACAAAAACCTATCACTGCCCTACTAAGTTATCCTTCTCTCACAGTTCCATGGGGTTTATTTAAAGCTGAGAAATCACCACAGCCAGTCAGAAATACACGGATACTTTTGAGTTTCTCCTAAAATATGAACATCAGCTCCACCAAATTAGGAGATAGAACTGTTGATTCAGTCGTTTCTGCTACACAAGAGAGATTGCTATTTACAACCATGTGCACACCTGCTAAATACTCTGAAAGGTCTTTCTTCGTCAAGCACTCAGAGGGTGACAAGTGCTCCAAAAATAAAAGGGGCAATGCTACAACTGTATGTTAAATGAAGTTATGATGTGACAAAACTGTGTGTATATATATATATATATATATATGTGTATATATAAATATTATGCACATACATACATATATAAAATGTAGTTTCATTTTTGTTTGTTTTTAAAGCTCTTCCATTTCATAATGGTTCTGTTATTGTTCTAGTTCAAAGAGTGTTAATTTCTGACATTAATAAAAATCTAGCTCTTTAACACCATCACCGATAATTATACATTCGTCTCTATTCTTGAACTTAAAACAAAGCCTCAATACAACTAAAGGTATACTGAAATCAGAAGGCTGTCCTATATGCTCACTAACAAAATAGCCCCTCTGTGACTTGCTGAAAAGGTTTTCAATCCTGACTGATATAGCTACTGAAGGCTACATGCAGTCTTCAGAGCTGAAGGACTCAAGTGGCAGGGAAAACATTCTCCATTGACTATAATGTGTCACAATAAGAAGGATTCACAGCTTCAGAAAGTTGCATTTTTATTGCTGGAAAAACAAAGCACTCAATCACTGCAATGTGCCACCATTTTTTGTAATCAGCAAATCAAATGCTATTTTATTGGCTACAATTAGCTGTACCAATAACAAGTTAGACTTGGCAATTAGAGTAGAGCTCATATAAAGTCCCAGAACAGAACAATCAAAAATATATTACTGTGATATTAGCAAGCACTTAAACTCACAATAAACAAACACAAAATACAGAATATATTCTGAAGCCCCCAAGTCGTGCATCACGGTATACAAAATCCCCAATAGTGCAGGTGTATTAATATCTACAGCAAGCTCCATAAGACAGGCATTTTTCAATAAACAGCAATTTGTCTTCAGCCAATAGAACACCACCGTTCGCAAAGTTTAAATGCAATATCTGCAGTGAAAACAGCATAATCTTCTATAGGAGCTGTAGTGTAGCAAGTTCTATCTAAAGACACAATTAAAATTGTGCAGGCACATTTAGAGGGAAATAAGCTACTGCAAAATTACATAAGGACAAAAAAAAATACAAATGAAGTTCAAAAAACATTGGATTTGCTAGACTCTTAAATATCTTTACATTTTCCCATGTAATGTTTATAGCAATTGTGATTAATTGTACGGTATATACAGGCAATCTGTAGTAAGCCCATAATTTGCTTATGATTCATATCATCTCAGGTGTTGTCTAGGGTGTGACAAAACAATTTAAGGATTGTCCCTTCTGAAAATACATGTTCAATGATATCTTCCCACAAAATGCGTGTATGTTTGCTTGTAATACAAGCAGCATTACGAGGCATTACATATTGTCTGCTAAGTTTCTCAAATGTAGTGAACAGTAAATCTGTAACAAGCCAGGCTAAGTAGAGGAGACTGCCCAGCTTCATACAGCCAAATGGTTAAACAAAAATGCCATCTTGCTTTAAGTAAGTCTTACAGGAAGTGAATAAGGTCTACTTGCTTGTCAACACTATTACACAAATTCAGAGATGTTTTGTTGCTGGATAGGTACATATTAGACCAGCGGACCTAGAGGGCTAACAAGGCCCACTTTTACTGCGGGACTGAGAGCCTTTCACATTTTCAAAGCTGCATTTTCACACAAATGGCTGGTGTACATGCTCCCCTCTATGTTACGGGCGAATAAAAACACAATCCACCATCTGCAAAGTTGGTTGCAGAGCCATAAGTAAAACAAAAACGTGGAGGCTGGAGCAAGAAAGATGACCGACAGCGCTCTGCCCTCAAGTTTAACCAAATTAACCTAAAACATTTATTCCCTCCCCTCCAAGTGGTCTCCCCTCCTGCCCAGTCCTAGTTAGAGTTCTGGCTGGCTGGCTGGCTGTACTCTATTAAAAACTTTAACAGCCAATCAGAGTTCACTTAAATTCAGTAGGCTCCAAGTGATTTTTGTTTTTGTTTTTTCAGTTCACTGAAGTAGAGGAAACCCAGCACTACCAATACCAGTGCTGGCAGCAAGTGAGTAATGTACATGGCAAATTATACAGAGTAATGTTCCAGTAGAGCCTGCAATAAATAGTAAAACAGATGGGTGCCATCAAATATGAGTGTTATTGTAGGGTAGATAATGAGGTGATCGGTAGCTTTTGGGTCATGGTGGATGTGGGAAAAGGGTGGTCTAAAATGTGTCTGCGCCGTGCAATTTTCACTTATCTACGTTGTATACAGAAAAATAGCGGCCCCAGAAAATTACATCCAACAGCAAAAACTAATTCGTAAATATGCATTATGTTTCTATTGACAGTGAGAACAACAAGGTTTTACATATTGCCAGCATAATAGATGTTTGATCCAGATTACATGATATACTATATTGTTAGTCAGCTAACTACTTATTTTTGTTCACAAGCCATCAATATAATTTAGCTTCGTAAAATATGCTAAGATTTACAAATAATTAAACATATTACAAAACATGAGTTATTATGTGTTTACTATATATGGATGCAGAGTAATGACAGGGTTATTGTGTGTTGCATAACTCTAAACCATTTCACCACCCACAAGAGCAACGCAGTATCTGGAAACAACTAGGAGTGCCACTTTAAACAAAAAGAAAAAAAAACTGACAAAAGAGCCGTGCAGCTTTCAATATCAGCTATGTTAATTGTCCGATACGGAAACCAAGGCTTTGCACATACATTTTTTTTTTCCATTCCTAAATAAAAAAAAGAAAAAGAAAAAAAAAAAAAAAAAAGACAAATGTAACCTTTGGTACATGACCTGTTGCTAAATGAGCAATTAAGTCTTGAATGATATTGTTATGACATAAAATAAACAAATGCTTTAAAGTTCCTCACAGAGCCCCCAGGTCATCAAACAGCCTGAAGACTGAAAACATGGACTGTTTGAAAGAAGGATTGGAGGGTGGTATTTATAACTGCAAAAGAATGGAATAAGTTTCAATAGTCACAGTTTATTTCCTGTTTCGGTATACTTCCCATTATCCTCACATCCACAAAATAAAGATTATTTAGAAGTTGAATTCCCCAAAATTACCCGACCTTGAGAAGAGGTAGATGATCATTTAAAAAAGGTGAATTTTAGTTTAAACTCTGAAATTTCAATTTCCTCAATATATTTTAAGTAAGGAATGAACAGTAGAACTGTTACAAACTGACCAAGCAGCAGGTGCAATGGCTAATACAATCCTGGGATGCATAAATAACTGAGATAAACGTATGTAATGTAAACATACTACTATATACAAGTAATATTCTATATATATCTATATAAAAAAAAAATACTAGCTAGACCCCATTGTGAATATGGGGTATAGTTTTAGGAACATAAAATCATTCAGAGGCAAACAAAGCAAATACAGAATTTAAAGTGTCTTTGGTGCCCAGTTAATTAAAATAAACACAAAAGATTTGCCAAAATGAATTGTCTGCAGTTGCAAATGGAAAAATAATAGCTTTACCACCAGCAGAGGAATGGGTTCTTAACTGTACAATTCCTTATCACACAAGGTGGGGATGGTAAATTCACAGACAGAATTTAAAATCAGGCCGGATGCCTTTCTTATAAGAAATGGTATGTGCAGCTCTAATTCGTTAATGGGGTGACTGATCAAAGAGACCCATCAGATATTTGGGGTCAGTATAGCATTTTTCTCACCTGCGAGGGTAAAATGATGGTCACATATTTGGAGAACTATTGCAGTGGATAATGCAGCAACTTATCTTACTTTGTAAGTAACTGAAACTGCTGCAGAACATATAAAACCTCCCCATTAAGCTTTCCTAATCTTAATATGAATTGCAGTCAGTCATTCTTGTGTCTATCACAAATGATTTTGATGTGCTGGACAAAGAGCACTGATAATGTGCTATTCACATTGATTAATTATTATCCATGTAGAATAGGCCCTGCAACACAATCAAAATTTAAAATCATATACGGCTGTCTACAGCATTTATCTACAACTAGTTCAACACAGATCTCTGTACATTTCTTTTCTCAGGTCCCTTTTAATGATACAGTGTCAGCAGTTACATATAAAAACTTTCAAACAACAAAACTAGACCAAAAGGATGGAGCAGTACAGAGGTCATTGCCTTTGTAGAAATGAAAAATCAACTATAAAGAGATCAAATGAAAAAGGCTCAATTGACCGTAAAAGGACATAAGGAAAATACATTTTAGCAATCATGTTAAATTTCTTCCACAACCCAATTTCTCAGCCATATTTCACCAAAACAGTATATCATAATTTTAGAGTACGTTATTTTTCATATATTTTTTTTCAGCTACCTTGCACTTGCTATGAAGGGGGCATTTATGTGTTAGAATTATTTATTTTACAAATGACTGCCATGAACAATCAGCCAATAGCAGCTGATGATAGAGAGGGCAAGTCTATTCGAAAAGTATTTGATCCAAGGCCGAAGTACACAATTTCACCACATTCAGATCTCACAGTTCAAAACCTTTTGCCTAATATATTCCCACAGATGTGCTTGCAGGTATCCATTTACATTCAGAACTAAACAACCTACTTAAGTTATTTTACTTCTACAAAAAAAAAAAAAAATGGTTAGGAGTTATAGAACACCCAATGTTCCCAGTGCTGTTTACTACAGGGAATACTCAGAGTGAGCAAAGCTGCAGGAGGAATGGACTGAAACAGAGCATTCTATACTTTATCTTGCATTGGGTCACGAGTGCTTGAACAAGACAAAAGCATGAGAAAGTTAAAAAATGCAATCCAGTGAATTAAATGCATTCATTGAGTTAAAGAAAACACAGCTTCCCGATATAAACTATACCTGACATTTCTACACATTGCACAAAGGATTGATCATTTCCACTATCACTGGATTTCATCTAGTCCCTGCAATCATACTGCTCAGTAAACAGTATGTACTAACCATCCAAATGCATGAAGTAAAGCCTTTCATGGAGGTCCGCTATTTGTTTTGTTTGTATGCGTTTGTAGGATTTCTACATTAATAGAACTTTAATGCAACATAGATTGCAATATGGTCCAGATTGCCAGTCAGTGTTCGCTCAGAGATGAAGGGCATCAATAACTGCCTTTGCCAGTACATAACCAAGGGTGTAACTCGAAAGGAATGTGCCTAAAAATCACCAACAGCAACATTCTGAAGGGTTTGCTAAATCACCACGACAGGGTCATAAACAAAGCACTTTAGTTCTATTTTTAACAAATCGATTTTGCTAATGACCCAATTGTGTGACTCATCCTCTGAGCTGAACAAATGAATGTCTTTTATTTTTTGAAGAGTCAAACCTTGATCAAGATGTGATTTACAAAAACATTGCTGTGTTGGATCTGTATTTTGGATCAATCTGTCATTCTAGTGAAATGCAGCTGTCAAATAGCAACAGGTAGATAACATCTGTATTTCTCATACAAAACACCATTTTAAATATCCTTAAAGGACTGTTGACCCCGATTTCCACCCTTTCAGGGGGGGGCATGGCAAGTGGGATTAAACAGACACTTTCTTTTGGGCCCTTGGCCTCCAATACTGCTGAATACATTGTCTGCTATAGCTGTAGGTACACTCTTGTAGATACCTTGATAATATCTGCAACCCTCAGTTTTCAGATGCAAGGTCTTACATGCTTACAGCTCTCAATCTATACTGCCTATTAAAGCCATTAAACAATAACAGCAGCACTGGCAAGTCAAGAGAAATCCAATTTCTATGTAGAAAGTGGTTGGGGGTCAGGAAGAGACACCCTATCACTATCTCAATATCTATGAGTGCGCTCTGACCTGTGCTGCTACAGACACTTCCGGGGTTGTCTGAAACACTGGTGATTTCTTACATCATCATCAGTGGTTCTCTGCAGGAAGAGACAGGGTCCACTCAGAAAAGCTCTTCCACTGCGTTAGTAGTGTCAGTATGCTCTGAGAGTTTAGACGTACCAGATGTCAAAGGATAATACACGCTACTATAAAATACACACTTAAATCCATTCATATAGGGGATATAAAAAAAAAAAAAAAGTAGTAAATGTTAAATGAAAATATTGGAAGGTGCTGAGAATGAACAAGAGACTAAAGAAAATTACATGAACATATTTTTCAAAATGTTTTAGTGATCAATTCCCTTTAAATACTTTCTCCACAAAGAGTCTTCATAGCTTGATTTACAAAAGACAAATCATATCCTGTGTGTGACAACAAACAGATCTGCAGTTTATACTAAAGACGACAAGATGAGAAGATAATCCATACATAACCTAATGCCTGCCACACACAGCTGATACTGTTGCCTGACGCTGTTCATGTTTGTTATATATAAATGTAGGTGGGCAAAATGGACAAGATCCAGCAGTTTGACGACTCATTTGCGTCAGGGTAGGAGCCAGAATTGTGAATGAAAGCAGACAGCATACAACTGCAATCATCTTCCACATTTATCAACATGTCTAACAATCATTCAACCAATGTCAATTGGATTGTTATTGGGTATCGGAGTATTTTTCGGGCCACAAGCTGCAATATTGGGCCATTTGCCCGATATCTGATGCAAAATTGCAGTGTGTATGGAATTTCCACTGTACTCCAGTAGGTCACAAAATAACACCAACAAGAAAATAAAGAGTGTAAAGGAAATCAAGTACACTACAGAAAGAGAAGGCATATTCCTGACGGACAGAGACATCTGGATGCTCCGTCACTGAAACAATCCTTTGGTGTCATTTCTAAAAGTATCTCACGTCTGGTCTATATTTATCTGGCACTGCTGTTATTATAAGTCAGGCAAAGCCAGCAAATCTGGAAAACAGAAAGAGCCCAATGACCACGCAGACTGGCCATAATAATGATGCTGATCTGGTGTACTAAATGTCAATGATTTTCACTCATCTTCCTGCACACAAAAAAGCAACAAAAAAAAACATTTTTACTGACTTTCCCCCTGTCCTACAGCAGATGTATATACCTCATACTATAAAATATTATGTTGTAACATGGAGGAAAGAGATGATTGGAAACGCAGGTCTGCAGACCTGTCAAATGATTCGCACATAGGCTGGGAGCAGGCAACGCATTGGTATACAGTGTCTGTACATCACTTGATCAACTGTGCCAGATAGTTATTTTTCTACCAGCCTATCTTTATAGATGGGGTCATAAACAAGTAGGGTGAATAATTTATCTTACATGGACATCCCTTTTGTTTCTACATAGTAATGAAGTTTAAGAAGCACTATTTCTGAAACTATTTATTAACCAATGCGTGAGTTAATAGATATGGGGCGTTGATGGTTCCAACAGCAAAACTTAAGATTTCACTAGTGTTTATAGCCAATAGAAAGTCTGGAAGAGAACATATTGGTTGTTCCCATAACCACTTGCTGTCAAGAAGGTGGTGGCAATGTGTTTGAACTCTGCCTGCTCTATTTACTTGCGTTCTGGAGTATTGATGCAAGTTTATGATTATCAACAACTGGGGTAATTCTAGAATACAAACACCAGGTATTATAATCAGACTTTACATAAAAACAAAGATGACTGAGCATAAGACCCTGTAACTTAAGAGGTACAAACTGTCAGATACCCATCTCCATTGTGTGCACAATCTCTTACAGCAAAACTCTCAATTGTAAAAATAAACTGCACAAGCCAAATAATACTCCTTTTACTTATTCAAACAAAAGTAATGCACTGAAACATGATAGGAAACTAAAGACATACAATCTCCCAACAGTCATTATTCCAGTATGAAATAGTACAGAATAGATTTGTAACCTCCTCCTTCTCTTACAACATCCATAGACCCTACTGTAGTACATTTTTTTTTTATTTAAAGTAATCAGCCCGCAGGCATGAATTCATAGCATATATGGGGCGCTCTTCATGCAAATTCCTGGAGAAAGATACTCTCAAATGAACAGTGCTGTATAAAAATAATCTATTGTAGCCATCTTTTGCTCAAACAAGCATAACTAACTAATTTATAACACCTTAATATACATTTTTTCACCAAGCTTTATTGCCCGTTCAAACACATGCCCCCGAAAAATAGGTATGTGTAAAGATGACTATTATAATGGTAATTCTCATGCGAGGTTGTGCTGCGTTCTTAAATTATAAGCACTATGTTCGCATTTTAGAACACAATGGTGGGAACAGGATCACAGACTTTTTTTTTTTTACCAGATTTTAACGCGCTTCCATGCATTTATGAAAGTGTGGAAGATGCCCCCAAATAAGCGGCAGGTGTGAATGAGTCCTTAGTGTGAAGCCCTGCTGAGGTCACATTGTTACCTCAAAGCAAAAAGTGGGCCATATCTTCAGCTGCTCAGCTGAGCGAGCTCATACAGCACTGCAGTATTTCAGGTGTAACTATGGTTTGGTGTGGACAGGCAGGTGTCATAGGGATCAATTCTCTTTGTGCCAGCCACATTTCTCAGGAAGTTTATATGAATCCTACCAATGGTAAATGTTTTCTTAAAAAAAAAAAAAAAAAAAATAGATACAAAAAAAAATAAGAGGAGAGATCTGTGCATATGAGCCTTAAAGCAAACTAAATGCAAGATAAAGAGGACTTCACCAGTCAGTAAATGGCCAAGCAGTACTCAAGCTCTCCAGTTAATAAAATATACGTAACTGCACCACATTCTTTAATCAGATTCAAATTCAGGACAAGAATACAAAGAGCCACATGCAACTGCGTAGTAAAGTCCAGACAGGCACCCATAGCGTCTGAGCAATGGCAGTTTAGGGGAGAAAAACTACTCTCCACTGTAATTTCACCTATTTGTCTTCATACAGACAGATATTTTAGGAAAACTATATACTACCCATACAAACTCAATACACAATGTATTCTAAACATACCAATTATTTGACTTGTCATAACATGTATACCCCATGGGAATTATAATTATACTGTACTAAAAACAGGTATTTATACGGAAGCAAAATATAACAAGTTACAGTATAAAATCAGTTTTTCTTTTCCGTTATCCCCAATAACTTTCCACAGCAGTATTTGTAAATTTCTTCAATTCATAAAATCAACTGTGAGTCAGAACAAGACGTTAAGAATAATCTAAAAATTGCAATGCACCTTAGAAATCACAGCAAAATCCATTTACCATTAAATCTCTATGCCGTCAAATTTGTGGCCTATGTACAAGATGACACCATACAAGACCACTCTCCAACGGTGGCCCTCGTTCACGGACCACCTTCTTTACAGAAATCGTTTGTCAGTACCATGCACGGACCAAATAAAGATTTCTAGAATACATTAATCATTCATCTATTTATATAGCGCCACTAATCTCACATAATGAAAATATTCAACACAATAGATAGCCTATGTAGTTCTGAAAGGTACATTAGCATGTGGTGTATCAAGTCAAATATATACAGAGCTGTGCTTCCTGTACTGATCATGCACAGAACAAGTTAAATACAGGTTAAACTAGCTTTGCTACATTAGAACACCACAAGACAGTACCAAATTAGAGTCAGCAATAGTGAAGCATATTTACTTTGCATCTGTCAGTTTGCAGCTTCCCTTACCAACAGATCATAAATTCTATAGTTACCCTATTACCTGCAATTTAGAAGCAACAATATGATTTCAATAATGGAACTTACTTGACAGTAACACGATTTGATAAATCCTGAAGATCACCAGGATGAAAAAGTTGTGCTTCTTTCAATCCAAGTTTCTCACACGCCCGTAAGAAAACACTGATATTATCCTGTGAAGGTGAGAAAATATGATTGCTTAGCTGAGCAGTTCAAAATCAAAACAGCTTATCGAAGTCCAAAATTCCAAAGTCCACAAGAAGCAAGAGATAGGAAAAATGCAGCAAGTACGAAGTATGTATTGTAATAATGTTTCATGGATAACAGTAGGCGGCTTCTAACTTGAGTGGCTCAGTGACGCTGCAAAGATTACCTGCTATGCTCAGAAAGGTAGACTTTGATGTCAGCTCTACAAGCAAACGCCCTCTTTCTCTCTGCACGACAAGCCTCACCTCTTAGGACTTTAAAAATAACTACAGCTAATGACATTGACCCACCCAGAAACTACTGCCAGTGCAGGCATAGGAGAGTGAGGAAATAAGAGGAGGGACATTCTGTTTCTATAGAGCACAGAATGATTGGGACACTGCACCTGGAATTTAGGTTTGGCCGTTGTTTAGCAAGATCTTCACTGAATGTGAGCATACACAAACAGAAGGTAAAAATATCAGAACTATGATCTAGCACAGAAAGGATAAAAAAGTACATTTAAAAATAAAAAGGACAAGAATTCAGGAGTGGTACATTACTCATTGGCTGCACCTGTTGAGCACCGCTTGCTTCAGTTAAGTGTAGATTGCCCTATAAAAAGCTCAGTCGCAGCTCAGATGTTACTTTGTGTCATTTGCAACAGCTGAGGCTATATTCTTAAAATCAACAACCACCAATGACTTATGCAACCATTCATCTCTCGATATTGAACTAGAACTCCCAACATGTTATTAATTTGGGAGTTGCAGTCCCATCATAAAAAGTTAGTCTGACCATTAAAAAAAATAATTGCTAAAACACAAATCACAGCATGAAAAATAAAAAATAAATACAGACAAAAACAGTGAGTAAATACGCTTCAGTCCGTCAGTGCAGGTAAACAATTCCCAAGATATTACACAAGAGAAAGACTCCAATTACTATAAATGTCGTAAACTCCAAACTCAATCTTCTGTTACTTACTGTAACCCAAAGGAAAATAATAAAAATATCAAATGGAAGAGTCCCTCCCAGTCCATTTGCTTTACTGGATGTTTATTTGATCTGCTGCTTTGCCTATGTAAGTAAGCCTACTGAGATTTGGTAAATGGTGACTTTGGTACACAATAAAGGAACAATGTATTCCAACAACAGCGAGAAATTAAACAAACACTCTTAAAAGACAAACAGGCAGCCATGGAGCATGAACTCAAACCCTTACATTAACAACAAATGCCACTTCAGTTTTCTTCCCATCCATGTACTTGGCTACAGGGATATTTGTACACTGCTCAAGAGATCAACATAAGCAGAATGTATACTGAAAAAAAACAAAAAAAACAAAAAACAGAACACTGCACGCAATAAATACACGCACGCATAAAAAAAAAAAAAATACACTGATCAACCACAACATTAAACCACTGACAAGTGAAGTGTATAACATTGATTATCTCATTACAATGGCACCTGTCAAAGGGTGAGATATATTAGGCAGCAAGTGAACAGTCAGACCTTGAACTTGATCTGTTGGAAGCAGGAAAAATGGGCAAGCATAAGGATTGGAGAGACTTTGACAAGGGCCAAATTGTGATGGCTAGACTGGGTCAGAGCATCTCCAAAAAAGACAGGTCTTGTGATATGCTCCTGATATGCAGTGATAAGTACCTACTAAAAGTCCAAGGAAGGACAACTGGTAAACTGGCAACAGGGTTATAGGTGCCCAAGGCTAGCCCGTCTGGTCCAATCCCATAGAAGAGCTACTGTAGCACAAATTGAAAAACTGAAAAAGTTAATGCTGGCTATGAAGGTGTCAGAACATACCGTGCATCGCAGCTTGCAGAGTATTGGGCTTTGTAGCCGCCAACTGGTCAGAGTGTTCATGTGGACCTCTGTCCACTGCCGAATGCGGCAACAATGCTCATATGTGCATGTGAGCGCCAGAAGTTAAACACGGAGATCCATCAGACCAAGCCATCTTCTTACATTTCTGACTTTTACTTCATGTGGATGCCAGGTGTGTGCGCGCATCATTTTCCTGAGGAAGAGATGTCACCAGGATGCACTATGGAAAGAATGCAAGCCAGCAGGGGCAGAGTGATGCTGTGGGCAATGTTCTGCTGGGAAAATTTTGGTCCTGGTGTCCACGTGGATGTTACTTTGACAAGTACCACCTACCTAAAATATTGTTGCAGACCAAGTACAGCCCTTCATGGCAACGGTATTCCCTGATGGCAGTGGCCTCTTTCAACAGAATAATGCCCCCTACCACACTGCAAAAATTATTCAGGAACATGACAGAGTTCAAGTTGTTGACTTGGCCTCGAAATTCCCCAGATCTCAATCCAAATCGAGCAGCTGTGAGATGTGCTGGAAAAACAAGTCAGAGCCATGAAAGCCCCACCTTGCATCTTACAGGACTTAAAGTATCATCCACTAAACTGACTGCTTAGAAAGGTGGCATGTGTTGAAAATGTCACTGAGCCCTTCAGTGTGACCCATTCTACTGCTAATGTTTGACTATAGAGATTGCATGGCTGTATGCTTCATTTTATGCACCCGTTAGCTATGTATGTAACAGAAATGGGCAAGAACAACATTTAGAAGGTGTGTCCTCATACTTTTTTTGGCCCGTGTAGGTAGGTAGGTAGGTAGATAGATAGAGATAGATAGATAGATAGATAGATAGCTAGATAGCTCTATCTATCTATCTCTCTCTCTATCTATCTACACACACACATACACATACATACACACACACATACACACATACATATACACTATGAAAGTGGGAGGTGAATGCATGGAATTTAAGTTGGTGGCAGCATCTACCTCCAATAAGGAGGTCAGAGAGATCACCAAAGGAGAAGCTAGGATGCCGAGGATTCCTTTAGAGTGCCCAGAGAAACTGGTACAACAGCAGTTCTGTGCTGATTGGGGCTCCAGAGATTCAACTCTGTGGGATCGCTGGGCTTGGGAGAACAGTTGGGTGGCAGATGAATGGTATTCTGCTCCCAAAAGCTGTAATCCTAGCCCAGACAATATGTTACAATTCATATGGTCATAGCTCATAGGGAGGCTCACTTGTCCCAACTGTGATGACTCATAACTAAAGTATGGTCTGAATTGAAGATTCCATCAATATCTAACCACAACGGACAGCTTTATAGGCGACAGGAAGCAGGCTTCTCTGTCATACTACGAATAAAAACATAACAGGATTGCCCTGAAGAATCAGAATTGAGGGAGATGCACCATTAAAATGATTTGATTACACACAGTGGTGGAAGTGGGCTGATATATGGTGGCATGCCTTACCATCACTTCAACAACTGCTTTCATTGTAAAACTGTAAAATTCCATTCACTTAGATTTTCCTTACCGCCACTTCGACCACTGATTATACACCATTATATCTTAGTTCATGCTTATGCCAACTGTCCATTTCATAGCAGGCACACACGTTTCTGAAATTTGTTTCATATCAAAAAGTGATTTTCAATGAAAGCACGGTTTACAAGTAATTTGATGAATCAATGCATAGGATGGCTTTTTACAGCAGCATATCATGAATCCAGAACAATGAAAATCACACTTAACTGGGGGATGCTTTGAGTCCGTTAGACCAACAAGCAAAACCATATTGTTCTACAGAACGTGTTCCACACATTGTAATAGTAAGATGCTGATTATCCGGACAGATTGCAGGCCATGTGCTTAGTTAATGCCTTTAATTTTAAAAAACAAAGAAATAGATGGTAGAGAAAAGAGGTGTACTTGCAATGTTAAATGTGTGGTTTATTGCCTTACTAAGAATGTTATGGTACTGCCACATTAAGAAAACAAAAGGTGGAGCTTTGGAGGTTGAAGAGCTAGTATAAATAAATATGGCTGTTCGATAGTAGTGGTTATTTCAACAAAAATTAATTATGATGCATAAAACCACATCTACTGAAACCACTATTTGGATAAGAAACATCTCGTCTTTGCATGGTATGCCACATGCTTCACAGTCAGGGGTTCTGTCAGCATATTTGGAGAGGTCTCAACTTTTGCACTAATTTGTTGAACCAGTGTTTATATTACTTAGGAACACTGTTTGAGACAGTAACTTGTATTTATCTTAAGAAACATCATACAGGCCCTAGAGATATCAAGTTGTGCTATGAGTTACACCTTATGCAAAATGTAAACATCTGAACATTCATAACAGAAGACATCCATCCCCTGATGGACAGCTATAAACATCCACTATAGAAGGTGATTGCACACCATCATCTACAGACCTCAGCCATTAAGGATTAGCGAGTGAGACAGAAAGCTAGAGACCAAACTGAATAATTGTAATGCTCAGCTTTCACATTACTAGGAGAAATCCTCATAATCATGTGACATCATTGAAGATTTTATTACTAAAGAGGAAGAAAAGGACCCTAATTGGATGTCTTTTTCAAGGTAGTATTTATTTTCAGATTTACACTGAATCTACTGTTTTTTTTCAAAGCAAAATTATCTTGGCCATTGATTGTTGCAAAAGTTGTCTAACACAATGAAGGTCTCCAAACTCAGGACCAGCAGGCAATTATGTTTTGGGTTAAATGAATGGGGGCCTTGGTGCAATATAGGGCATTTTAATGTTTCATGTTCTTGTATTTTTTTCCCAAGCTTTATTGCTGCAACAGGAAGATGAAAAATTAAAGACAAAAATTAAATGGCTGAGGGAAGACCATGGAATAAAAAAAAAAAAAAAGTCTGATCCTGAAAAAGGGTATGTATATTGTTAGCACTGACCATTTAATTTCGGTCGGAGACATTTATATCAGGGTATGCCGTGTTTGTTATGATTGTACACTAATGTTCCCACCTTGAGAAATATATAGCACACGCCACATGTGCAGATATATATATTTTGCATACAGACGAGCCACAACATTAAAACCACCTGCCTAGTATTGTGTAGGTCCTTTTGTGCTGCCAAAACAGCACAGATCCATCGAGGCATGGACTCCACAAAACCTCTGAAGGTGACCTCTAGTATCTGGCACCAAGATGTAAGCACTCAGCATATTCCACAGATGCTAGATCAGATTGAGATCTAGGGAATGTAGAGGTCAAGTCAACACCTTGAGCTCTGTTATGTTCCTAAACCATTCCTGAACAATTTTTGCAGTGTGACAAGGTGCATTATCCTGCTGAAAGAGGTAACTGCCATTAAAATATGATTCTTCAGACCAAGCCACCTTCTTCCATTGCTCCATGGTCCAGTTCTGGCACTCATGTGCCCAATGTAGCTTTTTTTCAGCAGTGGATAGGGGTCAACATGTGTTCTGAAACCTATCATGACCAGCATTAACTTTTTCAGCAATTTGTGCTACAGTAGCACTTCTGTGGGATTGGACCAGACTGGCTAGCCTTCACCGTCACATGCGCATCAATGAGCCTTGGGCACCCATGGTCCTTTCTTTCACCACTTGTGGTTGTTCAAGAAATGACTGTTTACTTGCTGCCTAATATAACCTACCCCTTGACAAGTACCATTGTAACAAGATAATCAATGTTACACACTTCACTTGTCAGTGGTATTAATGTTGGAACCTCTCCAACATCTAACCCTCTCCAATGGAGAGGGGGAGAGGGTTAGATGTCTTGAAAAACCGATATCTAACAAGATGCAAAAATACTGGTCTGTTGTCATTAAGGCAGTAATATCCATTTCTTTCATTTTTGGCTTGTGCATTACAAAAAAGTATAAAGAATTAAATACAAATTGGATATTTTTCTTACTATTTCTTCATAGAACATTTTTACATTCAGTGTTTTGCAATATTCTAGCAACTTTTAACCAATTTAGATATGTTCAGAGACAACATTTCATCTTATAAACGTAGCCATAGAAAGCAGTTTAAGAATTTAAATTATTTTCGATGTACAGGAGGATACAGAAGATGAATCAACGGCACAAATAAAGATTGTGGTACTGTGTATTGCTCCAAGAAAAAATGACTCATTCCCATCTGTCTGTAACATTACCACCTGCTTGCCAGTCAATCATAAATTATCTTTTGCAACAGGCAAATCCAAATCCAGGGAAACAGAATGCAATCTACCCATTATGAATGGGCATAGTATTATTTAAGAGCTGCCTTTTACATCAGTAAAGTAATTTTATAATAAAGGTGTTGGTTGGCTGAGGATGA
Organism: Mixophyes fleayi; assembly: GCF_038048845.1. Classification (NCBI taxonomy): domain Eukaryota; kingdom Metazoa; phylum Chordata; class Amphibia; order Anura; family Limnodynastidae; genus Mixophyes; species Mixophyes fleayi. Next base: position 113,027,663 of record NC_134403.1, on the reverse strand, counting down.
TGGGACAGTTTGCTCAAGAGCAGAGTGTGTCTTCTAAAATGTATTAAGATACAACATGGAAATGAACATTAGCTGCCCTACAGGGAAAGCTATTGATGCTTGTATACCAAGAAGAGACAATGGGGAAATGAAAGTAGGTTCTGGATCGGGTTATAAAATTACAGCTGGGTACTGTATTGACATATCAAAAGGTTCATCACTGCTGGTGGCCCGACCCAACTGGAAACTAAGAAAGGCATCCACTTGAAATTTTTTGGGGCCCTTGGTGTGCAATATGGAACTGTAATCCACTGTATTTAGTTAAGGCTGAAGCTTAACCTTTCAAAGGACCAAAAAGACATAAACTGCTACTGCTGTCAGTACAATCTTGAGAACTGTAGAACATACAACAACAGAACCTCCTATCCTGCTCAACCTCTCAAACTGTATAATATAGAACACCACAAAAGATCACGCATTGCCCAGTAAACAGAAAAAAAGTGTAACATTGACATCTTCGTTGCTGCAGTCAGGATAATTTCTTTAGATAATGCAAGATACTTGTAGGTTGGGGTCAGTGTGCAAACAGTCAAAAATCTGATTCCCCCCATCCCCGCTTTTAGCACCTATATCTATTTGTCAATTTACCAACACCACAAAGCTTTACAGTTGTTCTAAGTGTGCCTTCTACAGGTTCTTTTTCTAAATTGAAAATACCTGATCTGCGTTGCCCACGTTTAATATAAAATATATTCTCTATTCCATATTCACACTCATTATGATTAACACACTGATATTGTAAGGATTTATGCACAGTTCTTCATCAGTTTACACTTGTTCGCTATATTTTCCCCACTTCCTCACCTAATGGCAGTCCTACTTCATCTTGGTATTCCTTCTCAGACATCTTTCTGTCACTCCCCTATTACTGTGCGTGGGCCTCTGTCTCCATCCTTCCACTACCCCTACCTTACCACCATACCTTCCAGTCCTCATAATCATCTCATTCACAACTCCCACCAACATTTTTCACAAATCCCTTTCCAACAGCTCTGCAACCCCCCTTCCCCCCCTGCTAATTGGACTCTACTAACGCCTACCGTTAAAAAACCTTTTTTCCATTACTTAACATGTATTCCTCCTCCTAGCTTTTAGATTATTTTGCCCCCAGCACCTCACCATCAGTAACAGCACTGGGATCACCCACTGCACTCTGCAGCTACAAACCCATTCAAGCTGCAGTCAGAGCATCTTGAGCAGCTGGTAAATCACATATCTCTGTAGCCATTGAAAATGATAATACATACTATCGGTTTTCAAAATACATGAAAAACCATGAATATAACAAGCAGTTTTCAGGATTCATTAAGTGTTTGGGAAATTTTCCTCAGCTGCTCAAACTGCAAGTGACTGCAGCTCAAACATTTCCTCCAAGTCAGGTATAAGAGAATAATTACCATTAAATTTAATTTCCTTGGAGATACTCCATGGCTGCCATAACAAATAAATTAAGCACCTAGTTAACAGAGTAGAGAGGGGGAAAAGAAACACTGCCCAGAAGGAATATAGTGCGACTCCTCCTTCCCCTGGTGTCCTTGAGAAACTTCTCAAGCAGTTCCTGAAAAAATTAAAACAGAAGAGAGAAGGGAATATTGGGCATCCATGGAGTGTCTCAAAGAAAGTGAAATTAACGGTAAAAATCTCAATTTCTAAAGCTACAAAGTGGGATGTGCCCAAGCGACAAAAATAAGTAAATGGAAAAACAGGGTGGGCTCAAGCAAAATCAACATAGGCAGTGCAGAGCTGAAAACAAAAGGATTGCTCAGTTTGGACGGAAAATCCTTCAAGAATTTATTCATCAGCACAAGATATCACACACAGAGAAATGTCTGGTAAAGGTGTTAATCAATGACTACCCTGCGGCTTTGCAGAAAAGGTCTGTTGAGCGTTGCATGCCCAGGAGGTTCCTATTGCCCCTGTAGAAGGTACACTTAGAATTTCCAGCTCCTTCCGTTATTCTTACAAGCCTGTGTCCTGACCTGTCTGATCCATCTTAACAGAGAGTGTTTGCATCAATTATGTGTTCTTTCTGTGACCTAGACAAGAACATGCTTCATTCAATTTTTCTGAATGCCTTCATTCTGAAGAACTAAACTGAAATTGCCATGACGAGAGCCAATGGGTGGGAATTCAATTGACAGCATTACTCGTGAGAATAATGCGGACTGCGCACTATTACCGTTACTACAGTAATAGTGTGCATTATTACCATTTGAACAGTAATTTCAACACCGATTTTTGCTTGCAGCTCTGAAAGCCGCAAGCAGAAATTCACGTAGCCCACACGCTAACGGCAATAGCCATAGTTATTCTCACGAGTAACGCTGTCAATTGAACCCCCAATGTGTAATGTTGTTGTTAGTTGGCTAAGAGCAGAGATGGAAATATGGTTTCCAGATAACATGAAATGCAGAATCTACATTGCGTAGGAAAGTTTAGTTTAGTTTGTAACTCACCATCTTCATATAGATATTCAGAAACGGCATAGGGAATGTAATTACCCTACTTGTCGGGCAGATGCGATTGCTACCAGAAACACCTTAATTGTAAGACATTGCAGGAAGTCTCACTTAAAATGCTCAAAAGGAATTAGGTAAAATTGAGATCCCAAAGTGCCAAAAAAAATAGTTTAATACGAGGATGAAGTAATTGAAAAATAATATCATCTGATGTCAATCTGGTGTTCAGAACAACAATAAAAACGCAGTAGCTATAACATTTAGATTGGTGAGGGCAAGGCTCCTGTTGAAGCCAGTGTGAACACAATCTAGAATATGACCAATGCGGAGACCGATGAATATAGTATCAAAGGATGTTCAATATATGGTTTGTACCTGTTATACAGTTAGATGCCAGGCCAGGTGCCTCTTCTCCTTTCCCCTCTCCTCACATTAACATTTTTTTCCTTTCCCTTTTCCTTCCCTTCCCCTGTCCCCTGCTCTCTCGCTTTTCTTTTTCTCTGTTCTTACTTTTATTGACAAAGATCATATTATTTTTCTCATTCGCAATGTATCTGTTGTCTGTTCAATGGAACTTAACCTTTATACTGTTTAAAAATTGAAAAATCTCCCTAATAAAAGATGTGTAAAAAAAAAAAAAAAAAAAAAAAAAAAAAAAAAAAAAAAAGGATATGACCAATGCTAGCAGAAGTAGAATCCTCCAATTTTGACTTGCATTATAGAATTAATCACCTCCAAATCCTAAAATGAATAAAGGAAGTGTTCAGTTTCCTTGCTGAAGTATTATCCACATCCAAAGCCATTTTTAGAGCACTTCCTAAGCCATTTTAAACCACGAATGACCATTCCCTTGGATGGATATGGGATGTGCTGAGATTACCTGCTACACTGCGGTCTTTGCCTACCAAAGTTGCTTCTGCCCTCATCTCCAGAAGGCTTGTGTGCAGCATCTTTGTTCTCTGTTAGCAGACCAACTTCTCTTTTCCCGATATCAGACATGTGATGAAGGTTCTTGGAGATGCAGACAAGTTGTATTCAAGATAAGCATAAGGTGGATTTAAGAAAGTAAGGAGGACTTGCACAACTCAAATTTCTGCCACCCACAGAACTCATTGGCGTTTGAGCAGAGAAAAGTGCCTTCAAACGAAAGCGTAGCCAAATTACTCTTAGAATAGAGGTCCTGGCTGAACGTGTTACTGCAGCAGTATTAATTTTAGGCACTGCCCATCACTTTGAAGCCTCTTCATTTGAAAATGATACTTAATAACCTCCTGTCCCGTAGAGCTTCAACCATTGTGCAGAAACTCCAACAGCACTACTACGATAAAGTTGATAAAGACGACTCGGTGCTCACTAGAAAACTTCGGGGAAAAAATGGTCCTGAGCCATATTAATAGAATTCAGCAATCCATCACAGGTGATGTAGCTTACGATCCAACAGCGATTGTCCATGAGTTCTGAGCATTCTACTCCTCCCTGTATAATTTTACTGAGCCCTGCCCCCGCGGTGACCTGCCCATATCTACTATAGAAGACTATCTCCTAGCTTCCTTCCTAAGATTACCCTGCATCAGCTTTCTGCCTTGAATTCAAACATTACTTTGACCAAAGTCCTGACAGCCATCATATTTCTTAAACTCATCTGCCATGGGCCCTGACAGACTCCACAATACCCCCGAAAAATTTTGCTGGGGTTCTAGTACCTCACCTGTCAAAATTCTTTAATGGAGGGGGCTCCCTTTGATTCAGCCACCATTAGGGCTAACATAATTCTTATCCTGAAGTCAGGGAAAGACAATTCTCTATGTGCTAGCTACAGGCCAGGCCCATATCCCTGTTCAAAATGGACTTGAATATCTATGCAAAAATACTGGCCTCCAGATCGAACCCATTTCTTCCTTCCCTCATCCATTCTGACCAGGTGGACTTCAGCCCAGGGCATCAAGCCCCCACTGCTAGGAGGGTCATAGATTGGGTGTGATACTATTTAGCGATGCTTATATTTCAGACATGTATCTCGACAAAACAATTTTGATGACAAGAATAGCAAGAAGTAAATGCAGACTTACCATAATAAATACACATTACATGCCCGACACGCCTCCTATTGATAGTAAATGGTGGCAGTTGTAATTTACGTCACTTATCATAGTGACACAGATTTCAGGATTTAAATTGGCAATGCCAGCACTCGCCAGGTATATAACCCTAACCCTTAAAATTAGATTATAGAAGAGGTCCTGGCAATGCCTTCTATATCCCTGAATCCGACAAGTTACTGCTTGAGCAATCACTCCTTTTCACCTGGTGCCTTCAAAAATAAATATCTAGGGGTTTATATTACTAAACGTTACCAACAACTCCTCCAAGCAAATTTCCCTCGCATTCTGGCACAAGTAAAACTGTACTTCACTGCATGGTCACTTCTCTTTATTTCTTGGATTGGCCATATTAACGCGGTTAAGATGAATATCCTCCCTAGACTGCTATACCTTTTCCATACCCACCCCATCCGTGTCCCCCCTTATGTCTTTAAGTTTCTCCAGTTCCACACGTCTAAGCTCATATGGTCTGGTAGATGCCCCGTGGTGTGCATGAAGGTCCGCCAAAGGTCCTCGCAGGGAGGAGGGCTGGGTTTTCCGGATTTCCACTGCTACTATCTCTCTGCCCAACTTGCTCAGTGTGTTCTGTGGAGTGGCTCTATGTCCTTCAGAGTCTGGATACACATTGAGGCTGAAGGTCTGGGACCACCCTCATTATCTACTCTCCTCTGGCTCCCACAGGCTTGTCACCCAAAAGGCACCCCTACTTCACCCAGCTATTTTTTACTCTTTGATGGTTTAGGACTCCTCTTCTCAAAGGTATTTCCTCATCCTTCCCCAGAGATTCTGTTATTCAACTCACCAGAATTTTCTCCAGGACTCACCCCTATTGTGTTTCAGCCATGGCTCTCACAGAGAGTCAGATACCTTAACGACCCTACTACCACTGTAGTGTTCCCTCCATTTTACAATATCCAATCCTGCCTACACATCCCCTCCAAATATTTACATCATTACTTACAGCTCCTCCTGCTCCATAACAGTTAAACTTCTTACTACTTTTGAAAATCTGTCTACACCACTGCTCTACAAAAAGGTCTAATTTCTACGCTATATAATTAACTTTATCCATCTACCCCATGCCTCCGAGATCCCCACAAACTGATCTTGGAACAAGACCTTGGTGAAACTCTACTAGACAAAAAATGATCAGAGATCCATGAGAATGCAGCCTCCAGATCTAGCTGTATGAAAATAAAATGTCCACAAGGTAATGTTTCGCTGGTACTATGTACCTTCCCAAATTAATGATATTCCCTGACTCTTCTGACCGCTGTTGACGAGTGTGCGCCCATGAGGGTACTTTCCATATATGGTGGACGTATCCCAAATTGGAATGTTTCTGGGCAGACATTAAAAATCTGATACACTCTGTTCTCCAGATCAATCTGCCTTTGGAGCCTACATTTTTTCTTTTACCCCTTGGGGCCCCCTTCGGTGAATCATCATAAGAACAAGACGATTAGACATTCTCTAGGCAGCTACCTTCCAGCTTGCAGCTGTCTGGTGGCAGAAGCCCCCCATACCATAATTAACAGAGTTTGGTAGGTACAACGCATGGAGTATATGACTAGCATTCTTAGCTATTCTTTAGTCCTTCACCAAGGTCTGGGACACATGGCTTTCTTTCTAGCCACACCGGCTTTCTTTCTAGCCACACCTCCCCTCTTTCCCCCCATCTTTTCTTCTCCGCGGATGCTTAAAATCTTGGTCACCTGTTGTAACGAATTTCTGATATCTCCAATATTGGACGTTATATCAATACACTGGTCTTTGTTATTGTTCAATGTTCCTTACTGTTTATGTCTTAATGACAGGTGTATTTTTACATGATCTTGATAAAATAAACTTTCTTAAGAAAAGAAAGTCTGCAATAGAATGCTGACTACAATGGATAAACTAAACTAAGATAAGTGGTTTAATACTCTGTATTCATCAAGCAATAACTTTTGAAAAAGCCTCTCAGACATTAGTTTATCTCTGTTTTATTAGCAACAACATAGCTACTAAAACATATTGTGTCCAAAGCATCTAACTTTTTAGTAAGGTCCCCCTATTTCAGTACAGGCATTACTCCAAAATAGTTCAGTAAAAGGATTGTTTTTGCATACTGTAAAAGTCGTATAAAATAATAAATAAAAGTGGTTTCTAACATAGGTTCAAGCTTACTAGTGAGCAGAAAGCTAAAGCGTCAAGGGTCATTATTGGCATATATTGGAACAGGAGTGAATGACTGAAATGTTAAAAGACATCACAACACACCCTTTTCTTTGACAAATAAAGTAATAAAAAGTGATGAGTGAAAGGAGAAATTATAACTAGACAAAGCATTAACTATTTATTAATCAGCAAAATGTTACCTAGTACTGTAGCGTGGTACAACATACTGATCGGAATCTAAATTAGGAAGTTGGTGCAAATAAATACCTTAGAAAACATTGTCATCATCAAGATTGGTTAAAAAGGTTTAACCAGCCAAAATATCACTCAACAAAGCAGCCAACCTTTTAGAACATGACATCAAGCTAGCTTGTAAAACAAGGAATTTTATCATCAACAAAGAATAACCTACAAAAATATGTAATTTTTTTTACATGTGGATCTATTTACAGTCACAATGTTCAACTTTGCACCTATTTATTGTACTGCTTGATGGCTTACAGCTGCATTAAAGCAGTCTCTAAAATAAGCTCTTATTGTGGGCTTCTATAGGCTGGAATGTTTAATTTGCATTTTAAACACACAAATGTACTAGATCGCACCATTTATCAGATGCACAAGTTACAATTTTACCATTCAAAAGACGTTACCTTACCTTATAGATAACTATACAGTAGTGTGGTTATCTAAAACATGTATGTATTTGTGAACATTTTAACATCTCTTAAGCTCTGCAGTTGCAGCCAACTATTGTAGAGTCTTAAATACTTTAGATGCTGTGGCCAGATCTCAACTGTCCACGGCCGTCATGTTTAAATGGACTTCGGCGCCAACCCCCCCCCCCCCCACACACACATTCGGGGGGGGGGGGGGTGCTTGTACGTGTTACCCGCTAGACAAAGAAAAAAAAAATGTATACAAAAAAAAAATCCAGCCCGTCTGTCTGTATTAAGGCTCCCACAAGCAGGGGCAGAGTTACGAGGTAGGAAGCGGTTCTAGGTGCAGTTGAAGGAGCTTAGTGGTGGCAGCAGGCCTCCCCCACTGTGTTTAGAGGGGTGCAATTGGGATAAAGAAAGGGGACTGTGGCAAGCTCAGCCGGCCCGCAGAAACATGGACAGGGTGGTGTCATACAAAATGCTAGGACAAGTCCTAAACACATCCTTCCACTTCTTAATCACTCCCTGCATTTGATTGTTGTAAATTAATGATGAAACATAAGGCGTTTATAGGTTTTGCTATAAGGTCCAAGCACTTCTAGTAATGCCCCTGATCCTACAGTTTATGCCATTGTAATTATGTAATGTATACATTTAGATTAAATAGTCATTAACATTAACCTGTACATTATGCACAATCTTTACACAATGTTTAATTTCTCCTACAATACAGATAGCTGAATGAACATAGGTGGGACATCCTAATACAAGCAATATGTCTAGAGGGGGATTCCTCTTCACCCTCATCTATGAAACCAACCTATCGATGAAACATTACAGATTCTCTTAAAGCTATAAAAAGTCTGAAACACTGTCAAAGCTTTTACTTTATGCAAGGATCTACACTTTATAGGACTAGAGACGTCAAATTACAATCAAAATCCTATTGACTTTTATAAGGAATCACGGAATTTATTGCTGTTGTAGTAATATACAATCTCCTAGCAACACATCTAGTAAAACACGTATAACATATATAGAGTGTTATGCAATCACCAGGGCTCGTAACAGACCTTATTAGGGAAAAGATATGACAGTTATGTTGTATGGGTAATACACACCCACTGCAGCTATGTCTGAGATATTCTGCCTAGCCTTTTACTTGCCACGCCAGATATATGTGCCATTATGTGAGTGATTTACTATATATGATTAAACATACACATGCTTCTCTGATTAATCAGTTGTATGTAAAAAGGAGGAGAGCCCTATACATACACTCAAACATTATTTATAAATGAGAAAATCCCAAATAGCGACTACGCTAAATGCAATACTATGCAAAACTTATATAAACATTTAAACCATTCCTAATGCACGTTGGATAATGCTATGGGTGGCAGGGATTAGCATTCGCGCGTCACTTGCTGAATTAGAATGAAAGTTTAAAATCAGATCTTCAGTTGTTTGATGGGCGACAGCCCTCGGCTTGAGCAACAATCTGGCATCATTGTAGTTTTATTCCACCACTGCATACTATTGCTAGGGAGGACAATCTATAAAATAAGCCCATAATAGTGGTCATCCATGTCTTTTTATGTGATCCTTACATCACCAGACTATATTGAATGCAGCAGTTTAAGCAATTATCATGTATACATAAAATATAAGTAGCACTTCATATGAATTAACTTAGGCTGCAAAGAGACCAGATTTTTATCTTCAGTACAAAAGGTTTATGTACTAAAGCAACAGTACATTTTGTCACAAATGGAAACAAAGGTGGCTTTGGGGTGTCACTTTTCGTTTTTCCCTTTGAAAAAAAAAAAAAGCCACTGAACACTAACTTTACTTCAGGCATAATTCTAGAATAACACTTTGGCCCCATTTCAAGACTGAAGAGATAAGAGAACAATCTGAATTTCTGTTTCCGCAGATTGTGGTTGGCACAGTCTAGTAACTGTGCATGTTTTAATACTTACCGTATTTGCCATTATTGCTCATGAGGCAAAGAAATATTGCAAAATCATGATGTAATGAGAACTGACATTGAACACGGCATTTTCTTTTTCAGAGAACTTAAACCGCCAAACATCTTCATCTTCCCTTAATTGAAGAGTACAACCACTTGCTTTCCAACAGAAAGAGGGCAGACCAATAAAATTTTATATATATATATATATATATATATAAAATTTCATTTTTTTGGTCAAAAATACATTATCTTTAAGAAGTTGAGTTCAGATGGTGTTTTTGGAGGCCTTTCCTTAATGCTGCATGTGACCCATCCATTCATGATCTTTCAAGTAAGTGTAGGCTTCACCCATTGAAACAGTTCTGTTCAGCTATTTTACAGAGGTCTTGTATTATTTTATTTTATGATTTTTGTGAAATTTGGCATGAGAATGATCGACCCTCAAATAACTAAGATATCTTTGTGTCGTCACCCTTCCTACTTTATATGTAAACGTTAGCTACTGCAACATCTTAACACTTGAAAGTTTTCCTGGCATACTATACTTAATGGAAACTGTCTGCAAGGATTTGAAGAAGGATAATGGTTTATGGAGCAGTGTTCACTTAACACAACTAGACCAACAGACTGCCTAGACTTAAGATTTAACATATGAAGAGAACATATGTTCCAACAAGCAGAGTTCAAGGTACATCCCCCTATTCAATCAGCTTCACCCATGTCAACAGGTGAAGGCTTATTACAGAACCACATACTGTAGTCCAGGGTTGTCCAACCCGCAACCCGCGGGCCGCATGCGGCCCAGCACGCCTGTAAATGTGGCCCAGAAGGTGTTTTGGTTGTGGCAAGGGGGCAGCACTGTTAATGAAAAAAAAAAATCCTGCAAAAAAAAGAAAAGAAAATACTTACCTTGCGGTCACGTCACCTGGTACTCCGGCTCCCTCCCTTGTCTCCTCCTCCGTGCGGTGCTCGCAGTGAATGTGGGGCGTGATGTCATCACACCCAACATCCATTGCGGAGCGCAGCACAGAGGAGTCACCCGCGCGAGAAGAACAATCAGCAGCACAGAATTGGAGAAAAGAAGAGAAGAGGACAAGAGAACAAGCTGATTAAAAGGTAAGTTAAGGGGGATTTTTTTTTATTATTTCAAGGGACACTGAGCAGTGAATAAAAGTCACCTGGTCCTGGAGCATCATGGACCTTATCTACCTGCTACATACTTCTACTTGTAATACTAATAGGGCATTATATATTATTCTCTTTGGGCCATTATAAGTTGTTATCCCTTAACGAACAAAGTGGTGTAATTAGCAAAACAGGTCACAATTTTGGGGTCACAGTGATGTATATGTCAGGTACCGCAGGCCTGGTCAGGGCACCCTGATATACAATGCCTGGCTTAAATGCACTTTATTGATATTGCATCAAAACAATACAAAAAGTGATTATAGTATAATAACTAGAGAGGATTTTTTGAACAGGGCGATTAAAAGGTAAGTATAGGGGGATTTGAAAAAAAAAAAGAGATAAAAAAAAAAAATATATATATATATATATATATATATATATATATATATATATATATATATATATATATATATATATATATATATATATATATATATATATATATATATATATGTTAACTATGTTTTCTATGGTTTTTTGGATGATCAGCTATCGTTATTGTCAGTGTATTTTATGTGCGGCCCAAACCAACTCGTCGTCTTCCAATGTGGCCCAGGAAAGCAAAAAGGTTGGACACCCCTGCTGTAGTCCATTGCGGTCTTATAAAAAAAAACGTAACTTAGTCAGATGAAGAAACAGGTTCTCAGTAGTATTAGTTTTATTGAATATAGCCAACTTTTACTATATTTTGGGGCTTATACTCCATTAAGCAAAAATCAAGAAGCTGCAACTCTATTATAAGTACCAGGCATGCAGAAACTCTATTGCGGCCATATAGAGTCCTAAATTGGTCCCTCCACGGGACCCAGAATGCCTGTGTTACATTAAAACAAGTGTTCTCAGAGATCCTTTTAATTGGGATATTGTGACTTCAATTGATCAGTTCTGACCCAAGTATTGCAACTCATCCATGTTTGCACCTTCAATCTGAATGTTCTCAGCCATTTAAAAAACAAGTTCTTGCTGTCCCAGCCTAACCCTCCATAGGCAAACAGAGGAGGTGTTTCCTAGTGCCTGGAAACCCCCCTCCAAGCCTGGGGCACTGTATAATTGAGGTGGCTGGACCCTGCCCCCGCTTCACACAGCTTTGCTCGAAAAGTGAGCTGCATGCACCTAACAGTAGTGCACGCAGCATTGCTCATGTATATTATGGGGAGAGAGAGTTGGAGAGCAGCCAAGCACTCTCTAAAGTTATAGCCACGCCCCCATACATGCTGGCCACACCCACAGGCGACGTGGTGTGGAAAACCCCCTCTGCAAATCCTGCGTTTGCCCCTGCCCTCTATTGCTGCTATGAGGTCATCTGAAACTCTCCCCAGGTCTGTCACATGCACTTGGGGGCTTGAAAAAGGGAAATTTCCACAGACACAAGCCTTTGCGTTGCTCCCATCAAAATAACATGCTTTGTAGTACCAGAGACCTCAGTCAGAAATGCTCCTCCCCTTTCACTTTTCCGGCTATAGAATACTTAATGTACAAGCAATATCAAAACTTCATTGTGTCATTGCCTAATACTCCCTGGGTAATGTTGTAAAATTAAAATAAAGGAGTATATTTTAAAAAAAACAAAAAAAAAAAAACACTGCATTACTCCAAATACATTCATTAAAATTAAGCATCTAAAGAAAAAAAATCATTAATACTTATTTTTTTATCCCCTTAAGAAATGTAGCCCTAATTCCTGCCAGTGCTCGAAACCTCCATTGCTTAGTTAGTTATACCGAATATCATTGATCTCTGTGAATGTCAACTTATATGCACGATAAAGCACTACAAAATAAACACCATGCATTATCCCTTAAGCAAGCAAGATGGACATTAAAAAGTCATCAAGCCTTCATCTTAAAAGAAAGACTAAATACAAGTTGGGTCATTCCATCTCAGTTCAACCAGGGTAAGTCCACCACACATCTCAGATTTCTACGAAAATTTTTTAGTTGAGAGGAGGTCAAAACAATAATCTCTGACAAATATCTAGTTTGTATAAGGCAACTTTGCCTTATGCAAATATGGTTCTAAATATCGCATATTATTTGTATAAATATATATTTCTATACACATATACATGGCTTAACTTCTTTATAGTGCAAGCTATTGCTCTCTGTTGTCAACCATTTCAGAGATCAGCTCACTGGTTATGTCGTGTAATGAACAAAGACAGAAGGGCTCATTTACGTCTATTACATTTAGGTGTAAAACTTGGCAATCAGCATTTATCATGTGCTGCCCCATGAAATAAAGTGTCTCATTGTTTGCTATGGTTTAGCGCAAACTTTGCCCCAAAATGCCGTATTATTAAATGAGCTCTACCAAGTGTGATGTACAAAGGAGAAAACAAATCACATCTGACTGACCGGTGCCCACTATAGGCTTGTGTGTGGTTAACAGAGTTAACAAGCCCCCTTGTGATCTGGCCAAAAAGCCCGAGCACCATATGGACAGATCTATCTAGTTACAGTGTGCAGCCAGACTGGAATATAAACCTGCCTATCTACACTTCGACGACATGAAGGGGCCATGTTTAACAAGCTCTATATATTTGTGAATGCCAATAACAGAGCTTTGTTTTTCCAATAAATTTGTCCTTTAAGTCTATGTATGGATTGTGCATTTTTGATAATGTAAACAATCGCTATTTTTAATTTCTGTTCATCCTATATGGAAAGGAAATCAGACAAGTTTAACAGAATAAAATGTATGCCCATATATTTTACTAACTACAAGTGTACAGCAAACAAGACAGTGGCATAACTTCTACAACGTAAGCAACGTGCAAGCTTAAGCATGTGAACCAGCAGTTTTGTGAAAGCATATTAATTATACTCCTCAACCAAAACATTGATTTACCAGATTAAAAACTTATATTTTGAAGGAACTGTGGTACATTACTTACCAAACCAGCAATAGGTGTGGACAAGCGATTAATCTTTTTAATGATTCCAGGCTTGATCTTGTTGATTAGACTAAAAATAAAAAGTTTAAAGAAAGATTAAAACAAAACTGAATATATTTTGTTTATTTTTAACATACACTGCTTTGAATCGGAAAAAGAAAAATTAAAATAAAATTTATAAAAACAAAATTATTGTCATGTTCTAGATCAGGCCTGTCCAACCTGCGGCCCTCCAGGTGTTGTGAAACTACAAGCCCCAGCATGCTTTGCCAGTAGACACCCTGTTGATAGCTGGAAGGGCATGCTGGGACTTGTAGTTTCACAACATCTGGAGGGCCGCAGGTTGGACAGGCCTGTTCTAGATAGAGAGATTGGAAGCTGAAGAATTCACTGGAGGAATTATACTGCCCAAGTGGGCTCCATCAAATGGAGGCAGTATATCGATTTAAAATTTGCATTCCCTAAGATGTTAAGCTTTTATCATTTATTAAGTCTGTCTAGACTACAGTGTCTTTGGATCTCATATTCAAAGACTGATAGCTATTCAGTTTAATAAAGAAAGGTACTATAATAGTTTCTCAATACACAAACACATTATATTTCTCTGTGCTCTTTCTGTGATGTGCCACTCAAGCAGCATTTAGAAGGCTAGGAACACAAGCACCGATATGCAGGCAATGGTGGAGGTGCCACAGATTTTTTTTTCTGGGGGGTAAGAGGACAAGTCCAGTGGAAGTAACCAATCTTTGAATGGAATTCTACCTTAAATTCCAGAAGATACAAGATGACAAGTTTATATATTCATAACAGCAGTACTGTCTATGGAATTTCTGAGTAAATAAGAGCATTGTAACTGCATAGTTATTTATTGGTGTGGCTCCAAAGACATCAAAATGCCATGCGCTCTTTAGGGTGTGCTACTCAAGGTAAAAATTGTCTGCATGCTTCTTACAGGCTGGGTGGGAAAGTCGGCTTACTAATTTTATTGCTGTGCGATAGGGATTTAGTGTATACACACACCCTGTGTGTTTAAGCACTATTATTCCAACTATAACTAGCATAACACTAATGTAAACGTTTGCCTCTAATACTTACTCACTCAACAGTATTCCATTTTCAAGAGCAGAACGAAAATCCTGGTTTCCAAAGCGTTTACCAGTAACTTCCTACAACAAACACAAGAAAATATAAGTATGTTAATTGGTTCAATGTGAATATTTGTATGATAACATTACAATATTTGACATTATAAATGTTTTGTATACCATAGGATTATCTAATGGTCGATTTGAATTTTATTAAAAAAAAAAAAAATTGCAGCTTAAAAATATATCACAATAACTTTCTTTAATCTATTTTTTCTGAACAGTAAGTAAACTAAGATTTTAGTAGAATCTATAACACCAAAGAGAAATGGATGAGAACCACCAAAATATTACTTTAAAATTATGTTCAAATTTTCAATTTAATTACAAGAATTGAGAACTGCATTATATGGCGAGACATTTTCCTTTGGTCCAAGTTAATTTTTCAAGAATTTTAATAAATATTGATGCTTTTAAAAAAGAGAAAAAAAATACATATTGCAAAAATCTCCATCATCACTACATAGGGAGTAGGTGGAATCTTCTCTTTTCTTCCTTGTAAGGCTTGATAGATGCACACGAAAGCTAAACAGGAAATAAAACTACTTTTTCTTAAATTTACATATTCAAAAACTATTAACCTGCATCATCCCAGTGTTATGAATATCCAGCTTTACATATTATCTGGCAAAAAAATATTAGAATACGTTTGTTAAAATGTAAATAATACATGGTCCCGCATTATACAAAAAAAGTTTTAAAAAAAAAAAAAAAAAGACCAAAATCAAGGTCATCAGAGTGAGGGTGGAATATAATTGACAAAAGTGCAATAAAATGTATTAATGCAAAGAATATATCTGGTGATAGATATGTTATGAAGAGAGAATGATTTACTTACTAAAAAAATAAAATAAAGCAAATCATTGCACTTTTTCATATTCTGCTCTTTATTATATTGCAAATTAGAAAAACACAGCTAGTCAAATTTTTTATTCACACAAAAAACTGATACTATTCATAATTGTCCAGAGTAAGTTGAAACCCGCATTTAAAAAGATAAATAGAAAAATAATAAAAAGAAAAAAAAAAAAAAAAAAACTACACATGTATGCAAGACATTTCAGGTTCTGTCTAGGTATAGTAAAGGAGAATTAGGTGCACTAATACACCCACTTTTGTACTGCAATGCACAGATGAGAGTTAATTTGCAGGATGATATTTAATGAAAAAGGGAGGGTATACAGTGTTCTCCTGCAAAATGCCTTGAGCTCTCTTCCACCTCAAAGTTCAGGAGATTGGGACTCCTCCCCATCCTTATAATGGGATGCACTTTACACCTGTAATAAAGACAGTCCTGATAGTCCCTTATTCTTCAATCATTTCAAACATAAATAAGGCTACACAAAGCTGTATTTTAGAAGAAAAACTGACGGCCCCAAACTGAACATGTGTTGGACTTTCATGTGACGGCTTTATCATTTCCACCCTGTGCTTGCCAGACAGAGCATCGGCCACCCATCAAAACTAGGCCCACATTGCTTTACCAAAAACATGGGTGTGCACCTTGAAATGTACTTTATGCGCAAGTGCGCCTACTTGTCCACAAAGAAGCATTGCAGGTCCTTGAACTTGGTTTTGTTATTAAGTATGATTTGTTTTATGTGTGACTTTTCATACATATTGTACAGCGAGACAGAGCTTTCTGGTGCCTTACAAATAAACGATGATGTATAGAAATAATCAGAATAAACCCTAAACATACATTGGTCATAGATTAGCCAAATACAATGAAGACCTGAAATAAGAATCTTGACTACTTAAGACCAAAGTGCTTATGACGTGAAAACTAAATTTCCTTTAAGCTGTAGCCATTAAATCAGAAACAAGCTGCAATTTGGTTATTAAATTAAAATGCTCAATGAACATAACAAATGAAGGTGGGGCATGGGAAGGTTGGAAAGGCAAGTGAATTGTGAAACTATTTACTTTGCCTTCTTATCTAATCCTGCAGGGCGTGGCAATCATTACCTTCATATGACAGCAGAAAATAGAGGATAAATGATGTGTGTGTAATATATATATATATATATATATATATATATATATATATATATATATATATATATATATATATAATAAAAAAATATGTAAAATAAAATCACAGCCAGCTCCAATAGGTAACAATTAATGAATCCTTGCTCAAAAAGATCAGAAGCTGAGACAAATTAAAAAAATAAAGAGAGTCCAGATGATCTTCACCAAGAAGACAAAAAAAAAAAGTGTGTTAAATTGTGTTATAAAGGATTATGCTTAAAGTAGTCAAACATTGCACTATGGCCAAGTACTGTAAACGAAGAATGACATTTAGATTAAGTGACTCACCTCAGAGTGTATGTCCTCACTGTCATCTATCACCTAATAATTACTTTCTACAGGGTGTGAATGTGATGTCCACCAGTCAGGCCACATTTTTGTCACACCAACAAAATTCTCAAATAGTTTACAGTGTGTGCACCTTTTAAAAAGGTATACTACACTGTGTTATGTATAATCAATCTCATTAGTACATAAAGCTATTCGCTTTATATAATTAGCTAGGCTAGTATGGTATTACACTGTGGGCTAGTCGCATGAAAGAGTAAATGGGTTTTGTGAAGCCATGCTGTCTAAACAAAAAGAAATAATAAAAAAAAAAAATTAAAGTTCTCTTAAGGCAGAATGAAATAAGATTTTTTTCATTTCTGAAAGACCTGGTCATGTTTAGGTGATCTGATCCAGTTTGCCCCTCTGAAATCCAACATTACACTAATCACTCATATGAAGGCCACAAATGCCTACTCTCTATGCCTCTCCAACCTCATAACAAAACACACCACAGCTCGACCTTTGCCTCTCCTCCCCTCTACAAGACATCTCCCGTGCAGCTCCTCACCTTTGGAATGCCCTACCTCATCCAGCCACACTCTCCATAAACATCCATTCTTTCAAGCACTTTCTCAAAACTCACCTTTTCACCACTGCCTACCTCACATCACCTCCATGACCTCTCATTCTTTCCTGCCTCTCCCGCCATATACACTCGATGATTTGCCCCTCCCTCTGGAATGTAAGTTCTGCTTACCCTAGGTCTCATTTCCAACTTGTCTACCTGAAATGTAACTTCTATGCCTTTAGGTTTCGTTTAGATTTATGTGATCAATATGCATAACTTGTACTTGTTTATTTGTAATTTTATCTTATCTTCACATCCATGCTTTGTGCTTATTTAAAAATGGTTTAATTGGTTTACTCTTATCCACACGATTTGTACGTTGACTGTCCAGTGCTGCAGAATTTGTGGCACCTCACAAATAAATATTGAGGATAAAATTAAAAAAGCATGTTTCACATGCATTTTTACCTGTGTTTAAAAGAGGATTGCAGGCAATCCCGATGAGCTTCATTGCAGTAAATGCAAAAAAAATAACATCGCTCCAAAAAAGGGAATGCAAACGCGACACAATGATAGTAGAAATGCTGACGAACTTATCATATATGTGAATATCACTTGCAATCATCGGAATGGTTGTATTGAATGTAGGTAAAACTGTATTTTTTCATATCTTCATGAATGTTAATCAAAAGTAAATCCTAACTTTTGGGTGGAGTTTACTTTTAATCATACACTAATTTATTTTTTTTACCATTTCATTTATTGAGGTTTTGCATAATGGGAACTTTAGATGGGTCGTACACTCCTGCCACCATCTGCAGCACCTCATGCTTGGCCCCGTTTCTTACTTCCCCTGGCCTATATTGTTGATGCCCCAAGGGAAATCTACAAGCCCTTTAAATAACTTTACCCATACTTACCTATTCTAACAGAATGTCCAGAAGACTCAAATTCCGGGTAGTTCACCCGGATCCCATCCACTTCCTAGTGAAGTGAGCAGGATGAGGGGGATCAATGATGCATTTCACCAAGTGGGCAGGGCAACAATGACAAATTTGAATGCAGTTCAATTGAAAACCAGAAAATTGATGTGTGTGTGGCTGCATATAGTCTTAGAGGACATTAGGCTTAGTATTTTTGCAAGACTGAATTTGGCCTGGTTACACACCAGTATATGCCAGACTATCATATACCAAGAATACTTCATAGGAGCGCTAAATAAAAATTCATTGCATCAAATATTAAATAGATTGACGACCTTTCACATGGGAAGTTATCCTGAAGGTGAAAACAATTCACTATAAAACCCAACACAAATCAGAGAAACACACTCATGAGAAAGCAGCTCAACATCATAAAAATGCCTTAGATTGTTCTGTTAGTAATAAAACAAAACTCACTAGAGAAAAAGTCAAAGTCCTGTCCCAGTGTTAACCCTATGTATTACATGCTCCAGACTGGAAATTTACAATACCAGATGTAGTAAGTTTGCTAATATGCATACAAAGGTTCATGCATATTCGTTAATTAGCAGTGTTGGCATTTCATGTTCTTGTGAGATACTATGAAAACGCATTCAATGGATGTCCCCTGTGTAACTTGTGTTTCACCAGAACCATGATATTGCCTAAGCTATATCCAGCCATAACTCTTGGCTTAATTGGAAACCTAAGAAAGTCATGAGTACAACACAAAGACAGGCTTTCAGCTTGTCCCACCTCTCGAAACCAAATCAAGTGCAATTTTAAATTTCCTGGTGCTCCCAGTCACAGACCTAAAAAAAAAAAAAAAATTGGTTTATGATTTAACACAGGTGCCACAGGCTTATTAAGGCCACGGAAGAACTGTGCCTAAGTGTATAAGAAATGTTTAGGCTTTTCATTTTTTGGCAATCATTTTCTACATATTCCTTTAAACAGGACCTGTTACTCAGTCCAATGATGTCATGTTTTTGCTTTACAATATTCAAAGTTGAGTGGTCCGTACAACCAAATTTCCAGATACATAAAAAAAGGTGCAACACTGCTGTGACTTTTATACAATACAAAATCTCCAGAATGCAGATGCACACTAAGCACTAAAACCATATTTATACATGATTAATGACAGACAAGTGGTTTTAATACTCAAGGTGTGCATTTTGGATTAAGTTATTGCTTTAAAACAAAACTGCCTTTTGCTGACAGAGACTTTATTCAAATTGCTGTTCATGTTCATGCATTATGCTCTCTCATGAGCAGGCTTCCACCAGCCTGCACAGCAGACGAGATGTGGGGTATAGACGTAGCTAGTCCAAATCACCTTCCATGTTCAGCTTTCAGGATATACACTATGTTGGCTCCCGCTGTGAGCCTGCCCGGGATAGTGCCCTAGCATAGTGCTTTAGAGGAAAGAAAATTGCTCTCTCCTGCCTGAATCTGTGGACAAATGATGCACTAGACCAGTGATGGGCAAACTTTTTCAGGAGCGGGTCAAATAAAAAAGAAAAACTTTAGGCTGGGCCAATATAATTTATTAAAAAACTCAAATATCGAAATATATAATACAATTTTTTTGAATGGGACGGGAGGGTGTTATATAGCAGTGTTACCTCTATAAGTGCAGCGATCGTACAGACAGCACTTATTTCAGCAGGTTGTTGCAGATCCGTCTTTCTGGTGAGCCACTAACTGACAACACAGCAGCCAATCGAAATCCACCTTAGTATATGGCCCAGCCCATCTCTTCTCACATGACTTTCAGCCATTAGGGGGCGGGCAGGTGTTTGAGTGATTGACATACAAAGTGTCCTTTTAGGAAGGAGGATGAAGTGTAATGGAGGAAATAGCTGGAAAGGCATAAAAATGAAGGTTCTGACACACAGGGTCGGCCCTAATAATTTTATGCATATTTTAATGAAATTTTTTTAAATATTGGCAGGCCGGATAGAACTAAGTGGGCCGGATCTGGCCCGCGGGCCGTAGTTTGCCCATCACTGACCTAGACAATCGTATGACTTAGAAGGACCCACTTTAAACATTTCAAACAGGTCTTTCTTTATTAACCATTTTATTTCAATTTTTTAGTTTTGGGTGTGGTTTTTTAATTTCTCCTAATACATGGGAAGATAAACAGTTTTAGGTTATCCCTATTGTGCATGCCATGAGAAAATAGTCATTCCTACTCTTCACTACATTTGAGACTCTGTAGCTGAGCCTGTCATAGAGGAGGTCAAATCTTACGCGTATCATACACCCTTACCCAGTGTCGGACTGGGGCATGAAGGGCCCACCGGGGGACTGCAACGCTAGGGGCCCACCAGAGGGGGTGTGGCCAGCCATCATAGAAGCGAGACCAGACACTAGAGGGGGAGTGGTCAGCTCACGAAGGATAGCTAGCACCATAGTGTTGTATATAAAGAATGTAGTGTGTATATAAAAAATACACAGTCTTGACCTGCCCCTTAGATTGGGCAGAACAGTCACCAAAAATCGGGATTGTCCCACTAGACCAGGCTTGGCTAACCTGTGGCACTCCAGGTGTTGTGAAACTACAAGCCCCAGCATGCTATGCCAATATATAGCAGCCTATTGCTGGAAGAGTATGCTGGGACTTGTAGTTTCACAACACCTGGAGTGCCACAGGTTAGCCAAGACTGCACTAGACAGACTGTCCTACCTGTTCTTGTCACTTCTACCACCTGTGGCTGCTGGTTTCTTTATTTGCGGCTTGTCTGGATCCAGGAATGTTGGCGGCCCTATTTGGAAAAAATAATGGGTACATTTAGAAAATTTCAACCAGCCCTGGCGTTAAATCAATAGGACCCACAATTAATACTTTTCCACCACCTACCACACAAACATTACTTTGCCACAAGCCCGCTGTGCCATCAGACACACACTAGTTCCCCTTAATCACCATGCAGTGCCTCCTTATGATCACACTGTGCCCACCATGCTGCTTTTGCTCCCCCCCATCTCCTGGCCCCCTTTCATCACCCTGTGCCATGCTGACCTGGCCCCCCTTCACACTCTGCCATGTTGCTTTTGCCCCTCTTCACACTGTGCATGCTGCTTTGGCACTCTGCCATGGTAGTTCACATGCTCTTATGCCTCATCTCTCATGGCCTTATTGCACCTCTCTCTCATGCCCTTATTGACCCTCATCTTACATGCCCTTATTGCCCCTCATCTTACATGCCCTTATTGCACCTCTCTCTCATGCCCTTATTGACCCTCATCTTACATGCCCTTACTGCCCCTCATCTTACATGCCTTAATTGCCCCTCATCTTACATGCCCTTATTGCACCTCTCTCATGCCCTTATTGACCCTATTCTTACATGCCCTTATTGCCCCTCATCTTACATGCACTTATTGACCCTTATCTTACATGCCCTTATTGCCCCTCTCTCATGCCCTTACAGCCCCTCATCTCTCATGTCCCTCTCCCCCAAAATGACAGGCTGCTCGCTGCTGCAACGCTGCGCGCTTTACTAACCTTATCATCAATGGCTCCTGCATTCTTCGTGTAGTTCCTCTGGGCGGCAGGACGTCTCCAACATGGGCGGGTCTTCTTCCAAGATGAGTCATGTGACTCATCTACCAATGACTGTCTGCATGGCGCATGTGCAGAGAGCCACAGTCGCGTCTGTGCTCTATGCACTGAAAAGACAGTGCAGTGCTGTCAGTGTCACCTGACCTGCCTGTCAACCGAAGAACGGACCCGGGCGGGGGCGTGGCTAACCAGCGTCGGGGCCTACCGGAGGATCACCCGGTTTCCCGGCAGGCCAGTCCGACGCTGCCCTTACCACTAGGCCAGGGCCTCAAACCATTCAATTGGGAGTTGATCAACAAGCATGAAAGAGTGACACAAGGGCTCTTAGAAGAAAATTATGATACAGGAGGCATGCTCTACAATGATAAAACACATTGCACATGGGGCTTGCTGATGGCCCCAATTTGTCTGGATGCCTGATAATGAACACATGAAAACAGATGGCGGCCGTTTGGCTAAAAGTTAAACGACAAACTAAAATAGAAGTTAAAATAAAATAAACACACACTTATTTCACTACTAGCTTTTGAGAGAGTTTCTACGGCCAAAGAGCTGTAGAAGTCTTGCATTGCAGTTACAATGTTACAGAGTGCAAGCTGTAGCTCTCAGCTATCAGTAATTTCCTGCAAAAAGTGGCCAAGAGTCTGACTGCTGAGACCTGGATTACTATGAGAAATTCTGCAGAGTGTCTACACAGGAGCACAACCTTACCTCAGAAAATCTCCTGTCTTATGTATTCATGAAACTTTTACAAGTAGTTTTCTGAATGTTATTATCAGATCTTTTATATTGGCCAAATGACATGTTAGGGCCATACTTACCAACTTTAAAAATGTTGGTATCCGGGAGCCTGCGGGGGAGGTGGGCGTGGAGGGGATAGGTGCCTCCAAAATGTGCAGCATTTTGGACCCGCCCGCCCCCGTGACGTCATGACGCAAATGCAGGGGAATCGCGGCGTTTGGGACCCAACTCAGCCCACTTCACTAGGAAGTGGGCACTTGCTAGTGAAGTGGGCAGATCCGGGAGATTGCCACACTCTCCCGGGAGTCTGTGAGACTCTCGCAAAATGCGGGAGTGCCCCGGACATTCCGGGAGAGTTGGCAAGTATGGTTAGGGCTAGTGGCCCTTTAATGTTAGTACGAGGTTAAACAGCTGGGAAATTAAAGCAGAGGCTGAAGGGAGGGTAAGGATAAAAAAAAAAAACATAATATATATGCAGAGTTGACATTTTGACTTCTAATTCAGAAATGTTGAAGTAAAAGAGCAGCAAGGGTAACTGCACCATATCAAATTGCAGCTATTCTTCTCAGGCATAAATCTAAAGCTAGATACACACTGCAGGTCTTTCAACCAATTCCAATTATCGGGCCAATCACACAATAAAAGACAGTTAGGTCCGATTATATATATATATATATATATATATATATATATATATATACACACATATATACACATATATACATATATACACACACACAAAAAAATATGTGTAACGATACCGGGCAAATTCTGCAGTGTGTATACACTCACGACCAGCGGTGTAGGCAGATCTCCATAGAGTTTACAGAGTCACAATCTTTTCAGCCGATGGTTATGACAGATGAAGAGCACAGGTCTGAAGGTAAGACATGTATAGTGTGCACACATAAATTGGCATGCTGATTGGGACTTTCAGGACTAGAATATATATCCTAGTGAACTGTTTAACGTTTTAGTTGAAATTTTGGGGTGTTACAAACTACATGAAAATAAAACAAATATACTCCTTTGTTTTGTGAAATGTTATTTCACTTTTTAACCCTCTCTACTTTTTTTTTTTATTATTATTGTTAAAATGCCATAACATTGCCTTGGTTGGCACTTATCAGTGTATATAAAACATATGCTGTGACATTAGAAGGTGCTGTTGGAAGAGCATATTTATGTCTTATAAAACCATCTCTGTTTGACTTCTAGCAAAGAGTTAAAGGCATAGTTGCCTACTCTCCCGGAATGTCCGGGAGACTCCTGAATTTTTGGGAGTTCTCCCGGACTCCCGAGAGAGCAGGCAAAAATCCCGGAACCAGCAGCTCCCCGTTGTTGTAAATGGTGGGGGCGGGGCTAACCGCGGCATCATGGCCCGCCCCCTGCTACAATTGGCCATAATTTCATAAGATTGGCAGGGGCGGAGCCTAACGGGGCATTGCGCATGGCCACGCCCCCTAGACGAACCCCCTCCCGGACAGCTGGTCTCAAAAGTA
This sequence comes from Mixophyes fleayi, assembly GCF_038048845.1. Classification (NCBI taxonomy): domain Eukaryota; kingdom Metazoa; phylum Chordata; class Amphibia; order Anura; family Limnodynastidae; genus Mixophyes; species Mixophyes fleayi. The sequence goes on along the minus strand of NC_134403.1, from coordinate 113,003,395 downwards.
TGGTTAAAAGGCTATGATATCAGTATAATTCTCGCTCCTCCACTAGCAATTAACTCTTGTACCAGTATTTCAACACACTGCAATAGGTAAACCGGTGTGTGTGTGTGATTGATAGAGATATATAGAGATATAGATATATACACACACACACACACACTACTCCAAAATGCTAGACACATGCTCAAGATCGCCACACGATTGGCCATGAAACTAGTGCAGTGCATGAAAGGGATCCCAACTATGATCATCACAATTATTTTTGGCCATGCCTGTAATTACAGTCGGAAAAGGGCAGCCATCAGCCTACAGTAATTGACAGAACAGAATAACTGGCCTCTTGGCATGAAAAAGTAATCCATCCACCTGGCTCGAGCGCCAAATCTAGTTCAAATGAGCTACCCACGATTGGCAAAATTGGATAATGAATTTCATGCTTGCAGATCACAATGAAGTATAGATTTACATAAGTTGATGAAAATCTTTATAATATATACAGTGTATTCACATGGGCAAATTAAGAATACATTTAATTTTTTTTTGCTTAAAACAGTAAGCAACATCAGCAAAAGCTATGCAAAAAAAACATGCAATATATATGAATTACCCCACTATGCATTTTAAGTGTATGCCCGCAGACCACTGCAAACAATCTGACAGCCAGCTGCAACAAGGATCATTGATCATTATGACAAACACTTTATTTTAGACTTGTGAAAGCCATTTTGCAATTTTATTTATTTATTTATTTTTTAAAAACTTGGTGTGAATGGATAAAGTGAGGTCCATGTGACAGATAAAATACAAACTATGCAAACAGAGAAGGACAAATCAGAACGGAACGAATGTTTGAAAGTGATTTTGCTTAACTTTTTTGCAAACAGGAAGTGCAAGTGGGTAAAGTGGAACGTGAATCAAATGTCATTAACTTAATGTGAGTCTCCAAAAGGGGATGCACAGTTAAATTGCAGTGAACAGCCCTGCTTCATCCTAATATATAAAGTGTTAGCTGTACTTGTGTCCTGTGATTATTTAGCCCCCTTTATTTAACGAGGTGCCTGAGGCACTTGCTTGACGCAGTGACAGTTTCCATGATCACCTGCCTATTGGAATGTAGAAGAATTTAAGTAGGTTAGACATTTGCCTAGCAACTCCTGAAAAATACACAGGCTACACATCCCAATATAAACAGACAAGAATTAGGAACTTGTGATGATGTAGCCATACAAACACTCGTCATTGTCAGGGTGGAGTGACAGCCATGCTAAAATTAATGTAATTGTTATGTGCAGGTTTATCTCACAGTCACACAAACGTCATAACATAAAAATAAAAAACCATGTTCAATCAAAATATAAATGGCTTTAGATCTTCAATAATTATATGGCATTAACAGTACTAACAACTTCAGTAGTACAATCTTGAAACCAATATGTATACAATATCATGCTAGTTAAATCTGCCAACGTAGACAAATAAAACCATCACTTTTACTTCCTGTTACAGTATGCAATACATACTTGCTTAGGCAAGGTACTGGATTAGTTTGTCAGGTGATAAGCATAACTAGGAACTTTCTGAACCCGATACCAAGAGAAAGGTCAGTACGCTATAAGGCTAGGTACACACTGAAGAATTATATAAACCACGTGTTATCGCAAACAATTGAAACTACGACTGAAAGTCCGACGATTCACGGGTACACATTGACATGATTTACTTTCAGATCTGTGCTTTTCATCTGGCCCTTCACCTGGTCCTCTAGTCTTCAGAGAATGACAACACAATATACATTCATTAATTTTTGTCACATTGCCACACTGATTAAAAACCGCCTTGTTATAGCTATCCACATGCCCTAACGAATATCGTTAGCTTCTATGACACTGAAACTAAACATTCTGTCTCAGAACGAACAAATGAATTATTCCTTCTACAGTACACTCTACATTTATTCACCGGGACATCCATTGCTAGCATCGGCTAAAAAAAGCAGGACTCTAAACTCTATGGAGATCCTGAGAATACACACTATATGATCTGTCGTTGATTGGTCAGAAAATATTAAACAGTACGACCAACCAAATGAAACGATGATCGCCACTTTGGGACGACTTTAGATCACCGTGTCACTATACACACTCACACGATATCTGACCAAACGGTAGAATGCCGGCTGATTGCACGAAAAACCTCCCATCAGGTCAGTGTGTACCTAGCCTTAAAGTTTGTCTGTCTCCCTCACAAAGTGGAGACAACCATTTTGTTGAGTGAAGCAATATTGAGCCCATCAATTCACTAGGAATACTATGCGACTATTTTCTAGGCTGCATTCTCAGAAATATTGGCTGAGCCCACAAAATGACCGTCTCCACTGTGAAACTTTACAATTGGTGTCAATTAATTAATGCTAACAAAATAAAAATTTGTTAAACATTTGACAGCTGCCAATTACAGTTTTGAAAAATAAAATGTGTATAAAATGCTCAAGAGGCAATATTACCACACGGCTCTGTAAATCTTTGGCAATACTTTGGATATCACAACATACAGAATGCATTCTTAGCATGGAAAACGAAAGTAGTGTGGGTTCTTTTAAAGACGCATGTAAATCGCATGTCCATATTCAACTAGTAGCGGATATGAAGAAATGTCTTATCGAATACGGATCTAGGTACACTCTTGATATATGGCACTTGCGGTATTGAGACAGACAACACACTGATGAATGCAGACCACACACGTGGGATATAAAGTCCCAGAATAACGCATCAGCAGAAAAAAAAAAATTGTACGAAAAAAAATAATTCTTAATTTTTCAATTAAATGCATTTATCATAATGTTATTAATGTCTACTGTACATGAAATACATTTACAGTTGCTTCTGATTGCATGCATACATGACAAGTCATCACTATCACTCAGCACTTACACCTGACTGCTAGTTGCAGGGGCGCACGCAGGATTTTAAAAAGGTGGGGAAGGGGGATTTCCCCCTCTGAAAATAAATAAATAAATAAATAAATAAATAAATAGAGAGCTATTTCGGCGGCACTGAATTGTACAGGAGCTGCTGCGCTGTCATAGAAGCATCCGCGGCGGTGCTGTATTGTACTACTATACAGCCCCGCCACGGACGCTTCTTTGACAGCGCCGCGGCTGCTGTACAATACAGGGCAATGTTTAGCCCCCGATCTTCGCGGAGCGGAGGGGTTTCTGGAGAACCAGAAACCCCCCCTGCGTGCACCCGAGTTGGTGCAAGCAATATGAATGAAAATAACGTACCTTAGAGATGCCCAAAGCTTAAATAGGAAGCTGCTACGTATGCTCAAGCTTGGCACGTCCTTTACTTTACACTATGTATATATACGCCCCTTCACCTCCTGCCCAAGAAATCGTAGACGGTTGTGTCCTTTGCGCTTGAAGATGAATGGGATGTTCTTGTGTTCACTGGCATATTGTCCGTTTCTGGGCATGCGCAGTACAATTTTATGCAAAATACGGCACATATCAGCACTTGCATTCCTTAATGAATCAGGTCCTATATTTATATGGGAATTGTACTATTATTACACACCAACATATTTCAAGTGCTAGTCGCACCAAATACTACAAGCAGCATTCAGAAACAGCTAACACACAAAAGAAAATAAATGCCAGGGTATAATGACAATTGATCTTCATGGGAATTATACTCTTCAAAAATAAAAAAAACCCGGTCAGCATGCAATTTACACAAGCTGAAAACCAAGGCAGGAATCTGATGGGAACTACAATTAAAACGTCTTTCATTAATTCTATTTTGGCTCTTTATCCAATCTAAAGAGTGTTTGGTGGGTGGGGAGAAAAAACAAACCACTATTTGCATATCTCCAGACATTCCTGATGAAAGATTAGGCCACACCCACATGCCACTTCTGTTGGCATTAGGTCAATTTTTGGTAACCGGAAACTATGTCTGTTATGAAATGTATGTACCTAGCAAAAGGGATGTTTAGTCTAGACAAAAAATTAACAACTAAGACATTTTCAATTCAATTTAAATAACTTAAATGATTCTTACTGGTATAGACTAACCTGCCAAAACACTATGGGGTGAATTCAATTCCACCCGAAGTACCGCAGCGCTAAAACTATTACCGTTATTACAGTAAGTCTAACGCCAGCTTTTTGTTCACTTCTCCCTGAGCGGTGAGCAGAAAGTCGGGTTAATAATACCGTAATAACGGTAATATCTATAACGCGGCGGTACTTTGGGGGGGAATTGAATTCCCCCCTATGTATTTGTAACCTGTATTCAATTAAATGTTGCAACTATGAGATACAAATAAAAGTTCAAAAGAATCAAACTTAAATTACTGAAAATACATAATTTAACAGGTAGAAGGATTCCAGATTGGAATATCTACTGCAGATTAAGGTTAGTGACACAAACTATTAAATTATCAATTAGACCAAAAAAAATCAGGTTACATAAATTGAAGTTTGCCAGGTAATTCCCTGTTCATTATGTTAGAATTATGCCACTTTAGGTCTTATTTCTAAAAGGCCTGGAAAAGATAATGTGTATATATTGAGGTTTTCTGACCCCTGCTGGCAAGGACTGGAAATTCTCTCTCTCGTGTCACAGGCCAATCACTTTCTTTTAAGGTCCAGAACATGCTTTTAATTAAAAGAAAAATAATATTTATAGAAAAACAAATACAAATCCACACTTATCAAATCAATAGTAATAAACAGATCATTGAAGAGAGTATTATTAATTAATAATGATGTACTCTATTTCCAGCAAATTGCAAGGGAGACTGCAATAAATAGTAAGAATAATAACAATTGAGGAGGAAAAAAATCCAACATTTATAAATGATTAAAAAATAGTTATCTAAATAATGTAATTTTTACAGCTGGAGCTACCTTACCCTATTAACACTGATTAATTCGCCAACCATGAAGCACATGCTGTAAAACAAACAAACCCTTCACTATGTACCTCTAAACCAGTCAGAATCAATCTACTTATAAAAAAAAAAAAAAAAAAAAAAGTTATATATATATATATAGGCAAAAGCCTTTTACTCCTAGTCGTTTCAAGTTACCTAAAGTTTTGCCTTTTTAATGTAAACTATTTTTTTTTTTTTTAACAACTAAAAAACAAAACAAAAACACCTCACCTCCACAGTAACCACCTGAAACGCACAATGCAATGCTCTCTGTATTGTCAGAGAGCATTAAAATCATAATATTTCATGTCTTCACCTCCTGTCAAATGAAAGGCACTCTGCTAGGACAATAAAGAAGCAAGGACAGTGCACAGAGTACAATTATCACTCTGGGGAGGCATAGTTTAGTGTCATTTCTCGTCAGCTTGAAAAGAGAAGCACAATTTACTATTTGGCTATGAGTTACACTGTAATTATTGCTTCATGTAGGTCTTGTAGCATTGTAAACCTGTGAGAAATAAGAGCACTCATGCTTTCTTTATTCAGCAAAAAATAGAAAGTTAAAAAAAAAAAAAAAAATACAGGCTTACAATAGATTCTCAGAGACATTGAATGAAATAAAACAGCGTTTAAAAGGAAATCAATGAAGTGAGCTTTTAAAAAAAAAAAAAAAAAAAAAAAGAGGATTCATGCATTTGGCTTATAAGGCCGATTTTATTCTATGAGGACATATGTGGAATGCAGGTAATTCTTTCTGCATACATTTGTAGGAGCTATACTTCGCTTTGCAGCACTCCTGCTGCCACAAAGGACATGGCTACTCAAAGATACTGTAGGAAATGAATACTAATAAAGCATTCTATAATACATCTTTGCAAGAATGCACCATTTCTTCCAGAAAATTGTTGAAATTGAAAAATATTTTGTTAACCATATATATCTATATCTAGACACTGCAATGAGCATTGGTACAAGAGAGAAAGCCAGATAACTATCTTAGGTGGTCAGAGACAGAAGGTTGTAGCTATGCAATACCATTTACCGTTTTGATATATTCTGTTAATAATAATAATAGCACAATCTCTCAAGGCTACAAATCAATCTCCAGATGTTTCCGTTCCCACCATACATAATATTATTAGGAAGTTTAAGGCCAAGGCTCTGTAGCCAATCTCCCTGGAAGTGGCTGAAAGAGAAAACTTTATTGAAGATTGCAAAATAGGATTGCTTGATTGGGGGAGAAAGCAGCTTGATCAACTGCAGACAGATTCAAGCAGACCTTCAAAACACCAGATACACAAGTTAAACAAAGTTATATGGTAGGAAGAACAGGAGGTCCCCACTGCAGAGAGAGATATAAGACTGTGCCCGACTGGAGTTTGCAATAACACACCTGAGTATTCCCCCAATTTTACAATTTACCACCTAATATAACTTCCTACTCTTAAGTTGGCCACACGTGGGCTGATCTTGCAACTCAACCCAAGTACCATCCGTGTCCAATTTAGCCACATGTTGGTAGTCAAATTGGACAAGACCCAGGCTATGGTATATAGGCTAAGTAGCCTGTTCACTTGCCAGCTTCACAGACGCCCGTTTTTCAGTTCAAGATTTCCACATGAGCTGATAGCCATCATTTTCATTACGCATTTACCAACATGCCTAATAACCATCCAATTAGCTGCAAATCAACTATGGAGCACAATTTGCTGCCGCACTTCGCGATATATTGGCAATTGCACATTAACATAATATATGTGGTTAGCTTTATCTACAGCCTATTCCAGGTAGGTGCCAACAGAATACGGTGAGGGGAGGGAAGATAATCTGGAGGCAAACAAGGGCAAAAATGTACCAAAACAATAATAAAAAAAAAAAAATGCACAAAAAGTAACAAGCACTTGGTTCCTTTAAGCTACACGCTTTCTTTTTATTTTGTCAAAACTGACGTTTTTCTTGCCTACCAATCACCTCCACTTCTTTGTTCTTTATGTCAGTTACCCAGACTCTTCTGCTGTTATGGCTAACAGCTACTATCATGAGCTTGTAAAGCAGGATGTAAAGGTCTTCACCTATAGCAGCTGCCTTTACCACAAAGCTTGTTGCGCTCACAGGTACTCAGATATACTTATGAATGTAACGCAGCATGGGATAGCATGGGACGGGATCGCGAGTGATGACAGAGCGTGGTCAGAAACAGGCCACGGTCTAGGGTTCGAAGCAGGTAACGTGGTCAGGGCTGGCAGAAAACAAAGGTAGTCCAGGTAACTATGGTCAGGGCAATAAGCAAACAATCCAAAATCCAGGAAATCAGGCAGAGGGTCATTCACAGATAATCAATCCAAGGATTTCAGCAAACAGACTGGAGCAGGCAAGCAAACAGAAAACTGTATGCTATAATCGGCAGAAAGGCTAAGCCCTCCCTGTCTTATAAAGATAAGAGGGCCAATGAGAGGAGAGGAGAGCTACAGGGGTGGCAATAAGGCTCACATGATGATAATAAAATTAATTACAGTGCACATGCGCGCCCAGCAGTCAAACTAGCTGGGCCAGGGCGGTGAAATCAGAAGCGTCCCGGCTGTTGCCCTGGTGACAGCCGGGGTGCATGGGCGGAAGTGATGTCCCGGTCGTCAAGACAACGGCCGCGACACGAGATGCGGGCAGAGAGCGCAGCGGCAGGTGCTGGAGAAGCCGCGGCTCGCGACATCTGAATTTGTCTTTATTTGGTGCCAGTGATATGCTTGAAGGTACACGTGATATTGTAACAGCATTCAATTTTCATTTCTCCTCCTCCCCAATTACTTGTCAACAACAAACACAATTTGTAGACACATACATATTTTTTTAAAATGCAAGTAGTTTTTAAATATCTATCAGGCGGCATTCATATTGATTTAAACAAATATAGCATTTTTAATACAATTAGTTAATTGTTCAATATGCAGAGTCAAGAAGGTTTATTCCATTTACAAACTTTGGCCCCTCAATATGTGCCCTTTCTTCACCCCATTAAGGGATACTGCAAATCACTAAATATGAAAACAGAAGTGTTGCTTTTTACATCTACAGACTACGAAGGAAGGCATGTGTGTTGTTGGAAATGTGTACAGCAGCTCCATAGGGGACATGCTTTAGGCTTTGGAATGCCATTCCTGAAGGCTTTCAAGCTTCACAAGCTGTTAATAATTAGGTAGTAAAACTAGAAGGAAAGTTATTTCAGTCACTCTACCAGACTACACTTATTATAGATTATACTATATGAAATTGCACAGGTCTTGCTTTTTTTATTATACAGATAAACTTAATAAACTCATTTATGTAATGCATCGATAGGCAACTTGATGCACCTCAGGAGCCACATGGGTGGCGTGGACTGCTAATGTTCAAAAAGACCGCACATTATGTTTAATTTCAGTAATAAGTGAAAACAATACATTTCATTAAAGAAAGAAAAATGTGAACACCCCACACACACACACACACACACACACACACACAGACACACGTGTTACAAGCTATAACAAACAAGTCTGACAAAAAACGAGGAAGGTGCTGGGGCCGCAGGTGTAAGCTCGTGAGCCAAATGTGGCTCTGGGGTTGCCCGTTACCCATCACTGATGTCACCACCTCTCTCAGGAAATAAGTTTAGAGACTTTCTTTTATAATTATGTGCCAGGCAGGTGCTTTTAAAAAAACAGTATGAAACTGCTGCATACAATTCTATAATTCTATTCATCCCTAATGTGTTACTTCACCCTAGGCCTTAAAGGACCTCTAGAACCCAAAATTGTCTAGAACCATGAATGGAAAACAAAGTACAGTGTTAGAGCTGCAGCTCTATTACATATTAAAGTTTCCCTCTCTATTACAGATTGCTGATGCCCCTCCAACTGATTAAGTCCTCATGTGATCGGAAGCAAGTTAAAAGTGAGAATGAAAGCAGCAATATTTATTTATTTTTATTAACATAAAACTGAGAGGGTTATAAGAATGTTGGTATTTACCATTTTTTCTTGGTTTGTTTCTTCAGTCTGCTATTAATGATTCATAATTATGCACAGTATCATGGACTACCATGGCAACCACAGTCACATGATATAGTGAGAAGAGGTTTGGGAATGCCCCAATTAGCTCTATGTACTATAAAATCATTTCCTTTCAGCTCCCACCTCTGCCTTCACATGACATGTGAGAGCTGTAAGCCATTGTGTGACTGGCAGGCATATGTTTTGCAACCTCTAGATTTTGAAAAGGAGAAGAGTTGCAGAAAAAAAATAGAAAAAAAAAATCCCTTCTATGTAGGATTGCTGTCTTAAGTAGTTTCAGCTGCTCTGATATAACTGGTGTTTAGAAATCCACCACTCCACATGGTATTTCTAAAAACTGCTACACTTGCTGCTGTATCAGAGAAGCACCATCCACCTAACATGGCAACCTGGTGCAGAAAAGTGAATGAGAATGCTGGATATACTAAAAGGTAGGTATAAACACTAATGTTATTACTTATCTGAATAATATACATGAAATAAACAAACAGTGAAAAATTAATGTAAAAATAGTAGCCGACATCTAGTTTTTATATATTGGGTTTAACGAGTTTAATATTAAAGTCGTGGTATTTACTATTATAAACAAAACAATTTTCTTAATCATCTTATGTTGGGGTTGCTATCAAGATGTATAGGTTCATTTTGTAGCACCCATGCATATAGATCCAACAAAAATACCATTTTGATTATAGAGGATTCCCCATTAAGCATGTAGTGTGCACAACCCATTTGCCCCGTTGATAAAATCCAACACATATATATTACAAACCACCACAGGCTACTTGCTAACAATCCCATGCTATTTGGGCACTGGTTCAATGACAATGGGGTTCTGTGAAGGTGAAATACACATTAGTTACCCTGACATTTATGAACATCATATTGCAGAGGGACAATACAAAAACATACCATTCCAAAATGTCACTTTGCATGTATGGGTTAGACAGATAATAATTCTAAACATAATGTTATCCCAAAGATGATCAAATTTGTGGATTCACTTTGAAAACAAGAGGGGGGGGGTGGTAGTTAAAAGTCATTTAAATATCCTGTTATACAACAAAATCTCCATTATGCTTGTAGATGCAGATAAAGGCACTCTTCTATACCAAACACATTTAGCAGGAAGGAACAAAATTCTGCATCTCCACCACACACACTAGTCCATGTACCAACATGTATAACACACAAAACACAGGAACATGACTTCAGAACAAAATGGCAATTGTGCACTTTCAGAAATAACCATGTGTGTGTCACAGAAGTCATTCTGTTGAAAATATATTAAAGCTGTGGGCTTGGAGATTGCTAGAACTTTACAGCTGTGGTGGTTTGTAGTATACACCAATCAGCCACAACATTAAAATCACCGGCCCAATATGGTATGGGTCCCCCTTGTGCCATTAAAATAGCTCTGACCCGTCGAAGCACAGACTCCCCAAGACCTCTGAAGGTGTCCTATGGTACATGGCACCAAGACGTTGGCAGAAGAACCTTTAAGTCCTGTAAGCTGCGAGGTGGGGCCTCCACATCTCAGATTTGTGTTTCCAGCACATCCCACAGATGTTCAATCGGACTGAAATCTGGGGAATTTGGAGCCCAAATCAACACCTTGAACATACTTGCCAACTCTCCCGGAATGTCCGGGAGACTCCCGAAATCCAGGTAGGTCTCCTGGACGAGCAGGCAAGTATCCCGCCTACCGCAAGAAGAGAATTTTGGGGGGGGGGGGGGGGGGGGGGGGTAAAATGACGCGATTGACCGTGCCCCGCCCTCTCCCACCCTCCAACCAAGATCTCCCAGAATTCACTCTTCAAGGGTTGGCAAGTATAACCTTGAAATCTGTCATGTTCCCCAAACATTCTGAATAGATTTCGCAGTTTAGCAGTGCGCATTATCCTGCTGTAAGAGGCCATTGCCATCAGTGAATAACATTGTAATGTAGGGAGGACTTGATCTGCAACAATGTTTAGCCAGGTGGTATGTGTCAAAGTAACATCCACATGAATGGCAGGACCCAAGGTTCCCTAGCAGAACATTGGTCAGAGCATCACATTGCCTCCGTCGGCTTGCCTTCTTCCCATAGTGCATCCTGGTGCCATTGCTTACCCATGTAAACAACGCACACATCTCCGGCCATCCACATGATGTAAAAGAAAACGTGATTCATCAGACCAGGCCATCTTCTACCATTGCTCTATGGTTCAGTTCTGGCACGCACGTGCCCATTGACTAATACTCTTAAATTAGACTGATATAATTTGATAAATTCCCCTATAATGAGGTTATTTAAGAATGTTAATAGAAGTGCTACTAGTAAACAAAAATGAGTATAGAGGTTAAAGACAGAGTTTAATTCAGGTAGTGCACAGAGTGTCAGTGTCAAATTCCTAAATCAAAGAAACGGGTTCACCTTATTAAAATCTATTTTTATTAAATTTGCTTAAAAATGTGATACACAGACCGTGATTTTAAAAAAAAAAGTCAGTGAATACACTTATTTTTATTATATTTATTGTACTTTATATTAATTAAGGTATGACTTTAGTTGTATCTTACACCAAAACCATGGTTTACTGATTTATCACTCTTATAAATAAAGGATATCTTTATGCGTGAAAAAAATGTTACAGTTCTTAAATCCTGATTGTTATATTTCCCTACAATTGTCTCAGTTATCATATATTAGTCATTTCCTTAATGTAGTTATACAGTCTCACCATCTGCTGAGGATTATTATGAGAAGAAAGAGTATTATTTTATAACAATGCTGGCGTTATATTGATCACACATTGTAGCCCGAGAGCATTTAGGGGAATTACAAGGCAGTGTCTTTAATACAGGGCTGAATGGCAGCTATAGCATCATATAGCTAATCTGATTAATTATCAGGTAGTGTATAATCGAACCTCAAGTATTGCTCATTATTGCGCTGTAATGTTTTTTGCATATTTATCTGTACAGAGATTTTTAATTAAGAGGAAAAAACATTGCTTGTCATATATTTTATCTGTAATTGTGTCAATATATCTATTTTTGTTTGCATTGTAAATGATGTATTAAGCTGCTCTTGGGACTCACAATCAGTATCTGATATGCTGTACCAATTTTTATTTGTGAATGAGTTTTTGTCTGAGCTTTACTAATGATTTGGGGGCACTACTATGGCATAATGTTATTTGGGGTCACTATTGTGGCATAATATGATTTGGAGGCACTGTTGTGACATAATATGATTTGTGGGCACTACTGCATGACCAAATATGAATTGAGGGTAATACTATGTGGCATAATATGACCTTGGGGCACTACAATGTGGCATAATATGAACTAAGCACACTATGATGTGGCATAATATGAACTGGGCACACTACGGTGTGGCATCATATGAACTTCTGCCAAAGGCAAGTCTTTCATTGTTGAATATGATGGGAGCCCAAAGAAGTTGCTGTATCGGGGCCCAAAATTCCTCGTCAGCCCTGCCTGTGAGACAAGGGGGTAGACGTCTCCAGGTAAATAATCTAAATGTTTCCTATCTAATCAAACTGATGGATCACATCCAATTATTTCTCACCCACCTCCTCTATCCCCCTTAATTTATATACTGTGTTATTTAAAATGAATAGAAAAGACGCATATCCAATTACTGTAGTAAAACAAAAATATTTTTCTCTGACATTTTGCTGTAGATGGAAATACTTTTAATGCGGCCGTGAGGGTTCAACTGATCATTCAATAGTTATGTTTTTTTTTAGATATATGTTAGTTTTATTTCATATGGAATGATTCATGAAAATTCTGCCATTACTATTTAATTGAGGGAAAAGGGTACCTGTTACCTACCTATATGTGTGTGTAAGTACTCTGTTCGTTGTTGCTATTTTGTGGGAGATTTGAAAAAAGCAAAACATTGTTTCCTACAGTGGCGTCTGTATAATTGGTGGTATTGCTGTAGTATGGGGTGGCGTGCTGGTGGCAATGTTGTAGTGTGTTTGGTGCTTAGTATTGCTAATAAGTAGGAGAGGCTATTGCTGTAATGTGGGGGGTGATGCCGGACGCTGTAATGTGGGGGGTGATGCCGGACGCTGTAATGTGGGGGGGTGATGCCGGACGCTGTAATGTGGGGGGGTGATGCCGGACGCTGTAATGTGGGGGGGTGATGCCGGACGCTGTAATGTGGGGGGGTGATGCCGGACGCTGTAATGTGGGGGGGTGATGCCGGACGCTGTAATGTGGGGGGTGATGCCGGACACTGTAATGTGGGGGGTGATTGATGTAGTATGAGTGTGTGTGGGGGGTTATTTATTGCTGTAATTTGGGTACTAATAATGTATTGTCATGGTATTTATTGATGCAATTGGGGTGCTAATAATGTAATGTTGAGGGTCATTAGGAGAAATACCCCCCCCCCCACACACACACTCATACTACATCATGTTGTACTGCGCCAGCATCAGTGTGCAACAATATAGTGCATGGAGCCCACAACACGTGGGCCTGTGTGCTTTAGATGCCAGGGCTGATTTTTAGTCCCAGTCCAGCCCTGACCTTAAGTAATTGTTAATGTATAATCAGCATCTGTTGTTCATAAGATAAGATGATTAGGGCATATTTACACTCCATTGTGCAGCACAGATTTCTATTAAACTGACCTCTGCTGTAGTGAAACTAAAACGGTGTTTCTACCCTTAGGAAAACAATCTCTCCATGGTGAATCTAGATTATATGAGCCCCAATATGATGTTCTTAGAATCCTGCATATGTACCACTGTGCAGTCCAGGGGGTATATTTCCTAAACTATGGGTCTGAAAAAGTGGAGATGTTGCCTATAGCAACCAATCAGATTCTAGCTGTCATTTATTTGGTACATTCTACAAAATGACAGCTAGAATCTGATTGGTTGCTATTAGGCAACATCTCCAATTTTTCAAACCCGCAGTTTAGTAAATATACCCCCAGATCTCTAATGCCAAGTATAGAATGGAGATATATTATTGTATATAATCATATATATCTAAAGGAAAATAAGGAAGAGGGAAGGAAAAGGTCCTACGTCTGTCGCACAAGTTTGAAAAGTAACAACCCCTAATTTCTTTTTTTTTTTAAAGTAATTTTTATTAGGGTTTTTTTTCAAAACAAAACAATGAGTTTGAAACATACCAAGAGAATGTATAAACATACTGTATACATATGAAACTCAAATGATTACGCACAATAGTAAGAAAGATAAATTATCTAAAATCCGGTATGTTATTCATGGAAAAGAAAAATGTTGTTTGTTTTTATTTTTCAGGGGGAGGGGGGAGACGAACAATGGGGGAAGGAAAGGTTTTGGGGATGGGGAGGGGAACAGGAAAATATTCTACTCATTGTTTTATGCATCAGAATATAGGAAAGAGGAGCGTTAACCCGTGTGGTTACACGGAGATCAAATTAGTTTAGGATTTTCTAAAACTTATAACCGTAGTGATCCTTCTTAAACCTGACAAGGGTACATATCAAAACAACAGAGACTTGTCAAACGGTTGTCAAGGGAGGCTCAGCATCATAGTAACTCGTCCAGGAAGACCATGTGTTTTTGAAATTCACTGGTTTGTCTTTGAGAAGAGCTGTGATGCTTTCCATCCTATAGGTTGACCAAACTGTATTGATAGTGGCTGAGAGCGAGGGGGGAGAGGTGTTTTTCCATAGAGCGGCAATTAAACATTTAGAGGCATTCAATATATGATTGATAAGTTTTTGTGTGGAGTGACTTCAACCCCTAATTTCTATATCAAGGTATATACCTGTTTATTAATGAGGGCGGTGCAACCTATACTCACAATAGGGATATGGATATGACAATAAACAACAAAAAGAAGAGTTTCAAAAGGTGCACTGTTACTCTCTATTTTATATAAAGAGAAATAAGAAAAGGAACTTAAAACTTAACTTTTATTAGCTGTTCAAATCAACAAAATATAACATTTTTATCCTTAATAAAAAAAACTGTGTGCTTTAAAACTCACTGGATGCGCCAAAAAAGCCCTATATACAATATATGACGGGTGTATTACATAATTCTAATGCTATACTATGCCCTATATATGAACAATAAATCCTAATTATATAGATCTCTATTACCAGCCAATAGTACGGAGATAGCCACAAAAATGACTGTTAATAACCCAATAAAATTCTGTATTGCTGCAGGAATAGTCTTGCTAATCCAAGAACAAATCCTGTCTTGCAATCTACCTATCAGGCTCCATCTAACTGTAGATCTATTGGAGCAATAAGCCAAGATTGTTAGAATATTAGAGGGGTTTTCAATCTTGGCTTATTGCTCCAAAACAAATATATAAAATAAATAAAATATATATATAAATCAAGATCTATTGAAAATATTTGTCTGTGTATCACTTGTCACACATTACTATTTCACTGGTTTTATTAACCATGAATTTTTAAGCTAAATTAATAAAAATGGATTTTAATGGCGAGACTAAACATGTTTCTTTGAATAGGAATTTGTCAGTGACTGTATGTGCACTACACCTAAATAAACTCTGTCTTTAACCTCTATGCACACCTTTCTATCATAGCAGCATTAACTTTATCAGTAATTTGTGCTACAGTAGCTCTTTTGTGGGACTGGACCAGACGGGCTGGCCTTTGCTCCACATTAGGGCTAGCAAATTTTAGCCCGGCGGAAAGTATCGACTCAGCAGCCTATCTTACTGGAAAAAAAAAAATGCAGGTGGCCCAGTGACCCAGCACAATGTAACCCACTATGGGACTGGCCCAGGGGGCAGATGCCCCCGTGCCACCCAGCCCGGGCTGCCCCTGCTTTGCTCCCCACGCACATCAATAAACCTTGGACACCCATGACCCTGTCGCCGCTTCACTGGTTGTCCTATCTTGGAGCACATTTAGTCGGTACTAACCACTGCATACTGGGAACACTCTACCAGACCTGCTGTTTTAGAGATGCTGTGACCCCACCACAGTTTGGCCCTTGTCAAAGTCCTTATACTTGCCCATTTTTCCTGCTTCCAACATATCAACTTCAAGAATTGACTGCTGACTTACTACCTTATATCACTCTGACAGATGACATTTTAACGAGATAATCAATGTTATTCGTGGCACTTTTCAGTGGTTTTAATCTTGTGGCTGATCGGTGTATATGTATTGTATTTTATCAACTGGGCAAATGGTAGAATAAACGAAATAGTCAGGCACATCACACCACAGTATACAGGTACTGTTTGATGTAGGTCCTATATAACCAAACAGTCCATACTGCATAGTTTCGTCAAGCTAAAAGTAGCTAAAAACATACAACTACTTGTCACGGTAAATGACAATATCGAAAGCTTTTGTGGTTTCATAATAATATGATTTTTAAAAAATGCACATAAAAGATAAAAATACTTTGAAAAATATGCATAAACTGGAGTTATACTACTTATTAGTCTTGGCGTACTTATTAGTACTCCAAGAATTATTTTATTTATTTATCAACATGTCCTGAATTAAAACTTTGTTGGAGTTATATGAAAAAATATTTACAAATTGTTCCTTGAAGAAAGGCTTTTTGTACATTCTATATAAAGTACCTACTACAAACAGCCCATTTCAATCAACAGCGTTGGTTTTTTTCGTCTGTTCAGAAAAGGACCTTCTATATGTGTATGCAAAATAATTCTGCCCCCCACCACTGACAATAGCCTTCCATACTGCAGATACTTTACTTTCTCATTAGGTTTGTGTCTACCGGGTGGGGGGTGCTTATAAGTAGACATGTTCACTGACCCCATGTTCTGGTTTTGGAAATGGATTAACTTCGTATTCTGGTTTTGGGAAAACCGTCCTTGTGTGTTTTTGTTTTAGATCCCAATTTTTTTTTATAAAATCCCTATTTTTTTCCCCTAAAATCACATATTTATGCTTTTTTTCACCCTACATTATTATTAACCTCAATAACACTAATTTCAAGTAATCTGCAGTCAATTTTGACCATCTCACAGGTCACAATATTACAACCTGGCTGGATGCTAAGCGACAGAGCAATGACTCAAGCACACGGCAGTTCCTAGCAAATCTAGGAAACATTGCCACAAAGCAGTGGCAGAAAAGAAAATTGGTGCAAGATGGGATTGTCCTTGGATCATGAAACCAATTATGTTTCATTTGATCACACCACCCGTTTCTTGGATAACTGTGGTAATTCTACAGCTAATACATGGCAACGAGCACTGACCCCCCTCCTCCGGGATGTATGCTTTTATCAGGCCCAAACCAATCCAGGGTGCTAGACAATGCACTTAAAAATGCCAGTGATGAACTTCTTTTTTGCTGGGAATTACACTGAGCTTCAAACAAAAAAAAAATCCCACAAAATGAAAATATAGTTAGGTACCTTTGACGTAAAGTGCAGATTACAAACATTTGATGAAACAGCAGCAAAGTGGAAGGTAATACATATACACGTCTATCATCATCATCATCATCATCATCCATTTATTTAGACATCCATGCTTACATTACTTCTGCAAGCAACGTTGTTCTTGGTTAATAAAACGGTTGTCTTTATACCGTTCCAAAAAATTAAAAATAATCCTCCACCATTCTTTGGATGTTGATAGTAGGATCAGGTGGAGTTACAGCAGAGGTGTCACAAATTCTGGTCAATTATTTTACAGTAGACAAGACCAGATGTCTAAATGTTGTGCGGAGTCATCTGCATCATCCCTGCGTCTCTTGGGACAGCTAAGTTTTTTTCCTAGCAGCAATTGAGTGAGAAACTGAAGGAGGAGACGCCGTCCAGTCACGTAACACTTGAGCTGTCATCTTGCTCACCAGGAGCTCCTTGCATCTCTTCACATCTGGGTCAGTTGAAAACAAAGAGAAGACATAGCTCTTAAACAGAGGATCAAGCACAGTCGCCAAAACGTAGTGATCCGATTTCAAGATTTTGATAACTCTGATCCTGGCAAAGCGAATAAAGTACTTGATCTACAAGTCCAACATACTTAGCGTAATTGCTTTGTTTCATCTCCTGCTTTAGTTTCTCAAGCTGCTTTTCCAAAAATCTAATTAAGGGAATCACTTAACTCAAGCTAGCAGTGTCTGAACTTATTTCACAGGTCACTACTTCGAATGGTTTCAGCACCTTGCACAACACGGAAAGTATTCTCCACTTGAGTATGTCATGGCTTGTGGAGTAAGCGTGGATGGCTTTTCACTTTTCCTCCATCCACAGAAGCATACACAGGGTGGAATTCCACCTTGTCACCACTTCTTGCTTCAGTTGGTGGCAGGGCAAATTAAATTGGTCTTGCAGCTGCTGCAATCTCCTACATGCTGTTGCCGAATGCCGGAAATGTCCAGATATTTTATGGGCCACAGACAGCATCTCCTGCACGTCCCTGTCATTTTTTAAAAAGCTCTGCACCACCGCTCTGCATTGCGTTTTAAACACAATCAGAGCAGCCGGGCAGCACACTCTCCCTGCCTGTCTCTGCCGAACGGACCTGCACATAGTGTGCAGCCGCATGCAGCAAGCCCCTGCGAGGGGGGGGCGCCCCGATCGCGCCCCCTTGGATCCACCACTGCCGGCTACACTTGGGCTGTTCATGCACACATCTGCAGAAATGCTGAAAGGGGCCTTCTTTATGGGTACATTATCAGAATGGTCAGGATTACACATAGCACTCATGGATAGACTCTCCTCAGGGATTTGTGTAATTTCTGAATCTGAACAGACATTTTCCTCTAATGCCTTACCGTTTTCTTCCAGCTCGGCTTTTACACGTAAAAGTATTTGGACACCACTTTTGGAGTCCGAATGACAAGGTCTTGATTGGTCACGACTGACCTTACAAGAAGATGCCTCAGTTACAGTTTCAGAACTAGTATTCAGAGACAGGCGAAGGCCTCATTCTTTCCTTGCCACTGCGTGTGTAGAATGGCATGTTGGCAATTTTATTTTTTTCTGCAGATAACTTTGCCTGGATTACAGGTCTTTTTTTTCTTGACCAAGGTGAAAGGTGATTTTTTTACATTTTTGTTTGCCTGAACACTATGTACTTTAACATAGGCTTTAGCAGATGACGTAGAGGGATTACTATCATCATGACTGGTGCCAGCAGCTGCATGGTTCTGTGTACTGCTGTAAATCCATTTTGATAACACCGTACAATTTGACTGCAATT
This sequence comes from Mixophyes fleayi, assembly GCF_038048845.1. NCBI lineage: Eukaryota > Metazoa > Chordata > Amphibia > Anura > Limnodynastidae > Mixophyes > Mixophyes fleayi. The sequence goes on along the minus strand of NC_134403.1, from coordinate 112,984,208 downwards.
TCAGAAGACCAAGTCTTCCAACCCTAGTATTTGTATTTCAGCAATGACAATTAGCAATGGAGCTCTCCTGAATGTCACTGGAGACTTTGAAGAACACTGCTACCCCCCTTTCTTTTCTACCTATGACGCTGCCCAACTGCTCTATAGACTGCCAAGAATTGTGCTACCCCTTTTGTGTCCCTCTGTAAAATGGCGCTGGATTGCTGTGGAGGGCGGTACTTATAGAATTTAAAACATGCGAGATCCGACGACGCAACAGTGACGTTTTGCCTCGTTTTCAATTCCGAGGGCGCGGAAAGTACCGAGCCGGCTCGGTACTCGGATCTGCTAGGTTCGGTTCTCGGGGGAACCGAGCCTGAGCATCACTACTTATAAGGAGTAATGGGGTGGGGGGCAGAAGAGACTATGCATGGGTTCCCTCTGTGTGTAAATAAATTCACTGTATCCTACAGAAATGTTTGCACAAAGAAATATAAAACAAGACAGTAATTTTACATGTACATTCCTTACACAAAACAATTAAAATATAGAATAGTTAAGGTCATTTATAAACTGGAAAAACTACAGTGCAGTTTATGCCCCACAAGTGATCCTTCTTGTTTTACACACACGTAAAAAGGAGCAGCCTCACATTTGAGGTTAACTGCTGCTGTAAAAGGGTTGCGGGTCCCTGTTTGAGTGGTTAAGTAAAGAGCAATGCTTGTCATATTGATCCCCATTCTGTTAAGTGTTTAAACTGCTTTCACTTTCTAGTGAAAATGTGTAGCAAAAATGTTATTTTCTTATTATTATTGCAGTACTGTGTTAGCCACACAAAAGAATTATAGGAGTGATACTCCTATAATACTTTTGTCTTTTCTGACACAAAAGTATTTAACATCACATAGATTTTACTTTCCAGTGAACACAGCTAAGGGCAATAAATGCACAGTGGGCTGATGTTAAGTTGACTGGGAGTACAATAATGATGTAGGCCAACAGGCTAAACAAGAATCTCGGGATGCAAATGTAATTAATTAGTTTACCAGCCATCTCCATTTGTCTCTTTTACAGCCTAACTCCAGAGTTTCTGCACAACAAGTGTATAGAAAGTAATTATAAAAGAGAGTAACACAAAACATTGACTTGTTTGAATTAAAATGAATGCTGTAAGTCATCTGCCATAGTAACTGTCTAATCAACAGAAGACATTACCAATCTCGCAGAGCCACATTTACAAGGCATGAGCGTGCACAACACACCCATGGGGAGCAGCAGATTTTAAAGGTTGGGTGCAAGCAAATTTTAACTTGCGTCACCAAGAGACATTCCCGGAACACATGGCTTTGTTGTACATCATTTTGTGAGTCAAATATAGACGACAAGCATTGTATACGAAACTGAAAAAGTAGCGCAAGTAATGAACTTTCCATACGACAGGTTAAATCTGTTGTAGAACTAGTGCAAGGTACAAGTCAGAAAACATTTATAACACTGTGGAGCACAGTGCATTAGTTAATATAAGTGGCTTGTACACACTAGATAAAATAACAGTGTTCAACTATGACCTATTTTTTGGTGTGTCCAGAACTTCAGTGATGAAAAAAAGATGTGTTTAATAGGAGTTATAGAGTAACACTATTCATTGGGCATTGCTAACACCAGCACCACAAGAACGCTGTTATCTTAACCACATGTGTAAGAGCTTTGAGTGCCTACACCAATATCACAGAAGCCGGCTGCTGAAATAACACAGAAGCGCTATCTAAAGTACAGTATTAACAGTGGAATCACAACACTAATAGCCTCCTTTATATTCCTAAGCAGGGATGATTATTGTCAGACATGGCAGGGTGTTGCCCTTGTAGGAGTATAAACTGCAGGTTTGGGCTGTTATACTAGCTATATAACTGTACATCAAGCAAGCATTGTTTTTCAGGGAGTTACTCTGCCCAGGGAAGTAAAGGATAATTCTTGAAGACACAAGTTTAATAAAATCATTTAACACATTAGCTCTTGCTATAAACTCAGGTGACATCACACAACCAGGTACTCTAGGATAGTGAAGTATTCGGTTGGAAACAAGCTGGTGAATTTATGTGGTGGCACAATGACTGGCTTAATGCCTTTTTTGGGGAGACACATAGGCTGATGTGCAATACTTTTATGAAGATACAGCGGTAATCACAACATATACTGGTTTGCAAGTATTTTGTGGATGTACGGGTTGGCGTGTAATCATTGCCAATGTGCATTTTGCCCACCTCTAAGAATTTGTGTGTGGATCACAATAATTGGCATCTCCTAACTCAGTGTTGGCGAACCTGTGACACTGCAGGTGCTGTGAAACTACAAGTTCCAGCATGCTTTGTCAATATATAGCAGATTATTGCCGGAAGGGTATGCTGGGACTTGTAGTTTCACAAACATCTGGAGTGTCACAGGTTAGCCAACACTGTCATAACTTTACGATCAATTTGTCTTGGTCTGGCTTAAGCTGGGTACACACTACACGGTTTTCGTCCAATAATCGGCTAAATCAGCCGACATACGACCGCTCGTTCAAAAGTCGGGTCAGTGTGTGCAGTGACACGATGGACGAAAGTCTGCCCAAATGGACGATTGTCGCCTCATCTGGGTGGGCGTACCGTTTAATATTTTCGTTCCAATCTCGTTTCCGCTGTGTAGTGTGTATAAACTTCCGACCGATCCACAACAGCGAGTACGAAATTACAGTCATTGCTCACGACAACATGGCTGTAAAAAGTCGCTAAAGGGACGTCCGCTCTTCCCTTTATCGTCCTAAACAAGGCTAGTGTGTATGCAGTCCATGTACCGAGCGATCGGAACATCGATCACATGTAAAATCGATCGGCATAAAAAGTTGGTGGAAAATTCTGTAGTGTGTACTTAGCTTTAGACCGTATTACAAGAATGTCTGGTAATTAGCCTTATATCACTTTGCTGTAAATAGTTTTTCCCCATCTCATGACATCACATCACACATTTCTTTCCATGCAGTTAAATTTATTAAATTACTGAAGAAACCACCAAACATGTAGACTTCACAGCTTCCTATCACTATTTTGTAAGGAAATTTGTTTGGCTTTCATAGCAAAGCTTAGAAAACTAACAAACGCCTTAATTCCTGCATTATGAAACATGCATACAATAGAAGAACTGTCATAGAATTGTGTTTCGCTCATCATGCCTTGAAGGAAGAACTGCAAAATTTAACCACATGATGACATGCAATGCGATTCTCTAAAGCATCCTCAGTAATCCACCTATGAATGTTAATTAACTGCAAATACATACAAAAGAGTAAATTTATCAAGCTGCAATTTTCCGGTGGTTTTGAAAAGTGGAGACGTTGCCTATAGCAACCAGATTACAGTTATCATTTATTTAGTACATTCTACAAAATGACAGCTAGGACCTGATTGGTTGCTATAGGAAACATCTCCACTTTTCAAAACCACCGGAAAATTGCAGCTAGATAAATTTACCCCAAAGTGTTAATTAATAACCTCACCTCAACCCATCTCTGTGCTTCTGAAAATGCTAAATCGCATGAGGTTTCCGAACATTCATTCCACTCCATGGCAATCTGAGGAACAGAAATAAATCAGTGTTAGATATAAAGAAATCTGTGGACTCAACATTTAGAGAGGCCTTTACAATAGTTAATAACGTCTGTTCATTACATTGACAGTTTGGTACACAAAGAATACAAACACAATAATTAAAACTCAATTAAAAGGAACAAATTCAACAGCCATGAATGCAGATTACATTGTTTACAATGTTGCCAATACTCATTACTAAGCAATTACAGGCACTTCACATGTTGGACATGACAACACTGCTTTTGGGAACTTGGCAACCATGAGAAGATTTCATTCTTACTATTTAATGTGAATTTAAAAAAAACAAAACAAAAAAAAGAACCTTACTTTGCATGAATAAAAGTCATGCCAGAAACATGGAAGAACACTGACTTTCCGGTACCCACACCAGGCTTAAGTTTGGCAGCAGAATTTATTTTATTGCCAAAATCCTAGATAACTACTCTTATACTGTAGCAGAATATATAGTTTTATTATCATATCTCTACACAATTACCGTTTTAAATTATGTGAGGTGTTAACATATCATAGGCTAAAAACCCACCCACCACTCAAGAAAAGTTCTGGCTTTTTTTTAACGACAACTAAAAAAAGTAAATAAACTTTCTAAAAATACAGATTATAATTAGTGGGACAAAATTTCTATAATTGTTTTACTGCATTCGGAAACCCACTGGGAAGCATAGGTAGTACTGCAGATCATGTCAATCTACTGCAAAGTAAATGTACAAGTCCAAAATTATAATTCACTTAATAAACAAGGAGACATTCACATGTAATGAACCCAAATTCCTGGTTCATAAATACACTTGAAGAATGTATGAAAGTGGCTCAATGTAGATATTTAAAAGTTATATGAGCATTTATTTTTTAGATTCTGGATCAGCAAGTATCCAAATCCTACTTTTAAAAGGATGCAGATTTTTCAATTTTATTGACTGTAGTCAGATGCACAGTAGTTACAACATGGGGATACTTACCCATTATAACCAATGCGCATTGTTTACAAAGTACATTACATCAAAAGCACAAATATGAGAGTATTATTAACCTTATTAACATAAATACCAACACATTACACAGGGCTTTACAGAGAATGCTTAATCATTCACATCAGTCTTTGCCCCAGAACATGCAAAACTCTACCACAAATAGTGTTCAGGTCAGAATAGAAGCAATGTGCCCCCACAGTACTAACCACTGTGTAAGTGTTGCAACCATGAACAACCACTTTGCTTCAAGCATCAGAATAGATTACAACTTCAATGGGCCAGGGCAATAGTACCTGAAGAATACAGTGCACAGGGAGGCATATAGCACTACAGAATAAAATTAAAACCTAGCAGATAAAAAAAACCAAAAAAAAAAAACCAAGAGGGCATAAAAGGGAAATTCACTATCAATTCTAAGTATTTTACTGAATAACGATGTTCTAACAAACAAAACAAACATTTTACTAGTGAAAACATAAAACAAACAACTGCATGCTAGAACACAGACAGGCTCAAACCTGCATACAATACATAACAGGCCATAGCAAGATTCTCATGGTGCTGGCACAATATATACATTAAACTGTCTATTAAACAGACCACTCGCCACAGCACAGAATTACTGGAAGTGCAACTTAACATTCCACCTCAATCAAGCAAAGTCACATTACCATAAGAATGTGCATCTTACTATAAAAATGTACTTTACAAAGAAGTGTTTTACTAGCTATAAAATTACTTTAAACAAGTATACTCTAAACAATGACTACGTACCACAGAGAAACACACACTGCACTAACACGAGTTAACAAATGCCAACGTAGACGAGTTTTAGAAATGTTTGCAAATAGCTGACAGATCACAAGGAAAAAATGGACGAGAAACTGTAGGTACAAAAGCCCAACACATATTCGGATGCAATTTAAATGAAATAACCCTGCTCGGGGATCACGCAGCTCTCACAAGGTGCACGAAACTTTCCGGAATCGTACGATTCGTTGCTAGAAAATGCTCCTCGCTGGTCTCTAGGCAGTAACTCCTCCAGCTAGATGTGTTATAGCACAAGAGTCTGACCCCCTCCGCTTTACTTTGTATACATTTTGTATCTTACCTTCAGATGCAATCGGTGCCAAGGTCAGCAGACTATCAGTTTCACTGTATTGTCTCCTATCCAGATTCCCAGGATAAAGTAACGCGACTCAAACAAAGTTTAGTCTGTCCCACCTGCAGGTGAGTGAGGAAACAATTGAGGAGCTTCTACCCCTCCCCCAAAGCTTATCCCACCGGACTGCTGGAGAATGGGAGTAGAAAACCACACCCACCACGGAAACCAGCTCCTGGATTCTGTACTGCCCCCTGCCCGGTGCCGCTAATGGTGGCCATGTGCCAAATCCCCAGACCGGTGCCGCCAACCAGTGGGCATGTGCCAAATCCCCAGACCGGTGCCGCCAACCAGTGGGCATGTGCCAAATCCCCAGACCGGTGCCGCCAACCAGTGGGCATGTGCCAAATCCCCTGACCGGTGCCGCTAAATATTATTGCACTGTAGCACGCCCATTGACAGTTTACTTAATTAATGTACCAACACTGTGCGGTACTTACTGGGCTGCATCAATGGCATTGGTAGTGTGACATTTATAAGTTAATATAATATTTATAGTGCAGTTTGCTACTCTTATAGTGTTGTTTCTCTTGTAAGTTATACTTCTTATAAGTCCTACTTTCCGAGGTGGATTTCTCCTGCAAAAGTTACTTCGTGATTTCACAAGAATGGAAAGTAAAATCTTATTTTGAATGGTAATTTTTATGGACAACCAGATACCAAGTGGTGTGTCATAGAATTTATAATACAACATGTACATATTTACATTTCTGTGTATGCTTTGGAGTACTTACTTGCCATATGGTGTCTGTCAGAGTCAAACATGATAGTCACTTAATTAAAATATAAAAAAAAAACTTGGTTACGTTAATGTCCATCTGAAAATCCTCATTAATATACTTGCTGAATCATATTTTATTTGTGGCCAGACATCAGTAGCTGTTTTGCAAAAATGTTCTATATTGTTTGGGTGGTTGCATTGTTAGCGATTTGCCAATGCTGTTGGCTTGTAGCAACCTTACCAATTGTTTCCAAATGTTTTATCTTAAAATTAAAGAGGTGCAAATAATGTTCTGGCCAAACCGCAGATGGTGTTTAAATATTTGTTTAAATTTATCTCAGAATACTATTTCATATGAACTCAGCACAGATTGTTTTTTTTCCCAAAGAAGGTAAAGTCTTCTGACCAAGTCAAATATTTTGGGTATTCTTATCTGTTATTAGCACAATGTTTCTATTTATAACTTCCTATCATAGGGACCCGGGCATTTTCCTGTCATCATTTTACTAAATTCAATGCCAGAAACCAACAGATTGTAAAAGATAAATCATAATGTTTCTATAAATGATAATTTCTTATTGTGAAAGAACACAGACATTGAACAGAATATAATATCCCTGTAAAGCTGGGTACACACTACAGGGTTTTTGTCCAATAATCGGCTCAACCAGCAGACATACGACCGCTTGTTCGAAAGTCAGGTCAGTGTGTGTAGTGACACGATGGTCAAATGTCTGCCCAAATGGACGATTGTCGCCTCATTTGGTTGGTCGTACCGTTCAATATTTTCGTTCCAATCTCTTTTCCGTTGTGTAGTGTTTATAAACTTCCCACCGATCCACGACAATCCTCTAATACTACCTTGACCTGGGGGGGGGGGGCGTGTGTATGTAAATTTGTGATGCCTGTACCAGTCCCACGCTGTGCAGTATCCGCACATCACTGACTTGTGTTTTGTATAGCTGTGTATTGCACCTGTCTGGTTGCAGACGTGTGTTATTACCCTTTGCATCTATGTTGGGAACCTATTCATATTTACCATTTATAAACTTATACCTTTATAAACTATTAAACTTATAAAATCATATAAACCTTTATTAACTAATATTTGTAAAATAGCCAGAATAAACCACACAGTGTTCATGCAACAATTTTATTGCAAGGAAAAAAAAGTAAAAAATGTATTATTGCAGAATATGACAAGTGAGAAAAATAGTTTTACACTTTAAAGCTGCTAGTGGTTTGTGGCAGAACAGTTCCAAACATCATACACATTTCAACAACATTTTTCTCAAGATTTATAATTTTTTTCTTGATGTCGCTTGGGTTTCTATTCCCTTTGATTTCTTTACTTACGAAACAAGGAAATTACAATTGTTTGCCATTGAACTTCTATATCTGTAATTTATATCCAACACCAGATATACTCTCATTTGCTCACCTTGCACACTGCTCGAGATCAGTTTATGTTGTGGTCCCTGTGACGCAATCGCAATAATAGCGGGGTTACCCTCCATATATTACCATGGAAAACAGGCGTCATTTTGGTTATTATAACGGTACAGGTATTTGCCCAAAGCATTTAGTTGTCTATACATGTTCACTAAAATACCTTTGTGTCTAACTTCTTTGATATCTTGGTATTCAACATCAATTTATTCTTGTTTGATAACAGGTGCTACATTAGTGGTATCAGTGGTATCTAAACAGGCCTTCTCACCGTTAATTCTTCGTTCTGACAAAAAAAAATCTATGTTACAAATTAGGCGTTTACATTGCTTTGAATGAAACTAGAATGAAATAAAGTCCTTCAAACAGGTACATTTCACATTCTACTCACCTTTTTTAATGTCCTAGTCGTACTGGTCCAGTACCATCATCTCCACCTCTCTTGGGCTCACTGGCTTTGCTCTTCTTGAGTATCTCCAACCCCCACCTTAACTTTTTCAAAAATTTTTGGCCCTTCCAGCACCATCTCTGACTCTGTCTCCGTCTCCATAGCTGCAACCCCCACTGACACCTTCTCCTCACCCGCAATCCTCACTGACACCTTCTCCTCACCCGCAACCCCCACTGACACCTTCTCACTTGTCATCTTGTCACGCTCCTTGGCGCCAGACAGTCATTTTATACACTCAGACATGGGCGTTCGTTTCTGCTGTGGACCAATCAGCGATGATGCCTGCAGAGAATGGAGCATTCCATTACATACGAAGGGATTTTATTATTAGGGAATAATTATTGCATTGCACTTTACAAGTTAAATGTTTTATCAAAATTTTATGTATAGTAATAAACTATTCTATTTTCTAGGAATGAATGAAGAGACAGTGTTGCCTTCTCTTTTTATGCGGTTTTAGGTGTTAACTATAGAAAAAGCTCTGCCCCTTTATGCTAATGTCTTTGGTATATCATTACATGCCGCGCAAATGTTGCTTCAGTGTGTACGAAATTAAAATCATTGCTCACAACATCATGGCTGTAAAAAGTTGCTAACGGGACGGCTGCTCTTCCCTTTATCGTCTAAAACAAGGCTAGTGTGTATGCAGTCCATGGACCGAGCGATCGGAACATCGATCAATTGTAAAATTGATCGGCATAAAAAGTTGGTGGAAAATTCTGTAGTGTGTACCCAGCTTTAGGAAGCAGGAAAGATTACACTTTAATCCTCAATGTGATAAGGTATTGTCGCATGGATGTGGAGAATCTGCTCCTCTTGAACTTTGGCTTAATTATTCATTACACTCTGTTGTGTAATTGGGTTCTAAAGTCGCAAATATTTTCATCCTTGGGTGAATTTAGAGTAACAGCATATTAATTTAAAGTTAGTCATCTTCTGTGTGTTAAAATTATATACTTGGTGAACAATGACAAATTTTATTTGAAATAGGAACACAGACAAGTAAAGGTGGTTACTAAATAAGCATATATAATTTCTTATTTTATGGATAATGTTATGTACATGGGTTTTGCACTTAGGTATGGTTTGGATGTAATTATCATATAAGGATTGTCTATAGATTTTAGCAATAGTTTTCCCTCAATAAGGAAATTACACTGTATGTAAAAATAGTACATTAGCTTTCCATTACTGCTCATTTAAATAATGAAACATTAAATATATGAATATAAGTGAGTCTACACAGAGAACATTACTTCTTAACATCCAGACAAACCTCTATTATAAATTCTTTAAGAGACCAGGAAAAAGTTTAAAAACTGGAAGGGTAATGTGAGGAAAAAGTTTGAAAACTCCCAAAATTTCAAGTAACAAGAGATAAAACACAAGACTACACAATATCTAAAATTGACTACATTGAGTTATATTGATAAGCAGTTTAATCCAGCATATCCAATACCTACAGATAATGGAATCTCCATGAAAAAGTTACAATGTATTATCTAAACAGTAAACAAAATAGTTGACTTGAGTGAAAAAACTTTATTTTAGCAAACTATACTATACTGCTAACTACTAGTAATTATTCCAATATATGTCTAGATATGTCAATTTTCAAGCCATCCTGAGAAGAAGATAACATAATTAGAAGGTTAGACTTCACACAGAAATATTTCAGTCTTACCTCATGCACTCACATAACCTCAAAGCCTGTCACTCCAAGTAGCGGATGTTTTGACTGCTAGGGCATGTCTGCTGACAGCATGTAAATTGTGTGTTTCACATGCTCCAGCATCACCAGGCAGAACTGGCATTATCAGTGCATCTAAATCATTCTAGTGTTGTGAACAGTTATCCCCTACAAGCGGAAGGGGAAATGAAATACACTATATGGACAAAAGTATTCGGACGCTTGACCATTACACCAACAGGGACTATAATGACATTATATTCAAATACATATACTGTAATATTAAAGTAATTCTATCGTTTTAAAATAAGCATTGCCCAATCAATTGAATGTGTGTCCAAAGCACAAAGTGATTTATTTTAGCAGATGTAAATAGTCAACAATTTCAATACATTATTATATTATGATAAAGTACAGTACAGCACAGCCAATACCAAAAGATAATACATACCAATGCAATCGCTTGCGCACGCTGCGCAACCACGGGACCCAATGGACAATATTCTGTATAGAATATTGTGTCAGAGCTGACTGAGGCCCCAGTGAGATGCAGCTAATATATATACAGTCAGTGTTTCATTGTGAACAATAGAGATGACGTAGATGGTTTCTATAGGTCCAGATGTTGGGTGGGTCCAGGCCAGACAGGTAATAGGTTGATTCAATCTAAGGAATCCAAAGGTGGGGGTCTTCTCTCCAGGGGGTCTGCTCCTTTTCATAGCCAGTATCATACAAAGGTTTACTCTCTAATATCAATAACTAAAGTATGCAATGTGCGATCTCTTCGCCGACTGCACCGGACAGCTGCTGATGATTAGGGCTTTAATATGATATCAGGCATGACACCTTTCCTATTACCTAAACCTTTAATAACACTACAATGTACATATAATCACTATATATATATATATATATATATATATCTATATATATATATATATACATAGACTAATAATAAACCGAATACTATCTGCTCCTGAATTACAGTGTAACAGAACCAATATGAAATTATATAAATAACTAACTGTTGTAATGCGAGTGTGTGCGTGCGTATTTTACCGTGCGATCGCGTCACACCACGTAACACGTGGCGTACGCTTCGCAATACGCACGGCAAACCAATATTAAACCAATATACTTTCGTTCATCCAATTATACGACTTTGACAGTCCACCCTTTGATAGTACAATAAACTATCACCTTAAAGATGTTATATGCAGGATCTCAGTACCACGTTTCATTGTTATGTAATATAAATCCCCCTTGGTGTATGTCCACGCTGTTTGTAGATCTAAACAAGTTATCATAAGAGAGAGTCTTAATCCTCTAAACGACTTCTTTTACTATAAACCGTACACTTCTGGAGCTTGGAGATAACCTTTTGTATGCCCTTCAAGGGTGCAATAAAACACTTAATACATTATTTGGAAAGGTACATGGTACAGTAGAACGTGTATCAGCTATACAGAATTCTCTACTACAGTTCTTCAAGTTTAACAGGTTCTTCTGTCCAACGCATGTCTTTAAGCTCAGAATACATTTAAACACTTCATGTTCATCAATAGCATCATCCTATGTCTATCAATAATGTCATATGCAATCTCCTTCAGCCTGCGTTAATATACACACATCTAATAATGTCACCAGTTCTTTTCATCAACACTTGTGGGCGGGCTATTGTCTGTTCGTTCTTCCCAGTCTCTCAATACTCAGATGTAACAGTGATCGGCTTGCAAAGCATTGGGAGACTTCAGACTAAGGGACCTAGGTGTCCTACTTTTTCCCTTAGTGACCTCCCGCCTATAGTTCGGGTACCTCAAGAATATTTAGTGTATAGAGAACTAATCCTACTTGATATAATCACTGAGGCACGTGTGAGCACGCCCAGCACTTTGTTTGGTCTAAAACCTTACCCTCCCAAGAATGATAATCATTCTCAAGGATGCCTGCTCAAGTCCGAATATTACTGGACTGGCATCGCTGGGTGTGTCTCTTTTTAACTATGGGGTCGCCGTACTTACGGACGTAATGCTACTCAGACAATAGCCCCTCGCACTTTCTCCAAGCTCCAAGGTTTCCAAATTTTCCTTTACCCCTGAATTGAATAGAGTAATTGGCCGGACTGATTATGCTACTAACTTCTTCCTCCCCAACACCTCCTTATCATTACCTGAACCAGTCTCTGTCACCTGCTACTAATCAAAAGAATTAACCATCCTGAGAAGAGAGTGAAATGAGAGAACACAAAACAGGAAAAACTACAACTTCATGCTGGACAACAGTCTTAGCCTTTGGCTCAGGTGCTACTAACTGCATTCGAGGCCTTCCAGTACAAACTCATGAGTGCCCTTGGACCCTTCTCTGAGTGTTGGCCCCTCTGCAGTGGGTGGTATGGGCACCAGTGTGTCTCTGCTACCCTTGAAGCCGTGAGGCTGGTAGCCTACACCTGGTACCTGTCTGGCAAATAACCTAAGCTTAAGAAATTACTGCTCCACAACTTACTCTCCTGATCCAACATCCTGACAGTTAGTGTGACCTTTCAGGAAACAGTGTTTTGGACGTTCTTGGTTACTGTCTCACTATTTACCTTCACTCAAGGTCTAACCTAGCCTCCCAGTTACAATCTCATCTCACGAGGGGTCAAGAACATTTCAAAAACTGACAGGTTAGGAGTCTGCCCAGGGGTGATCTTTTGGTAGCGGGAAAGGACTAGTGGCACTTCAATCAAGTTCCAACTCTTATTCTATTCAATTCATTCTACCGAGTACCACTACTTTATGTTCACACTGGTTTATGGCTAACTGAAAGTATGTGATTTGTTACCACTACTCATACATTATACATCTATTATCAATAACATGAATACCCCTATCATCTATTATAACTCTAGGACTATCACATTGAATAACAAAAGCTTTGAGTATGATACAGTAATACATTAGACACATTTCAATACACCTCTACCCAGACATTTTTCATTGGTACACCTGTGTATACTTGAGGATCCTGCATGGTTGTAATTGGATGACGTGTATTTGTTTTACCTGGAGGAAAACCCATCAGCAGGAGGGATATGGGATGGCTCTATTGGTCTACCTTGTCCATCTCTCCAGAGTCCACCAGACTCCTCACCACATCTCTTCACCTTCCAGACAGTTTATTCTTCAGGTAACACAAATCTTCCTATATTAACCAATATGTGTATGCGTGCATGTGTGTGTGTTCACATTTTAAAACTAAAACAATACAACGAAAAACAAAACAAAACATAGATTTGTTAACTGTCACATAAAACCCTGCTGTCTATTTGACAGCTATGTTCTCCCTGGTGTGACAGCCATGTATGGTTGTGCGTGTAAGTGTGGACCTTACTAGCAGCTACTTCAGTTGGTAACTGTGTCACTGTATGAAGTCCTCTATGTAGTGTCCTAATCATGTGCTGGTATTGCTATAAAACGATTTCTCAGTCACCTCAACATCGCCCTCTAGACTAGAAAAATGCTAAACACCAATGTATATCAATCGATTTTCCCTCTGCCAACTCACATGTCATTCTCAGTACCTCATATTCAGCTACTTGACTAGGTGGGAAAGGCAAAGGGGTCTCTTTCTATAACACTTCCTTCAAATATAACAGTATCCAGTACATGTCTGCCTACAGTGAAAAAATATAAAACATGAAAATTCAACATTTTCTACGGTTTCACAATATGTCGTATCTTGTGGTAAAAATCCTACTCCAATGTTCTATACAGAGATGCATATCTGTATGCCTAACCTCTAGCATTCTTCTGTCCTCCTGTCCTCCCCACCCTTTGTGCATCCATATAAAAGGCACAATTTTGTACAGGAGGCACGGATCATAAAACACAAAAAACAAACAATCCAGATATGCAATCTATAAAACATGAATCGTATTTCCACAACAGAACCTTTCTGCTTAAAAATCAGCAGTTTCTATACGCATGAAAACAAAACCCCTGACTGTTTCTGTAACTTATGTCAATCTAGTGTGTGTATCTCTGAATTTGTCTTATGTAAAAACATAAAAATATGTTTTAGCCCCATTTGTTGAGACTGTGTCTCTACCAGAGCAGAGAGAGAGAGAGAGAGAGAGAGGAGAGAGAGAGAGAGAGAGAGAGACTAGCGTTTGTGTAAAGAATAGGAAATAGGAAAGCAATGAATGATGGGAATACAAAGGTTTGAATACAAACATACATGTAGAAAGGGAGATTTTTACAACAAAATGACAGCTGGATTGGACTCTGACTCTATGGGGAAATGGCTGTATTCATTCCACTGCTCCCCTTAGCTATTTGCTAACTATGACCCCTCGACCATACTTGACTAGGGGGTCTTAACAGTGCAATCCAGTGTCGTCCGTCATTTGTTCATTAAGAACTCGGTATCTCATTGACTACGTACCTTTTCAATGGACTTTTCTAACTTATGATAGAGAAATGAAAAATTTACTCTTAGTGACTCATGTTTTCTCTGAAATACATAAAACTATATTTTGGAGCAAAGTATGTACATACTTCATTGTTGGATAATGATTCTGTCAGGCGCCGTCCGCACGGCCGCCTGACTGCCTGACCGCGCGTCTGGTTGCTATGCAACCAGACGCATCACTTCCGGATCCCCCCTGCCATCTGACTCCTAGCGGTATGACGCGCCCCGTTGCTAGGCAACGGGACGCTATGTGGATTCCCGGCGGCAGGCATGACAGCGCTGCAGCGCTGATGCTGATTGGATCCCCACACTATTTAAACCTCTTCCTGTGCTCTAATCAGTGCCAGAGTATCAGGTCTTCCTGTCTCCAGCGTTTGTGTGTACCAGTTGCTGTATTTGTTCCTGACATTCCTCGTGCTGCTTGTGACCCTTTTGACCCGGACCGTTTGACCACCCCTATCTGGATTCTGCCTTTGTACTGCGCTCCCTGAAAGTTACCGACTCGGCTTGCCTCACCATTCTTCTGGATTTCCCTTTGTACCTCCTCTACCTCTACGTTGCTGAACCGGCCTGTCTGACACCCCCTTGTATCTCGCTGTGGACTCTAGGAAGGACCGCGACCTGCGTGTCCCTGCAGCGGAGTCCATACTTCCTTGCGGAGGTTCCTGGTGAATACCAGGGGCACGTTAGACTCCGCGCCTTCCTCTGAGTTGTGCCAACAACAGCAGGTACCCACTATCAGTCATACACCCACTACCAGTCGTGACAGATTCTCAGCCAAACAAATTATCATGAGACACTGCAGCCTAAAACAAAAGAGTGTTCCAATTGTCTATTGTTAATTTGTCTTTCAAGAGTGATTCTTCTATTTCTCTATCTCCCCTTTTGATCACTAAGTCTATACTCCTTTTGTGTCCCCTTTACCTGTGAGAAGAAAAACAAGATAGTTATCTTAAAACAGCAAACACAACAAACATTTCTATTCTTTGCCGTCGGCTAGCAATTTAGGAAAACAAACATTTCACAACATAAATGAACAAACAAAATCAACAAAGATTAACTTTTAAAATCCGTTCCCTGCACACTAACACTTACCCCAGTTTAAACCTAGAGTCGGCTATATTTCCCCCCCCAGGATATTAGTTGTTACAGAGTGTGCAATCAATTGTAGGGGAACCTCTGAGAGAAGTGTACGTCTCCTTTGTGGATGTCTATGTGATTTCCAACCCAGGTATCCATTCGTCTCTCTACACAGTTCCTACTCATGTGTCCCTTCGTACAGCAGTAGAAACACGTCCCTGTCATGTCTGCACACTGTTTTGCTAGGTGTCCTATTTTATTGCCTTGAAAACACTTCCTCAACTCATGTTGTTTCTCTTCCTTTTTACAATCTCTCCTAATGTGTCCTTCTTCTCTGCAATTGTAACATCTCACTATTCTGGGTTTCCTGTTATGTGGGTTGTATGCTGGTGGTCGTCTGTGCAGTCCCTCTAGTGCTGGGATACTTACCATCATTACCCTATCACTTAGTGTCTCTTTCTGTTTATACTTTTATCATGTTCTATAGCTGACTCCCTGAGAGCACTTACAGTGGTTCCTTTCCAGTATGGTAATGTAGTTTGCACCCTTCTTTTCAAGTTTTCCCTGAGGCCATCCATTAGAACTTTAACAGCAACCTCTCTGTAATATACATTATCTTTTATGTCTGGTACCCCAGTATATTTGCCCATTGCTATCAGAGCTCTGCAAAAATAGTCTGTTGCATTTTCACTATCTTTTTGCTGGATACTAAAAATTTTACTCCAGTCCACTATCACTGGGAAATATGTGGCCAACCGTGTGATTATTTGTTTAATATTGTCCTGATTATCATCCTCGGTTAAGGATTCATCCTCCTCCAACATACAATCCTTAATAAACTTTTGTATATCAGTATTGAGAGGAAGACAGGTCTTCAATAATACTCGCCAATCGTTATTAGTTGGCTCATACACATTACCATAATATCTAATAAACTGCTGACATTTGGTCAAATCTTTCCTAGGATCAGGGAAATCAGACAAAATTGAAAATGTTTCAGACCTAGTGCATGGATCATGCTTTGCTACATGTTTTAAGGGAACATCACTATTCCTGTCTGCTTTCCCATTGGGAACTGCTGCTGTGCAGACAGGATGTAAGTCTACCAAATCACTAAAACTAGTTGCTGAAATTGCTGCTGCAGTAAAATGGATGTCTCCCCCTGTGTTAACCTTTTCACCTTACATTTTTGGTATTGGCTGTACTTCCCGCCCCGACCGAATTTATCGGGGGCGTGTTTGCGCTCAGTTCGCCACGCTTTGCAATGCACACTTCCGGAATGCTTGTTTCCAGTACGCTTACTTCCGCTGAACACGTGTTTTTCCTTACACTCACTTCCGCTGTGCGTTCGCTGCTCTGCCACGTGTTACCTTCCATTTGCCACGATTTTAAACAATGATTATGTGCATTTCTCACTTTTGTTGACTTAATCAACCGTACTTTATCTTTTACGGTATTTAGTACCTCTGCATTAAAACTCCCTGTTGTTGGGAAAGGCCTATCACAATCTTTGGTCATTTCGACCCACGTGTCACAATACACAGTTGCGTATGCACCATATTTTTCACACATGAGAAATCTCGCTGACTCAATAGGACCTTCCTTAGGCAGTAAATTGGCAATCTCTAGCGTATGCTTAGCACCCATGCTGACAATTTCAACTCTGTTGCTATAATCACCGCTAGAGATCTCTAATGCTCGGTGAACGTATTTCCTTTAGCCGCGTTTACTCGCTTTTCTCGCCCCTGGCGAGGATCCCTAATACAGAAATATCACTGTGGGCCCCAAGGGCTATCAGCTCCTCGATACCCTGGCTCAACCACAAAATCTGCTGAGTTTATTATAACTGGGAGAACAAAGTCGATACAATCAACCAGCCGTTCCAACATAATTCCTCCTAGCTGCTTCACCAATTCGCACTAACGGTGCGATTAGATCGCACTGCCTACCAATACTAATTATTAGCAAACCTTGCGATCTATTGGTAGCGCTTTTGCGAAAACCCGGTTTTCGCATTCGGTATACCTGCCCTGTATACCGTCCTTCAGTTGGGCAATCCGCCTCGTCAGACAGCAACTGAGTACAATGAATAATAACAGTGTATCTACGTTACAAAATCGCACACTATACACCTTTTCTGCGCAGAAAATTGAATGTTCCCAACAACCGTAATAATGTCTCAGAGGCTTTCATAAGTAATTATACTATGCATATAATAACTATCAAAACGATTGTTCAACCACGTGGCAAATCTACCGGAAGTTCGCGTACGCACAGCAGGAAGTACACATACGCACAGCAATGCAATACACTTTAAAACGTAAAATGACAATAAAAAGAAACATTTTTTCTTTCTTGTCCCTAGATTCTAATTAGCGTTTCTTCAGTCTATGCAACAACGGACATTCGGTTTCGCAACACACAGTGAACCACAGGTATTAGACGCATTACGTTCTTTCCTGCTTTATGCGACGCGTCCGTCAATCCACCCTTTGTTGAGGACCCGAATATCGTAAGCGTTGCATACCTGCCGGTAACGTAACTCCTAACTCACGAGCCCCCAAATTATTAAAGTAATTCTATCGTTTTAAAATAAGCATTGCCCAATCAATTGAATGTGTGTCCAAAGCACAAAGTGATTTATTTTAGCAGATGTAAATAGTCAACAATTTCAATACATTATTATATTATGATAAAGTACAGTACAGCACAGACAATACCAAATGATAATACATACCAATGCAAACGCTTGCGCACGCTGCGCAACCACGGGACCCGATGGACAATATTCTGTATAGAATATTGTGTCAGAGCTGACTGAGGCCCCAGTGAGATGCAGCTAATATATATACAGTCAGTGTTTCATTGTGAACAATAGAGATGACGTAGATGGTTTCTATAGGTCCAGACGTTGGGTGGGTCCAGGTCAGACAGGTAATAGGTTGATTCAATCTAAGGAATCCAAAGATGGGGGTCTTCTCTCCAGGGGGTCTGCTCCTTTTCATAGCCAGTATCATACAAAGGTTTACTCTCTAATATCAATAACTAAAGTATGCAATGTGCGATCTCTTCGCCGACTGCACCGGACAGCTGCTGATGATTAGGGCTTCAATATGATATCAGGCATGACACCTTTCCTATTACCTAAACCTTTAATAACACTACAATATACATATAATCACTATATATATATATATATATCTATATATATATATATCTATATATATATATATATATATATATATATATACATAGACTAATAATAAACCGAATACTATCTGCTCCTGAATTACAGTGTAACAGAACCAATATGAAATTATATAAATAACTAACTGTAATGCGAGTGTGTGCGTGCGTATTTTACCGTGCGATCGCGTCACGCCACGTAACACGTGGCGTACACTTTGCAATACGCACGGCAAACCAATATTAAACCAATATACTTTCGTTCATCCAATTATACGACTTTGACAGTAATAAGGAGTTGGTCCCCCTTTTGCAGCAATAACAGCTTCCACTCTTCTTGGAAGGCTTTCCACAAGATGTTGGAGTGTTTCTGTGGGAATTTGTGCCCATTCATTCTGTAGATCATTTATAAGGTCAGGCACTGATGTTGGACCAGAAGGCCTGGCGAGCAATCTCCATTCCAGTTCATTCCAATGGTGTTCGATGGGGTTGAGGTCAGGGCTCTGTGCAGGCCAGTCATATTCTTCCACACCGAACTCATCAAACCATGTGTTTGTAGTCCTTGCTTTGTGCACAGGGGCATAGTCATGTTGGAATAGAAAAGGCCTTCCCCAAACTGTTGCCACAAAGTTGGAAGCATAGCATTGTCTAAAATGACTTGGTATGCTGAAGCATTAAGATTTCCCTTCACTGGAGAAAAGGACCTAGCTCAAACCCTGAAATACAGCCACATACCAATTATCCCTCCTCCACCAAACTTCACAGTTGGCATAATGCTGTCAGGCAGGTAACGTTATCCCGGCAAACCCAGACTCGCCCATCTGACTGCTAAACAGAGAAGCATTCGTCATTCCACAGAACCCATTTCCATTGCTCCACAGGCCAGTGTCGATGTGCTTTACACCACTCCATCCGATGCTCACCATTGGTCTTGGTGATGTGAGGCTTGCATACAGTTGCTCGGCCATGGAAACCTATTCCATTAAGCTCCAGCTGCACAGTTTTTGTGCTTACATCAATGCCAGTGTAAGTTCAGAACTCTTCAGCTATGGAATCAGCAGAGCATTGGTGAATTTTACGCACCCTGTGCCCTAGCAGTCATTGACCCCACTCTGTGATTTTACGTGGTCTTCCATTTCATGGCTGAGTTGCTGTCGTTCCTAAAGACTTCCATTTTCTAATCATATCACTTATGGTTGAATATGGAATATCCACCAGGGATGGAATTTCATTAACCGTCTTACTGCAAAGGTGGCATCCTCTCACAGTACCAAACGACCCATTTTGTATCATAAATGTTTGCAAATGGAGAGTGCATGGCTAGGTGCTTGATTTTATATACATCTGACAAGGGGTCTGATTGAAACACCTCAATTCAATAGTTAGCAGTTGTCAATAGTTAACAGGTGTCAATAGTTAACAGGTGTGGTCAAATACTGTTGTCCATATAGTATATAGCCCACAAGTTTTTACAAACTTATGAATGTTGCAGTAGACATACACAAGGAACATGAGCAGTATAAGAGACTCTCATTATTGTATAGAATGCCCCCATAGTACATTAATTATTAATACAATTAAGGGTTAATTCCACTCAAAAACTAAATTTTAACTAACATCCCCTATCCTCATGTCGCAATAGGGGTATCGTACCAGGCACCCCCACAACTATTGCTGTACTGGCTTCTGTCAGAGCCGGATTAACAATAGGCCTGATGGTGCTGCAGCCTCAGGCCTTTCCACATATATGACAACAGTCCCAACAGGGGATATGTGGCAACATGCCCAACAAGGGATATATGAAAATATAATATGCATGTGTGAATGGCCTGTGTGTATTAGCATAGGTATCAGTTCCTTTTCTTACCACAATATTACCAAGTTTTTTAATGGAGATTATGTCCTGGTACCACTGACAGTTAACTGTGTTTGACTATTTGTATTTTGTCTTTTTATTAAGTCTGCTCAGATGTATGAACACTTGAAGAAAGAATAGTTATATATAACAAATCTTATACATTCCCCTTTGGCAATTTGAGGTGTTAGGAGGTATGAAAATGACCAACAACTGATAATCACATTCTCACACATTAACTGCACAGTTTGTTTATATCAATAATAATCATATTTTGCTCTCTGTATTGGGTGGCGGTCTCATGGCTACCCTATGTGTTGTATAGCGGTCACAAGGGTGCTGTGTATTGTGTGGTGGTCACAAGGGTGCTGTGTATTGTGTGGTGGTCACAAGGGAGCTGTGTGGTCTTCTGCTGCTGTAGCACATCCACTTCAAGGTTGGATGTTGTCAGGCGCCGTCTTGTTTCTGCCTCTAGACGGGCGCCTGTCTCCTTGCAGAGTCGGCGTCCCGCTGCTTAGATACGCTTGCCATTCTATTCGCATGCGTACGCCGAGCTTGGCAACCGTACTTAGCAACATGACGCTGTTCCTGTTTGCCATCAGTACGCATGCGCTAGACTGCACGGTCCGTCGCCCTGCGACTAGCCAGCGATTGGTAGTGGTTTTCCCACCAATTTATGCACCTATCAGGGATCCCTCTACTCTATTTAAGGAACTCACTGAGGCCATTGCTTGCCAGAGTATTTGGTCTTCAACCTTGCTCCAGCGTTTGTTCCTGTGTTACTGTTTATTGGATTCTGACTCCGGATTGTTCCTGACTTCTCCTTTGGTTCCTGATTTTGGCTTAGAATGATTATTGGTACTTACCCGGCTTCCTGACCATTCTCCTGCTCTGATTTGGCTATATCCGTATCTCTGGTTCTGACCCGGCTTGCAGACTATCCTTCCATCCTGCACCCTGGTGGGCTGTCGCCGCTGCCTCAATTGTTACCTCGCCAGCTGACTGATACTGAGGGTCGCGACCTGCATGTCCTTTGCAGTGAAGTCCATACCTCCTTTCGTGCCTCAGTACTCAGTAGCGCCAACTGCTGGCAGGTATCACCAACTCCACCTAGTGATTCTGACAGTATATTTTGGCCATGTCAAATGCCGAAGGCACCGGTGACCTCTCTGCCATTGACCTCCTGCAGCACCTGACTTGCCGAGTTGATCAACAGGAGGTTAACCAGACTCAGCTCCTGCAGTGTCTTCAGGGACTGGCTACATGCATAGATACCCTCCAGAGAGCCCTGACTCCTCCTGGAGTATCTGCTGCTCCCGGACCCCCCATTGTCAGCTCTTCTGCTTCAGCTGCACCCAATCCTACCGGAGGGATTCGCATTCCACCTCCCAACAAATTTGCTGGTGATCCTAGAAAATGCAGAGGGTTTCTCAACCAATGTGCTATCCAGTTCGAGTTATCACCAGGGAATTTTTCTTCAGAACAAGCCAAGGTGGCATATATTACTTCGTTACTCACGGATCAAGCGCTTGCCTGGGACTCTCCTCTCTGAGAGCATGATGACCCCCTGTTACAGAATTCGTCTTCCTTCATTCAAACCTTCAGAAAAGTGTTCGATGAGCCTGGTGGGGTTGCGTCGGCAGCTTCCAGCATTCTGAAGCTACGCCAGGGAAGCCTTCCCATTGGTCAGTACGCTGTTCAGTTCAGAACTCTCGCCTCAGAACTGACCTGGAATAACGAGGCCCTTGTAGCAATCTTCTGGCAGTGGCTGACAGATCGCATCAAGGACGAATTGGTCTCCAGGGATTTACCAGGACTTTTCTTAAGTATAGTCTCAAGCTAAGTCCAAGGTATTGGAATCCTCCCAACGCTACAAAGCTAGCGCCAATCGCCGCCGTAGACCAGACTTCCCCAGACTTCGAATCGGGGACAAAGTGTAGGAATTTAAGACTTCGAGTTCCCACCATGAAACTCAGCATTTCTTCCACAGTTCTTCAGATGCCAGACTGAACAACTGGATTATGACACGTTTCTGGGTCAAACAGTGTCCCCATATATACAATCCGTGTTTATGCCGTATCTTATTATATCCAATACGATTGAAGTTTAATCTTGTATAATAATCACTTTGGAGCCCACACTTGCATTAACCAACCAAAACTGTACCACATGTGCCAAGTTTATTAAAAATATTTTCTGTATAGTTTAAGTTTAGCTAGATGTTCTAACATATTGTCAACTGTTTCATATTAAGATGTAAATTTTGGGATAATTTATCAACTTGAGAGAAACCCAAGTGGTAGACCTTTTTAATCACTACTATCAAAAAGTACCTGCATAATATTGTCATACAGTATTTATACTATTGAGTGAAGATATGTAGATATCCACAAAGGAGGAGCTGCTGAGGAATTTTTGCTGACAAATGTTTTAACAAGAATTTATGTCAGCCTCAGAGTTGTCAGCACTGTTTGTGTCACACTGATTTTAATTAAGTACTAACAGGCTCCATGTTACCTGAGAACATCAATAACAGGCATGTATAGTGTTACATACTGTTTTGGCAAACATAACACCTAATTAGTTAGACTACATTTGTCATGACTGAGTGCCAAAAGATGCACATTATCATTTGTGAGGCTAAACTGCTTCTTAGATCAAAGAAATGTTGAAATAGCTGAAACAAAGTTCCTGTAAGAGGTTGGTGTAGCAGAGACATTTCTTCTCAATACAGATAGACTGTTGTTTGCTACATTTGCAGATATGTTGTGTATACTTTGGGCTCAAGGTGGAGGCCATTCAAATATCAGCTTAAATTTGGTACAAGTTTTGGTCAACAATTTGATAATTTTCTTTCATAATTTAGTTTTTATTGTTCATTTGGTTAAAGTGATTTACCACCAAATAGAAGTAAATTGGTCATATCTAGATTCTGCACAAGAGGTTGCCTCATTTGTTTGGTATATCACTTTGTCACCCTGATACACTAGGTGGAAAAACAAATATTTAGTTATTTACATAGAGATGATGGAGGAATTTAGCGCGTGGAGGAGGGGAGAGAACGTTTCAGCTTAAAAACATGGTAAAGGTTAAATTTATTACCATACATGCACGCCCTCTTTCTACCCCAGCTCCTTTACCACATATGCCCCCTGGCCTACAGACGTGCAAAGCAGAGAGGCAGATATGGAGGAAAGAGTGGAAATATGCAGCATATGTGCCTTAATACACAGTAACTTCTCAATGTGCTTGTTTCAAAGGCAAGTCATGATAATCTAATGCAAGGGGTGCAAATTAGTTTACTATTTTGTACATAAGTTAAATACTGGCTATTTTTTCATCTAGCACACAAATACTTGATAGCTTTACTTTTACACTGAAATTTAAATTAGATCTAGGACGTGTCCTATCCCAACTATAAATCTGTCCCCACATTTTAAATTTACCTCCCCCTCCAATGCAACATGGTTTTACCCAGGTACAAAGTTACTCCTTTTTTTATGCTTTGCTCTCCTTAATGACTCAGGCCTTTAATGTTTATGTTACAATACCTTAACTGTTACATGTCTTTACATCTTTCATGTGATTACCTTGTTTTGATGTACTCCATGTATGCATCTTTTAACATTCCACAACAAAGATTTAAATTCTCAAAGGCATCTCTCTTCCTGTAAAAATTACCCACACACCCTCATACCATAACTCTTGTGCACTTAGACCATCTCCTACTACTGAGGTGAAAAAAGCATGGCCGGGCCCCTACCCAAATTTTGCTATGGGGCAAAACAATGCAATGTTCAACCCCTGTCCAAACTCTTATATCCATTACAGAATCTACCCATATTATTGACTACTAAGATATTAATCTCATCCACACATTTCAAAACTACATTTGCCGTAACATGAGATTGCATATTAACCCAATTTAACTGCTACAGGTAAAGTGAGTGAATCAATTTTCCAAACATTACTGACTTACAATTATGTAGCCCTCATGCGCTATCTTAGGGATTGGCTCAACATAATTTTGCAAAAATGTCTCCAGAAAAACAAATCCAACTGACATGAATCTACTTTCTTTTCTCCATACACACAAAATGTAAACTCCCTGTAATCACACTTGAAAATTC
Source organism: Mixophyes fleayi (assembly GCF_038048845.1). Taxonomy (NCBI): domain Eukaryota; kingdom Metazoa; phylum Chordata; class Amphibia; order Anura; family Limnodynastidae; genus Mixophyes; species Mixophyes fleayi. Next base: position 112,959,432 of record NC_134403.1, on the reverse strand, counting down.
TTAAAATAATGTATACTTGGCACATGTGGCAAATACTACACCATAAGCATACCGTAATCATACCCTATATCTTCCTTTCTTAGGCAACATGGTATTTCTAAATGAACAAGCCAGTTACCACATTAACATATGGGTGACAGAAGTCATCAAATTAATAACAACATTATTAGACTCTACTTCATGGATACCAGTCATGTATTGGCATTTCTACAAGTCCAATACTATTCCAGTAAATTGATTACACACTTCTCTAATGTATATTGGACAAACTTGCTGGATTCATGGTAATAATCTATCCTACAAAACGAAAACAATTGGCATATAATATAACTATCAATGCATGCCCTTTATTTGCACCAACGTAAAATGGATATTATATAATGGTTGACCCATTTTTCATCTATAGTCCTGTAAATACTAATAAATACACTGATATACTCTTTCAATATGTTGCCAGCTAGCATGTACAAAGAAATTATTCCAAATACATTTTATAGGGCGAATTTCCCACCCCACAGAAGATATACAGCTGTATACCGCTATAGTCTCACTAATGTACTAAATCTCCTACCCAGAGCGGAACTTTCCTTAGCCGAGCCCCATAGCACAATTTAGGTGGCCTGCAATTCTGATCCAACCTCCAGAGGCCCCCTGCTGAGCCTGCCCTGGCTCCCAAGCACGGGAGTCAGCGGAGGCTCAGTGGAGCCCCGTGTAGGAACAGACTTCACTGCACATGTGCTGGCTCTAGTGCCTGCTCAGAAGAGCAGAATGGCAGTCTCAACAGTTGATGGACCTCCATCACAAGGGCCACTCTCATATCCCGGCTTCATAGCCAATGCATCTCCTGCAGTGGCAGTTGTTCCGATACTGGTCATGCCAGTGATATCAATCTCTATCATTGTTTATAAGGCTGTTCTGTACACAGGTAAAATAAATACATTATTAATTATACATTTGTTAAATTATTTGCAGCTGTCTGCAGAGTGGGCAATTATGGGTATATCATCCAAACCAACTGGACTCACAAGCAGATGTAGGAAACTATCGCTAATAGGCTCAACAGCAGCTAAGAAAAGTATTTTACACACGTGGAAAAATTATTCCACACCTATGCTTAATCTGTTTATAGAAAAATATTTAATTTATTTAAAACTAATTGGCTGTTTTTTAAAGTATGGGAAGGTTTTACTGATACATTATCAAATCTTACAACAGATAATATATGGCTTCCAACATTCTTTATGGTATGAAACCCTTATGCTTTTGGGAGAAGTACCTATTCAGATCTGAGTCCATATATTACCCCATTTACCATGGTCACCTTTATTATAAAGGCACATTTAGAAGAGTTATAACTTATTCTTCTTGCAGTAATCTGGGTCAATCATCATGAACATTTATTTATATACTGCCAGTAAATTCCATATCGCTTTATAATTGGGAACCAACACAGTAAAACAATACTGGGTAATACAGACAGAGAGGTAAGAGGGCCCTGCTGGTAAGTTTACAGTCTATGGTACAGTGAAAGTTTATGTGCAACATATTGCATATTGGTCCAGCCAGACTACAAAGATAAAAAATGCATGATGGGTTATATAAGCCATTCACACAGCAAAGTTGGTCAAGGAGTCAGAGAGCTGTTACCTTGTGTGAACTGTGTTAAGGGTGAAACTAGGGTGCCCTTAGAAGGTTAAGGAATTTTATAAGCTTGCCTGAAGAAGTGGGTTTTCAGAGAACGCTTGAAGGTTCAAAGAAAAAAGCAAAGTCTTACTGGGTGAGGGAGAAAATTCCACAAAGTAGGGGCAGCCCAAAAAATTCCCTGTAATCGGGAATGGGAGCAGGTAATGAGAGTGGATGAAAGACACAGATCGTGTGCAGAATGAAGGTGTCAAGCTGGGAGTTTTTTTGAGACAAGTGAGGAGATGTATGTTGGTGCAGTTTTGTTGATGGAGTTGTATATTAATCAAAGTATTTTATATTGGATTGGGTGAAAAACAAGCAACCAAAGTAGAGATTGACAGAGTGGCTCAGCAGTGGAAGAACGATTTGCAAGAAAAATAAATCTAGCTGCTGTGTGCAAAATAGATTGTATGGGTTAGAGTCTGATTCAGGGAATTCTAGTAAGGAGGAAATTGTAATAGTAAATGCGGGAGATGATGAGTGCATGCATTACATTTTTGGCAGTGTCTTGTGTTAGACGTGCATTTCTGGAAATGTTTTTCAGATGTGTGTAACATGATTTAGATATAGAGTTGGTATTTGGAACAAAGGATAGTTTGGAATCAAGGATCACACCTAGGCAGCAAGCTTGTTGGGTGCGATTTATGGTCATATTGTCAACAGAAATAGAAATGTCAAGTAGTTAACTTCTGTTGGTGAGTGAAAATATTATTAACTCTGTTTTTGAAAAATTAGGTTTTTGTTGGCAAGTGGTCATTCAAGATGAAATGGCAGAAAGACAGTCAATAACGCAGGACAACACAGATGGTGAGAAATCAGGAGAGGATAGATAAATATGTATATCATCCGCATAGAGATGATACTGAAATCCAAAGGAGCTTATTAGTTTTCCAAAAGAAGTGGTGTAGATAGAGAAGAGCAGAAGACGTAGGACTGAGCCTATCAGTGGTACAACTGATAAAGGAAGTGGATCCAGAGAAACTAACAGTGAAAGAGCAATTATATAGATAGGATGAGAACCAGGATAGGACAGTGCTTGAAAACCTAGGGATTGTATCATTTGTATGAGAAGAGTCTGGTCAACAGTGTCAAATGCAGCAGAGAGATCCAGGAGAATTAGAGTGAGTAATGGCCTTTAGATTTAGCAGTGATGAAATCATTGACAACCTTCGTAAATGATGTCTCTGCGGAGTGCTGAGAATGAAAGCCTGACTGATGAGGATCCAATAGAATATGTGAGGAAAGAAGGTGTGTGAGACGAGTGTAAACATTTGTTTTGAAAAGCATGGAAGGGCATGGGAGCTGAGAGATGGAACTCTAAGTTGAGAGATAGATTGGGTCAGATTTTTTTTGTCAGAATAGGAGTAATCACTGCATACTTGAATAATGATGGAAAGATACCAGTAGAGAGAGAGATTATAGATTTTAGTTAGGAGTGGAATGAGCACAAGAGTCATGGATCTACTGATTTGTGAGGATATAGAATCAAGAGGACAGGTGGTAGAGTAGGAAGATAAGAGACTAGATACTTCCTCTTCATTTGTGGGATCAAATGAAGAGAGGGTGTCACAGGGTTGCGGGAAGAAATTGAGCTGGTTGTCGAGGAAGATGATAGCATTTCAAGTGGGATCTTATCAATTTTGTCATTCTCCTTCTCCTATGTATGTGCAATCAATTATTGGAATTTTCAACCTGATTTCTCTGATATGTTTCTTTGTCTTTTTTAATGCGTAACTCATTAACTCATTAATGTAATTCACATAAAAAAGAGATATGTAACAAAAGGATAGTTCATTGTACAGTTGTGTAAAAACAGAGCTAGTATACTGCCATTATTCATTATTATAGTGTGGTAATAACTGACACTAACTTGCCAGACTTCATGTATGTTTATTACAAGTATCCAAGTACTCTATCTGCAATTATAAAAATGCTTTGCCTTCAAAATCCATCATCATATTCTCTGAGATACATTTTGTACATGCATTTATGACCACACAACATCTCTCACTCTGGCCTTCAAGACTTCTCCCGCGCTGCTCCCCACTTATAGAACTCCCTACCACACCTGACCAGACTCTTTCCCAACCTAAAATCTTTCAAGTGATCTCTTAAAACCCAGCTCTTGAATATAACCTCTCCTATCCCCACCTTATACTATTCTCTTTGCATGTTCTACCAGCTCCAGTTCTATCTCCACTCTGTGATGCATTAGCTCCTATTATCTCATCATCACCACCCTCTTCCACTAGACAGTAAGCACTCATGAGCAGGGTCTTCTCTATCCTTTGTCTCCATCTGCACCTCCTTCGTCAACCTCATCTTTAGTTGTTCTCTTTTATGTGCAATTGTATTTTGTATGATTTGTAACTCTGACTGTCCAGTGCTGCAGAGTTTTATGGTGCCTTACAAATATATAATGATGATCTCTAATACAGCATTGACTAATAATTAACTTGTATGCCCTACTTTTATGACGACCTGATGTCCTGTTTCATCAGTCCATATATGTATATTTTTTGTCTAGCTGCAATAAATTCTGTAAAATCTATTATTTGAAAGTAAGTTTTATTTTTTAAGGGTTGCCACTGGAAACTCAATGTAAGGACATATTGCAGTACATTACTTTACAGTACAATAAATATGGGCACAAGATTATCTAATTAGCACAATATTAACCTAAGTTTAATATCTGATCTGCTTCTTTTTAATCAAACTTTGCTTTTTTCATGGGAATCAATCTTATGCGAGGCTACCAATGTTCTGATACGTAATATCCATTGCTATATTATAGAATATAATATTATTATACAATATCAAAATAAATTTGTATTGAGAACATTACTCAGTGGTGTAAAAAAATAAAAATGTAACTACCACAGGGCAATACTTTCAGCTTTCCAGCTATTTTGTGTATTGTAATTATACCCTTACAGAGACATCAATATATGCTGTTCAAGTTATAGGAGCAGCACAACCTCTCAGTGTTTAATCAGCACTGATAATTGTTGATCGGTGCTTGTAGGGGGATCTCAGCCTGTTTGGGGAAGCCCACCTATTAACAGGGATGAAGAAACAATAAGTGGATGCACTGCATTACCACCAGCTCCTATGATAAGTGTGGGGTAGCACAGTGGCATCAGAATGTCCTTAACGCAAAGGAGAACTAGTCGTTAAAATACAATATGTATAGATTGTAACATTATTATTGTGAAAAACTTTACATTTTTATACTGGGTAAAAGATGGAATTAAGTTGATTGAGACATTATAGTTAGTCCATTGTGTTCTTCTCTAAACCCTGAACCTATATTCAGAAGCACAGGGAGACCAGAGTAAGGAAGGAATGTATATACATTGCAGGATCTGGTAGGAATACACAGGTTTTGTACCAAATAGTTTGATGAAAGCATCTCCAAGTTTGTTCTTTTAAAGGAACAGGTAATGTAGTAGTATAGCTTTCCCAGGATTCAAAGAATTTCTAGGAATTTCGCCTTCTGAAGAGATGCCTCCAACCAATCCATTCACATTAAAAGTTAGAGCTTATCTTTAAACAATTACAGTGAGGGGTGCTTTGGATCCAAATGTGGCAAATACATGTATTGCTGATATAGCCCACTAAATCTCTTTTATTGTGGCTCTCTAATAGGTGGGTGGCAAGCCTTGAGCTGTGTATTACCAGTTATTGCAGGTCAGAAGATCAGCTATAGACTGTAGATGGGACTGTAACTTCTTTTACTGTACTGTAAAAAACCCCGAATTCATAGGAACTATAATCACAACTGTATATTGGTTTTGGGGTAGAGCAGTGATCTTCTCACTTGAGCAATGGCAATACATTGAGCGGTAGCAGCGGCATGGCCTGTATATCATATGACTGGCACCCTGACAACGCCGTTGTGATGCATGAGGCTTTGTGTCTTCGGGAGCGGCATGACTGAATGCCAGCAGCATGTTCGAGTTCTTCCAGTCCCTAAATAGTAATAATAGTCAGAGGGTCCAAAGTGTATAACTCCTCCCATCCCTCCATGGGTGGCCCTGGGTGTCTTTCTATACATACACGAAAAAGTGTTGTTTTAATATATAGGGAAGGCATATTGATGTATATCTTGCTTTAAGTGAGTGTTTAGAACACAATAATTGGATGTATGTATGTATGTACATAAGAAACACTTAGTTTAATGAAATTATTAAGATTTGTTAGATGTATCTGATTCAACTTGAATATTGAAGAGAAAAGAGGCTGTTGACACCAGACTAGATAAATTAGCGTAATATATTGTACCAGATGCTCCTATTCCAAATAATATATTGGGTGTAATGTTCATCATATATCCCTGGGAGGTGCATCCATTATACATAAATCAGCATGTGTAAAAAAAAGTAAAAAGAAAATAGTATGTATAGAAGAAGGTGCACGTAGCTGGAATATTGAATATTTTTAGCTTAGAAATGTTTGGGATGCAACACAGTATACATAACTAACAGCGTAACTCTGGAATATGCCAAGTCTGGAGCCATACTTCACAATGTTTACATACAACATGCTCTAAGCCACTAGTCTACATATAGAAGAATATGAGAACTTCAGTACAAATCACCATATGAAAGTTTAAATAATAGCAAACCTGTTTCTTGTCCTTGTCAAGGCAGAAAAAAAATCATACATTGTTACCTTCAAAAACGTGCTGCACGTGTTGATTTTCCAAAACACTATTTTGTGTTATTTCCTAAAATGGGAATAGTTATAACCACAAATGGAAGAGTGCAGTTGCTCATATATACAGGCACATTCCAGGAAGCTAAATGAATGCATTTAGAGTACTATTTTATTAACATCCATGTATTAGGAGTTCTTAACCTATGGACCATGGGGTGGCTTGGAATAGGTGCCCATGAGCCTCTTTTTGCTAATTATGTTTGTACTGCCAATTAATAAACTCAGTAAAATTCATATTTTACTATTAGCATAAATAGACACATTATCCACTCCCAGCTGACAGGGGTGCTGAGGGGCACCTCACAATTTCTATTTTTTCAAGTGCTCCTAGGCACAGCAATACCAAATATATGTACTATTGTTCTTGGGCCCTACAGCTACGTCATACCTTGAATGGAGTAACTGTTTAGTTTGAAACATATTTTCCCCTTGGTGGTATGCCAAATCTGCATACAGACCCAAACCAGATAGGGCCAAGGGAAGGAGTGAATTAATATTTTTTGCGGGAGTCGGGTAATATACATCTTGCTTTACTCTATGCACTACTACATAAGAACCTGATACCCATGCAAACGGTTTATGATTCATGCAGGATGGGCTGATGCAGTCTTGTTGGGCTCAAAAGATAGTTGGATGGGTGGGTGCCAAGGACAATTTTCTTTTTAGGTTTTCAGCTTTATTGTTTTTCATATTTTTTAATTTTGTTCATATTTTTACATGGGGGGTACATAAGCACAGGAAGGACTTGATCAATTTCTGCTCTGACAATCACCAGTGACAGCTTAGATCCAGCAGAAGCACTATTAATCGCACTGCCCTGTGCTAATGCTACAGTCAGGGGAAGTGTCACCTGACAGGACATAGATAAATGACTAGCAGTTGGCAAGTGGTTTGTTTAGGTAGAGAACCCCTTTAAGACCACCTACTTCATATATGTTGACAATAAGAAAGATGGCACTTTCCATATGTGATATTAGTCAAATATCCAGAGAAACATGTTTCTATTTTATGAATAATGTATGTCCATATTATACTCAATAACACAATACAAAAAAAGGGAAAGGAATTAGAAACAGCACACCACCAAATGTAGAATTTTATAAACAATTTGAAAACTTTACAAAAAAATGTATTGAAAAACATAATAAAGGTAAATATTCTGCAAATGTTCATATTGTCCAACAGCAACATAGATTTCTTCAAGGGCTACAGTTGCTAAAGAGCAGCTACAATGAATTGTGCTGCTGAACAGCCAGTTGTGCAAATTCTGGTCATTCATTGCATAAAGATTGTCCGTCTCTTTAGGAAACAAAATTCCAACATGTAATGAGAATAGAAGGTCAACTGACTGACACCTTCAAGGAACGTTGCCTTTGATGCTAAACTGGATGCATGCTGTAAGTAGTTCAACTGTGCTGCTGTATGTAACTGGATCACCATGATATCACCTCACAACATAAAAGATCCTACTGTCACTCAATATAAATAGTGACCAAATGTTGAAGCTGGAACAACTGAGATATAAAGATGGAATGTCTGGCAAAGCAACCTAAGTGATTATGGGATGGCAAGGTTCCACCAATGTGTTTCACCCCATTAATATCTCTAGGACTTCATCAGAATAAAAAGGACAAATATTTAGGCGCATTTTTATGTATTAACATGAGAGGTTGGTGTAAAACATTGCTCTTTCTGATTACATGAGCTGTTCAGATTAGGGGGGGGGGGGTCCTAGCTCAATGCAGGTTGCTGCAATAATACAGCATAATGCAATTCATGTTGCTAAATGCTGTGATATATATTATTGGAAATTGTTGAGCTGGTTAGCTATATTGTCATCTGAAGAGGTTACAAAAAAACTTTGTGCTCAGGGTGTATTTTCCTTGTTTGAATTATTATATTCTTAATAGATGATTGTTTTATGTAGGTGTTTTTTTATTATGGTTGACGATGCTAAAATGGAAAAATAAATTTGAGATAAAAAAAAAATGCGGTGGTCACAGAGACCATTACCCACTACTTTCAATGAGAAACCTTTTGCAAGCATCCAAGCATGCTACACAAAAGCACATTCATACGCCCATACACAGTGTGTAATATAAAGCTAACAAATTGTGACAGATGAAAAAAAAGGTGGTCCCGATTTTACAAGGAAAATGCAAATTTTAAATGAAGCGGTGACATTTCACAGTTCTTAGACAATACTTTGTTGTGACATTTTAACTTTCGTCGTCATGTGCAATCCTATTATGGACACTTAAGGAGTCTGATTGAAGGCACTTTCAATAAATTGTTATAGCCTACAATTAATGTAAACAAATCACAAGACATGGCAGTTAACCTGATTGTACTGAATTTTGTTTTTTTTGCTGGCATGACATGTATACATGGGAGTTCATGTGCCTAATCAACTGTGTACCCTGCAAATTATCCAAAGCTCAACACCAGGGGTCCTCAAACTTTTTAAACAGGGGGCCAGTTCACTGTCCCTCAGACCGTTGGAGGGCCGGACTATAGTAAAAACAAAAACTATGAATAAATTCCTATGCACACTGCATATATCTTATTTTCCTTACTGTGCCGCTCTTCTCCCCCTTTTTTCCTTACTGTGCCTCTCTTATCCCCCTTTTTTCCTTACTGTGCCTCTCTTATCCCCCTTTTTCCTTACTGTGCCTCTCTTATCCCCCTTTTTTCCTTACTAAGCTTCTCTTATCCCCTTTTTTTCCTTACTGTGCTTCTCTTCTCCCCCTTTTTTCCTTACTGTGCCTCTCTTATCCCCCTTTTTTCCTTACTTTGCCTCTCTTATCCCCCTTTTTCCTTACTGTGCCTCTCTTATCCCCCTTTTTTCCTTACTAAGCTTCTCTTATCCCCTTTTTTTCCTTACTGTGCTTCTCTTCTACCCCTTTTTTCCTTACTGTGCCTCTCTTATCCCCCTTTTTTCCTTACTGTGCCTCTCTTATCCCCCTTTTTCCTTACTGTGCCTCTCTTATCCCCCTTTTTCCTTACTGTGCCTCTCTTATCCCCCTTTTTCCTTACTGTGCCTCTCTTATCCCCCTTTTTCCTTACTGTGCCTCTCTGATCCCCCTTTTTCCTTACTGTGCCTCTCTTATCCCTCTTTTTCCTTACTGTGCTTCTCATATCCCCCTTTTTTCCTTACTGTCCCTCTCTTTCCTTTTTCCTCCATAGTGTGCCTTTCTGCGTTATTCCCTTTTTTTTTTTTTTTTTTTTTACTTACCTTTCTTTTCGCTTTTTTATTCTCTTCTCTTTTGTCTTCTTGTTTCTTTCCTGGTCCTCTCCGCGCTGCTCCTCACTGAAGGACAGGCGTGAGTTGATGACGTCACGCCTGTCATTCAAAGTTAACAGTGCAGAGAGGAGGGAGGAGGAGGGACGCCCGCGCAGCGATCAGGTGAGTCGTGTATCTATTTATTTTTTTTACTGCTCCCCCCACCAACGAAGGGAGCCCCGATGTCCTCAGCGGGCCGCATGTGGCCCGCGGGCCGTAGTTTGAGGACCCCTGCTCAACACCCTCCCTTAGGACTGGTTGGGAAAATAGTACAGATACCAAATTTCATGACTGGGTACAGTGACAACTGTGAAGACAGTGATACCACCATATTGTTGTATTTTTATCCCAGCATTGGTGCCTAGAAAAGAATTACTCATTTAGATTTCTTTATAAAATATTTGTATACTGTGGTGGGGTTACTAAAATGAAAAGATATGTGATGTAACAGTCACCACTTATTTGGCTTTTTTTAGGGTGAAGGCTAAGACTACTGGGTTCGATTTGAAAGTTTGTATCTCTCGAGTTTTCCTTTCATACCTTCAGTGGCCATCAAGCCAGTGCCTATCTGTGTGGAGTATTTTTGTTTTTTCCGAGTTTGTGTGAGTTTTCTCCAAGTGCTTAAACCTAAGCACTTGGAGAAACCACTTCCCACTTTCCAAATTTATCCTATTACGTTATTTGGCTTCTGACAAAATGCACCTTAGTATGAATGTATCTGTCTGGAATTTAAGACGGTAAGCTCCAATGGGGTATGGATTTATGCAAATTATAATTTATGCAAATGATTACATATTCTCTGCATGAGATGAATGGCACAATAATAAAAATAGAAATAATTACATTTATTTATTTCTATTTATTTATTATTTGTGTTTGCATGGTGAAGTTATTTTCCTTTATTTAATCTCAGGTGTATTGTAGTTCCCATTTTTTTAATCCAGTTTTATTGTCCTGTTTAAGGTCACCCACCTCACGTTAGTCTTTGTGCTCCTAGATAATGTTATAAAGTTATATTGAAAAGAAAATATATGTTGCGCATACAAATTTTTTCCAAATGATAAATTACGCTTATTTGAAGTGTTATATATGCTGCATTCATCAAGTCCTGAATACAGCTAAAGCAGAACACACCACAGACACATGAAAAGTGCGTTCACTAGTCCCAACTGTTCTTTAGGTATAATTAACATGATATAACGATCAGAAAATTAAAGAGGTTGTCCACTTATGGAAACCAGGGGCATATCTATAGCAGCCCATGCGATGTGGGGTGCCTGGCAATGCTGGTCCATCCGATATGGTGACCTCTGCACTGGTTTTGAGCATAAATAATTGAGAAAGAGTTGATCATTAACAGATAACCCCTTTAAGTTATCAAATTATGCAAATTTTCAGTTGCACTATTTCTATTTTGCGTTTTTTATCCAGTTACTGACAATTTTGCAAACAAGTTTTGAGAACCACTAAGGGAAAAAGGCCTAACATTGCAGAATTACATATAATTTGTGTTAGTTAAATCTTATTTGTAGCAAATATTTACAAATAAGGAAAAAATCAACTAATTGCTCTCAAGTGCTTTGTACACAAAACCTCATAATGTTATAGACACACCACAAAAGCTCAGCTAATCAGTATTCTTTTACAGTTCCTCAACCATTCAATAGCTGAAACAAGAAATATAGGTCAACAGGTAGACTAGCAATTGTTGCCTCTAGGGTAAAACAGACTAAGAGGATTATGTTACAAGCATCTACAAGGTTTTAGTACTAAATTTGAGGAGAAACATACTTTGTGTATAAACCTTGATGGTTTAAAGAAACATATACAATTGGTAGTGTTTGTTAAATAAGAAGCTTATTGTGATCTTAGAGGGTTATTTATGAACCCAGAACATGTCAAATTGCAGCACAAATTATTTTACACACATTTCTATTTTTTTACTCAATCCACAGACATTGGATGGTAATCACATTCTTCATTTTCATGATCTGTCTGCACAGTCACAGGATATTTTGCTAATATTCTGTTCTGAAACTGAAATACACCTGTCTGCAGACTTAAAAAAGACACCTCAAATTACACACTAGAGGTTAGTGAAATTCCAGAAATTATGTTTGTGATAATTGCGCTGAATTTTTAATCACAACAACCAGACTTGATTTTACAGGATAGGCGATTAGGAATTAAGAATTTAAGAAATAGCAACAAGCACCAACTCTAGACAGTCAGGGCTGGTTTCCATTAAAATAGGAAGACCTCTATGATAGGCTGCCCAAAAGCAGGGTGCCCCCTCCCAAAGGCTACTGCTGTGGTTATGATTGCGATTGGGGGCCGTAGGGAGACATTTTCCTTTCAATGGCCAGCAAATCACGCCTGTTTCCCCATATTGACAGGTTGATGAGGAGTCTCGTGGACTCCTGGCTTAAGCACCAGTTAGGTGACTATTTTTTTTTTCATGGGTTTCTTTTGATTTCTATTTCTACTACTTCAGACTATGAAAGACAACAGAAGCAAAACATGTTTTATGTATAACTACAGTAAATGAGGTTCTATGGAGTTTTTTTTTAAAATAAATGTTTTAGTGAGCAGAAATAATCTGTTAGGAAAGCACAGGAATAATGAGGTTAGATTGAGAAAGAAACCTTATAGAGTTTATTGCGGAACCAAGAGCAGACAGGAAAAGCAAAAGCTCTGAGATAATGTAGGGATGAGTAATTAGCCACAATGTAATACAAAAATCATGCAGTAGTATAAAGGTATTTTGTTACAACACATAAGCAATATCTCTGAAAAAATACTGGTGCAGGTTTACTCAGTCTGAGGCAATGCAAAGATATGAACAATGTTTCTGAAGAAATGCTGTTGCAGGATTATACAGTCTGAGGAAAGTAATCACTGTGAAGCCCCAAAATAAAGCAATAGATAATTACTGCATTCAGTTTCTGGGGTCTCTGAGTAGAGCAATATATGAATAACAAGCAGATACAGGCCACAAAACATAAGCCAGGAAAACATTTATAAGCAGAGCCAGGAATCAGCTGACTTGTATGATGCAATCCAGGTATCAGGATACAAATGAAAGCAGAGCTAGAAACAACAGATGCATGGTCAGGAACAAATAGAACACAGATACAGGAACCAGGAAGCTAGCATTTCAAACATTGTCACTGGCAATGAGTACATGACAGGTGAAGGTCTAAATAGTGAAGTATTCCAATCAGTTCACAGAGGCAGACACAGCTGAAGGGCAGATATGAGTATCCAACAAACCTGATAGTATCATACTGGGTACAAAAACAAGAAAGAGACATAAAATGCATATCACACATGTGTACAGGAAACCATTATCTATAAAGTCTAAATGACTTCACTATTGGGTAGGTATTGGTTAGACAATTTTATAAAGAAAAAAAATAACAGCTAAGTATATATCATTCAGTTGCAATAATAACCTTTTTTAAGTTAAGATTGGAGTGCACAATAGGGTATGAAAGCTTGTATGGGTGTAAACAGCTGATGAGCTAGGGTGAATCAGGCCTTCCAAGGGAGCATTGTGATAAAAGGGAAGGAATTGTGCGGTCAGGTGTAATGGGGAGGGGGGAGGTCATGGCATGAATATTTTGTTACCCTATAGTGCATGTTAAAAAGTCTACCGTATCTGGGTTGAAATTGCCTAATTTCATACTAGTCAGTTGTCTGGAGGCATGTTTTTATTTGTAATTTAGTAGAGGTAGGGAATGTCTCTATAAAGCTTTCCAAGACCTCAAAAAGGTTTAAAACTCTTGGCTATTTATGGAGTAACAATTCAAGGCAATTAATTTTAAAAATAAAGAAATGTTTTTCTTTGAATAGAATTATTGTTGATTGATGATTCATATGAATACAACTCTGGACTATGCCCTTTTATCTTCTGCTGAAAGCTTTAAAAATAATTTTTTGCTGCTTTGTGAGCTTGGCTTCTATAGTGTGTATTCCAAGAGCAGCTTATTCTGAAAAAAGGGTTCAAGAGGTGTGATATATAGGGCCAATTTCATTAAGGAAAGTAAAGCAAAATAAAGGAGCAACTTTGCACCGTGGTAAAACCAAGTTGCATTGGAGGGGAAGTTAAATTTAAATTGTGGGGATATACCGTATTTCCCCATGTATAAGACGCACCTTTTTACCCCAAATTTTGGGTCTAAAAAGAAGGTGCGTCTTATACAATGCAAGTTCCACTTACCTGATTGAAGAAGTCGGCATCCGGTGTGAGGAGTCCCCGCTAATCGGCGCTAATCAGCTCCAACAGCTCCAGCTCCAGCAACTCCAGCGGTGTTCAGCGTGTCAGCCGTTACAAAAGGACCTTCAGGTCCTGCAGGCGCCTCCCACAGTGTCAGCGCTGTCAGTCACATGACTGACAGTTCCGATGATCGCTGCTGCAGATTCCTCTGTGTTTCCCCTACAAAAGCTGCACAGTCTTGTTGACATTAGACAAGTCACGTAGACACGCTTGGGGCAAGACTGTGCAGTAGCGCTCATTGCCTCACTGCCTCTTTGCCTCACTGCCTCATTGCCTCATTGCCTCACTGCCTCACTGCCTCACTGCGGTGTGAATGTGTTAGCTGCTCTAGTGAATCACAAATTACAAGCTACAGTGTGCTCTGTGGCAAAAATTAGAAAGAGCCTTTTGATTCCTCCTGCTGCACATTGCATTGAGTTCAATAACTTTATATAAAACATCTTTTTTTGCATTTTGGGCCCCAAAATTAAGGTGCGTCTTATACATAGGTGCGTCTTATACTTGGGGAAATACGGTATTTATATTTGGGGTACGGCATGTCCTAGATCAACTTTGAATTTCAGTGTAAAAATAAAGCTATCAAGTATTTTTGTGCTACATGAAATACAGCCAGTTTTTAACTTATGTGCAAAATGATAAACTAATTTGCAATCTTTGCATTGCAACATGGTTTGTCCAGGATTTATTAAGAGGCAAAAAGTAGACACTATTATAGCATTATATTATGGGGGAAATGTGAATATATAATAATATTAACTGATTGTTAATGGTGGATATAATTATTTATGTTGCACAATTTGGCATTACATAGTGCCCGAATTATATAATAATTAAATAATTTTGTCCCCTTAATATTATGAAAAAATATATATTTATATACTTACTATCCCATGTTAGACTTGCCTCTCAGATCTTTATTGAAATATTTTGGATTGCCTCACTGAAGCAGCCAAGGGTACTCCCAGGAAATTTGGCAACCAGGCTATGGATGAAGAGAGCGAATTCACACACAGCCTTTACATTGATATGGTGGCTATATTTCTTGTTATGAAAGATTGATTAATTTCTTACCAGTGGTACAAGGGCTACATATGTTGCATATACAGCCCCTATGACATACGGAATCTGAGCAATGTTGCAAAATTGCTCTTTTATCTGCAAAGGCAGTCCATACCCATTGGCATATGGATAAATTGATTGATGTGTGGTATGCATGCCCTTATGACCTGTTTCAGTACACAACTGAAAGTAATTTGTGACATCTGGTGTATAATACCATGAGTACAGTTTGTAGGAGGTTTCCTTAATTTATGTAGAAATGGAGTCTTAAGCCATCCCAGGCCTCCTTATCTGGTGAAGGTCCCTCCTCCACTCAGATTCATGGTGATTCCGCTCAGATAGGACAGCATCAATCAGAATCCCATAAATTTGAGGTATAATTTTCTTACATTTAGGATACTGTGTGCAGATACACTCAAAGGGGGTGAGAAGTACCCAACTTCTGCTGCAGATCAGCAAGGGACAGAGGGACAGCCTTTGGTTCTGTTTACAAAAATCAAAAATAAATTTTGATCAGCTTGTAGACCTACTTTCTGATGGGAATGCTGGATTATGCCAAATAGAAGTAATGGAGGAGATAGGGGATGTGATGTTGAATTTCAAAGAGTAGGAGTCCCAATGTTTAGTTAAAAATGTTAACATTGGTAATAGTTTGGTGTGGTCTATACTTACTGTGCAGACTCAAAGGGGAAATAAATTAGCCCAATTCAAGTGGTCAGGTTCGATGTCAAGCCAATAGATTGTGCCTGTAGGTGCATATGATGCAGCCACGTGACAAAAGTAGTAAGCCAAATAGTATAGCTTTATATCATGAAGTCCCCTTCCACTTATATTGATAGGCTTTTTCAGGATATTAGCCAAAAGTCTCTTGGGGGCCTAATATTCCATCAAAAAATTATTAAGGGCTCTCTGGACATTGTTTAACAGAGAGAGGGGGCCTGCCACCAGAACGGTTTGGAACATACAGTGCACTTATGAATAATAATAATTTTGACTTGATCCTACCCAGCCAGGGAATGATGAGCCCGTCCCAATTAGTTAGATCAGTCTGTAATTTGGAAAATAGCGGGGGGAAGGTTTCTTGAAATAGTAGATCGTATTGTAAAGTGAGTAAAACCCCCAGATATTTTATTTTTTGGGCTGCCATTAAAATTAAAATTTGATTTGAGGGAATTGCCCTCTTGCAGGTAGACATGGAGAAGCATGGCCTCCAAGTTTGAAAAATGTATTTTGTAGCCAGATAGGTCACAGTTTATAGAGTTGGGCACAGAGATTCTTGGCTGAGACAGAGAGAACAGAAAGTCATCCACATATACAGAAATTTTGAGTTGATGTCCACAATCTCCTTCCTTTGGATGTTAGGATTAGATCGGATGTGTGACGTAAACGGTTCAATCACCAAGGCACACAGCAGGGGGCACAAGAGGTTGCTCTGTCTGGTGCTATTACAGATAGAATGCCATTGATAAGTACTTTATATACTTTACAGTATAGAGGGCAAGGATGCCATTCAAAAAATCTCCAATAATGCCACAAGACTAGAGAGTAAACTGCATGAAGCCCCAGCAGAGTCTATTGAACATTTTTTTGGGCATTGAGTGATATAATCCGCATCTCCCCAGTTCCCTCCCTCCCTTTCTCACGTGCCCTCTGGAACTCCAGGTCCATCCGTAACAAACTATCCTCCATCCACGACCTCTTCATCTCCAACTCTCTAAATCTTCTTGCCATCACTAAAACCTGGCTTACTTCTTCTGACACTGCCTTTCCTGCTGCTCTCTCCTACGGGGGCCTCTCCTTCACCCGCTCCACCAGACCGGATGAGCATCCAGGAAGTGGAGTGGGCCTCCTCCTGTCCCCTAACTGCACTTTTCGGGTCATTCCTACTTTACCTTCCCTCTCCTTCTCCTCTTTTGAAGTTCACTCCATTCGTCTCTTCTCCCCTATCCACCTCCGCGTCTCCGTCATCTACCGTCCCACGGGCCCCACTTCCCTCTTCCTTGACAACTTCGCTGCCTGGCTCCCCCACTACCTTTCCTCTGACCTCCCCTCCATCATACTTGGCGACTTTAATATCCCCATTGACAACTGTTCCGACCCGCCACCATCAAACTTCTCGCCCTTTCCTCCTCTCTAGGTCTTACTCAGTGGACCTTCTCCCCCACCCACTGTCTTGGTCACTCCCTCGAACTTGTCTTCTCTCATCTCTGTGATGTGATCTCTCTGACTTCTCCAACTCTCAATTCCCACTCTCTGACCACCATCTTCTCTCCTTCACTCTGTCCTCCTCCCCTGCTCCCGCCTCACCTAAAGCCACCCACACTAGGCGCAACCTTGATGCTATTGACCCTACCTCTTTCTCCTCCTCTCTTGAAACTCTTCTATCACCCCTTCCCTCCGTGGCCTGTCCTGACCAGGTGTCCTCTCTCTACAACCACTCCCTCACTACAGCCTTTGACGCTGTTGCCCCGGCCTCCTCTATCCGCCTACCCCACCTTATTCCACAACCCTGGCACTCCAAACTCACCCACTTCCTCCAAAAGTGCTCTCGCACTGCTGAACGCCTCTTTAGGAAATCTCGTTCCCTGGCTGACTTCCTTCACTTTAAATTCATCCTCTCCTCTTTCTGCTCATCCCTCTCCCTCGCTAAACAATCGTTCTTTAAGTCCCCCATTTCTTCTCAGTCCTCCAATCCCCGCCGCCTCTTTGCCACCTTCAACTCCCTCCTCCCCCCCCTTCTGTCCCGCCTTCCCTCTCCGCTACTGACTTTGCCCCCTTTTTCTCTTCCAAAATTGAGTCCATCAGGCTGAACATCTCCTCCTCCCCTTCTCCTGCCACCCTCACCTCCCTCCAATAACCAACTCTGGTGCTCCTTTTGCCCTACAACAGGTGAAGAAGTTCGCTCCCTTATGCTTTCCTCTTCACCCTTTACCTGTCTTATCGGTCTCATCCCCTCTCACCTCCTTCACTCTCTCTCTCCCACTGCCTGCTCTTACCTCGCACACCTCTTCAACTTATCACCCCCCTCCTCTTTTAAACACGCTCTTATCTCTCCTATCCTTAAAAAACCTAATCTTGACCCCACCTCTCTTGCTAATTATCGCCCTATCTCACTACTCCCCTATGCCTCCAAATTACTTGAGCGGATTGTCTGCAGCCGCTTCGCCAGACACCTCTCAGACTCTTCCCTCCTTGCCCTCTCCACTCCACCGAAACTTACCTTGGCCAAGGTTACTAATGAACTCTTATCGGCCAAATCCAAGGGTCACTTCTCCCTACTTATCCTCCTCAACCTCTCCACAGCCTTTGACACCGTGGACCACCCCCTCCTGCTGTAAACTCTTCTCTCTCGACCTCTCTGGATCTGTCCACGACTGGTTCACCTCATACCTCGCTAACCGCTCCTTCTCTGTATCCAAGTCTGGTTCTTCCTCCTCCCCCTACCCTCTCCCTGTAGGAGTCCCTTTTCGCTCTATACTTCCTCCCTTGGTGCTCTCATTTCCTCCTTCGGTCTTCAGTATCACCTTTATGCTGACGAAATTCAACTCTACATCTCTTCTCCTGATCTTTCTTCCACCCTCCTCTCTCAGGTATCAGACTGCCTCTCTGCCATCTCCTCCTGGATGTCCGCGCGTTTTCTCAAAATCAATATCTCTAAAACGGAACTCATTGTCTTTCCTCTGCCCAGACTCCCATCCCACCATGACCTCTCTATTGTCGTCAACAACACCACCATCTCCTCTGTCACCCAACTCCGCTGCCTGGGTTTCACCCTCGACTCCTCTCTCTCTTTTGCCCCCCACATTATTCCCTTGCCCAAGCCTGTCGCTTCCAACAACAACATCGCCCACATCCGTCCCTTTCTCTCTCAGGATGCCACCAAAACTATCATCCACGCACTCATCATCTCCCACCTGGATTATTGCAACCTCCTCCTCACTGGCCTCCCCCACTCCAAACTCTCCCCCCTCCGCTCTATACTCAATGCGGCCGCAAGACTCATCTTCCTCTCATGCCGCTCCTCCTCTGCCTCACCTTACACTGGCTTCCCTTCCCCTACAGAATCCTTTTCAAACGCATCACCACCACTTACAAGGCTCTCTCCCACTCTACTGCCCCCTATATCTCTAATATTCATTCACACTCCTGCCGGCTCCCTGCGCTCAGCCAATGATCATCGCCTCTCCTCCACTCTTATCACCTCTTCCCACTCCAGAATTCAAGACTTGCAGTCCCCTTCAAGACCCGTGCAGCCCCCTTCACTGGAATGACCTCCCTCATTCCATCCGTCTCTCTCCTACTCTGTGCTCCTTCAAACATGCACTGAAAACTCACCTCTTCCTCAAAGCCTACCAACCATCCACATAACCCTCATCTCCTCCACTCGCTCTCCCTTCTCTCCCTCTTGTGCCTGTTCTGTTTACCCTCCTTTAGGATGTAAGCTCACATGAGTAGGGCCCTCCTCCCTCCTGTCTCACTACCTGTTCTTCTGCTCCGTGTTTATTGCATTAGCCTGCCTGGAGTTTCTGAAGTATTGGTATTTTTGTTTATTGTTCTGTACTGTTTCACCCTGTATAGTCTACTGTTTGTACTGTGTACGGCGCTGCGGAAATCTTGTGGCGCCTAACAAATAAATGATAATAGGAATAATAATAATAAAATAATAGTGTGGATTCTGCTGGAGTTAACAATCTGTATAAGGTCAATGGCTGGTCTGGTGTTGTTCTTAGCCTGATGTCCCTGGTATGAAGCCCACTTGGTCGTAGTGAATCAGAGAGAAAACAAAATTGATTTAGTCTATTGGCCAGGATTTTAGAGTAAACTTTGATATCTTTATTGAGAAATGTGTCTAGCTAGCACAATGAATAACCACTATCCTGGTCTCTAGCATCTTATGAAAGGAATGGTTGCTACAAGTTTGAATGTATTTAGATATGATGCCCATTGAGAGAAAGCAGAGCTTTATTTATAAAAGGAAGGCATTAATGCTATTCCAGGAGCGAGAGGAAGTGTAACAGAGCTCTTATTACTGGAATGTACACCCACTTGGAAAAGCAAAACTGAAAAGTATAGTTTGAGTTGAGGTCTTGTAGAGACTAAAACCTTCTTATAGATTTAAAGTTTAACTCACTTATTTGAATATTTTAACCCCAACTATTATACTTTCTAATCAAACCCCTCAGTCACCTCCTTTTACTTTTCAAGTTAATAATACTGTTGGATACTTGTCACTGTGAAAATTGTACTCATACCCATTCACCGACAGCCATGTCATACCATATTTGTTTTGGGTGTGTAAGAACACAAAATAATGCCAATTCTAATTGACATCTCATCAGAAAGTATCAGATGTTGGCTCAGATGTTAACTGGTTGGAGGAGGCCTGCATTAGACAGTGTGTGCAGTTATCACCATACTAATAGGACATTGTCTGATCCAGGCAGGCGCTTGGGAAAGCAAAATTTAAAAGTGTAGTCTGAGTTGATGTCTTGTAGGGAGACTAAAACCTTCTTATAGATTTAAAGAATAACTTACAATCATTGTAAAGCGCTACGGGATGAATTTGCTGGCACTATATAAATAAATGTTGAAGATGATGATTTTAATTTTATAGATTTAAAGGAAGGGCAAATTCTGAGATCTCAGAATTGGCTCAGCCTGTGTATCTGTATTCTGTCAGCTCTTTTGTTCTGTGTATGGGCAATTTGAGTGGCACTGGGTATCTAGGTTTTGTATGTTGAATGTTGCAGGGCCGGATGTGATTAGCTAGTACAATCATGGTAGTGGACAGGTGATAATTTTGAGTTTTCTTTCTCCTAAACACTGGAAAGACTATATGGGACCCAAATTCTGGGTCAGTTAAAAGCTGTTAATTTACCCTTCATCACTAGTAAGAGGAAAAATTGGTGCAGCAACAGGTATATACAGACAGGAGCAGAAGTTAAGGGAGGGACGGATTGAGAAGTGCAGGGGTAAAGTAAGGGAGAGAGCGAGAGAATGGATGAAGATAGGGGCACAAGGGCACTGTAGACAAAGCAAATAGAGAAGGGAAAGAAGGGACACTTGGAAGACGTAAGGAAGAGGTGAACAAGCAAAGGTGAGAAATTAGATTTAGGAAAACAGGAGACATTACTGAAAGGCTGTCCATACAGTGGACAGGTAATTGGGTAGAGAAGATGAGGGAAACACAGGGCAAATAGCCGTGCATCATTTAATATGTTTTTATTATACTATAGCAATGTTCCCCAAACCCAGTCCTCTAACAGTGCCCCTAACAGTACCCCTAACAGTGCTTGTTTTCCATATCTCTTTGCTGGAGCACAGGTGTATGAAATACTGACTGACACATTTTGAAAGATCCTCAGGGGGTATAATTATTTAATTATTTCGCTTGTAACCTGGAAAACCTGCACTGTTAGGGGTACTTGAAGACTGGATTTAGGAAACACTCTACTATATGTTAGGAACCCCTCTAGCCGATACAGCACAACTCGGAGTCTGCTCTGCCAGTCAGGTGTTCACTGGAGCCCCTAGTGGTGGGGACAGACTTGGCCGCAGACTAACAGAGGGTCGTGAAGTGCATACCGGCTGGGGAGAACCCAGTAAAGCGGAGTGAAGTCCAGGCACGGGTCAAGGGCCGCCAGCAGACAGCAAATCTAATAAACAAAGCCGAGGTCAAGGGTCACGAGAAACACAGGCAGGGTCCAAATCCAGGCAAGGGGTCATAATACACAGGCAATCCAGCAGAGTATCCACAGTACAGGGACAAAGGGCAGAGAGGCTGCAGACCTCACTGCCTTAAATAGTACCAAGAGCCAATCAAGACAGAGGAGGACAGGGCTGACAATCAGCCTCAGGAGGCTGCTAATTAATTACTAGCTAGAACTAGCATAGGTAATAACATAAACCAGAAAGAATGTATAAAAATATAAATGAACCAGTTTAAATCATATGAGAGCTCCCCCTGGAGTTGGAGGATGTCCCTACACCCTCTTACATCTATGCCACAAGGAAAAAAACAGAGCACAGAAACTGCAGCACGTGGCCGGCTGCTAGTTCACGCCAGGAGGCAGCGTACCGCCGCAGCTCGTGACACTAAAGTGATAAAAGCCTCTAAAATGTCACATTTAGTAAAATCCCTAAAGCTTAGGTCCCCAGACCGCCGACTGTTCTCTTCGAATTTCTAGACCAACACTTCGACCTCTAACCACACCTATATATGGTGCTCACCTTTTTACTGGGTAAAAGATATTTTCACACAATAAATACTCTGGAGCATTGGAACTTGTTTGATCTGTGATAAGGGATTAGATAGTCTATGAGAGGGATGTGACCTAGAGAGATATTTTGTTTAAACACAGCACAGATAACTTTCCTACTCTCCGTACATGTTTTACTATATTGTTGTAACTCAATTTGTCACAGCTCATTGTGGTGCTTATTTTGGGGAATCTCTAATTGAAGGTACAGTTAAATAATATTATGACAAGCAGGTAATATACCTAAGATAACCTTTCAAATAATATACTATACCATGCATCACACACACACATTACTTTACATTATTTTCTTTTTTTTTTTTTTTAAACTTTTGTTCAAAAATATCCCCCTGTGATGACGAATTCTAATGTGCATAGAAAAGAAATAGATCATTTATCTCAAATAAGTTTAGTTCTGAGAAGTTCCTGAAACTTATAGGTATATGTTTGTTAACATACTATGGATACAGAATATTTCATTAACAGTGGGGGTTATGTGTGGGTATATGAATGGATATACAGATAGTGGATAAAGCAAATGGCCTGTACAACTGGTATGATGTGGCAGAGTCTGGAATTGTGCAGGAAAGATCCATCAGAAAGTCACTTTAAAAAATTAAATTAACACCTGCCTTTATCGTGGTGGAAATCACATAAATGTCCCATTGGGTTTAAATCTGTGGGGGACACTACTACAATCAGGAAAGAAATGCTACAATGTATGGCAAAGGTTATGCCTCTAGCAGTGATTAATATTGATGTTGCCTTTCAAGGGAACGAGTACACCCAACTCATGCCACACAACATTACTGAACCAGCAGGACCATTCACTGTTGGAAATAAGCACTTAGGGCTGCAGCCTTCATAACGTTTGCTTCACATGTGCGCTTGACAATAGCATGTTAAAGGATGATTCATATGTCACCTTCCTCCATTGAACTCACAAGCATACATTGCCAGGTGTGATGAGCATCTTATGCACTGCAACCCACTATGATGTCGTGCTCTGTGGAGGTCTCATTGGACTATGTTTTATTATTTTTATTATATTGGCTGTGTGAGCTAGTTTGAAATTTGCAACTAGGCAGTCCAGCAGTCTAATATAGTTGGACAATGGTGGGATATTATTTGCTTAATTATCAAATGAGCAGCACCAGTGGGGAAGCACTTGCTTTTCAATATGCTTAGTGTTTCTCATTTATTCACATTATTTTTATCCACTACCTAAATGCAACAGTGGCAGCTCTTGCGGATTTGAGTACAAAGCAGGGCGACAGTGAAGCAGGTTGGATAAGTGCTTAGTTACAAAGCATCAAACACAAACAGATCCCGCAGGGTTGGCTATAAGGCAACAGTAGGGAACAGTTGGTCCACCTGAGGCCCCCCAGCCATCTACTCCAGATCTGATCACAATGGGGTCAGCCAACTTCTGCGTCACGTGACTCCCTTCCCAGTGCAGGGGGGGTCACGCAGCATATCCAGAGGAGGAGAAAGTGTGCTGCGCTCTCTCTCCTTACTTTGAAGGCTGGATTTTCCCATTGATTTTACAATTGTAGGAACGTGGGCCAAATTAGCTAATTGATATTAACCGAATTTAATTTACCCAAGGTTATTTCAGTTTAAAAAAAAAAAAGTGAAAGAAGCAGAATCCACAGTCAACATGAGTCATATGGTGTGTGTATTTTTGCTAGAACAAATGCCTAAATATATCATTTGTTTAACCAACTTAAAGCTAAAATTGATTATGTACAAAATTGTGCTAGAGAGGATGCTGCACATTTGCTTGTTAATCTCTATAATGACGTATTAATTACATAATTATATAATACATACTACATATGTTCTATCTGGACTAATGAAAATTCAATTGTTCTTGTTTTTATGAATGGGGAAAGACTTTAATATTTTCCTGCATAGCAAAATAACTACAACGCTCTTCTAGAACATAGAGGCTTATACATTACTTTCTGTAAAGTTGGAGGTCTGGAGAAGGGTGGGTTGGCACAGTGAGGGTCAATATATTATTACTACTGTCTTGGTACTGCACTGAAACCATCCCGATATAATTTACCTCCCACACATAATTCACTATTACTTCTTCTTCGCTATACATGAGCCCCTCCCTAATCACAGCAACAAGACACTTTCATTGTCAAACTTGAACTAGGACACATAAATGGCAATTTCTCATTGGTTGCTGTGTAAAAGGTATATGGCGCCATATACTTCATGGGAATGTATTTCTGTATAGAAGACAGTTAGGGGAGAGAAAAACAGAGACTTAATTCTAAAATCAAAATAGACTGACAAGTTTCCATAAATAACGCAAACAAGGAGTCATTTGTTAAATTACACTGTGGTTTTCCCTATTAAAGTTTGCAGGTAGAAAGGTATTCATATTGCTGAGACACTTACAGAACTCTCTCTCTCTCTCTCTATATGCGCCCAGATTGAGGATTTAGTTCCAAATGTGTCAGATTGCTGTATCAGTAGCAAATTACAAGTTCTGCTTCCACATGCTAATTATTCAGTAGCAGCTAGGGAGCATATTAATACAAGTAAATATGTCCTCATCAACCACAGCAACCTTTCAGTGATTTCAGGGCTTGGGGGCCAAGGAGAGAATAATAATGGCATATTATGCCAAGATAATGAAGTATTATGTTCAGTTGTAGTAATAACTTTAGAATCCTGTACTTAGAAGTATTCGAACACTTCACTATTTTGTTGTAGAATATTCCAAACATTCAAAGTATGATTGTTTTTGCTTAAAAATAATCTTTAAAAAGTAAGCTCTTGTGGGCAGGGGTCCTATGTCTCCTGTCTATCCACTCTCCGTTTGCCTTGCTAGCTCCTGTCATGCCTTATGCGGAATTGTTTCTGTATGCTATGCAATTTGCTGTCTTATTTGCATACATACATTATTCTAATTATCTGTATCCATGTATTTTTTACTTTTGCATGATTTGTTAATCAGTTTAACTGTATAACTAAGTATGATGAAATTCATTGTTCAATTTGTAAATCTGTACTCTGTTCATACCCCTATGCACAATACTGCGGAAACTTGGTGGCACTTTATAAATAAAATAAAAAATTATATTATTATTATTTTATATTAAGACAAAAGAAGAAAATAAAGATGGCACTGTGGTCCATTGCACTAAATAAAATCTAGTGTAAAATTTTAACAAACTAAAAACAAGTTTGTATATAAGAAAATATTTCCCTTCTATTGAAAACTTTTTAATAAGTTGCTAAAATAATTGCATATTATTGGCATTTCTTTAATATAAAAATAATTCATTTTCCCATTCTGTATTACAGAACTGGCAGTGCCCCAGGAAGTTTAGCTGGGACTCTGGCCAGGGGGCACCTTAGGAAAATATTTTACTAGGCAGTAGAGCAGGTTTAACTTTTAGTGGTTCTTGAAAAAAAAAATAAAAAATGAATGTCATAATTATAAACGCTATTGTAGATCATTGTAAATGCAAGGGAAAAAGTAATTAACTGCTTTATTTATAAGAAATGGTACATGTAAAATCATAGTGCGGATCCAGTTGTTGTACAGCCAAGTACTTTATAGAATTACATTATGACTGACACCATGGAGACGTACCTATTAAATACTCATCAACATGTTGACACAACTGTCAGTGACACTTTGCTCTAAAGCAGGTAAATCTATTTACTTTGTGAGTGAATCTCTATATATAGACATTGAACCATACCGTCACCAAACAGGATGAGACTACTTACTTGCTATTTCAATAAAATGTTTACATCATATACAGTAATAGAACACTACACCTACCCAACATGGCATAACCACTAGGCACAAATTCACTCTATATAGACATTCCCACTATGACCAGACAACTGGACACAATCCCAATACCACTGCAATGCATTGTACCTCATGCAGCATAAAATACAAGAAAAAAAATGCAGAGAATTGTATCCAGCAACAAACATAATTAGAAGTACCCAGCAATGTACCAAAATTAAGAACCAGGGTCATGGGCAGAAACAAATCTTTGAAACCAGGTCAACACACAATTATTGTAGTGGAAAATTATATTAAACTGGTTCTTCCTCCTCCCCCTACCCTCTCCCCGTAGGAGTCCCGCAGGGCTCTGTTCTCGGCCCTTTACTCTTTTCGCTCTACACTTCCTCCCTTGGTGCGCTCATCTCCTCCTTCGGTCTTCAGTATCACCTTTATGCTGACGACATTCAACTTTATATCTCCTCTCCTGATCTTTCCTCCACCCTCCTCGTTCGGGTATCCAACTGCCTCTCCTCCTGGATGTCCGAGCGCTTTCTCAAAATCAATATCTCTAAAACTGAACTCATTGTCTTTCCTCCGCCCATCCCACCATGAACTCTCCATTGTCGTCAATAACACCACCATCTCCTCTGTCACCCAACTTTGCTGCCTGGGTGTCACCCTCGACTCCTCTCTCTCTTTTGCCCCCCACATTCATTCCCTTGCCCAAGCCTGTCGCTTCCAACTACGCAACATCGCCCGCATCCGTCCTTTTCTTTCTCAGGATGCCACCAAAACTATCATCCACGCATTCATCATCTCCCACCTGGATTATTGTAACCTCCTCCCTCACTGGCCTCCCCCACTCCCGTCTCTTCACCCTCCGCTCTATACTCAATGCGGCCACAAGACTCCTCTTTCTCTCACGCCGCTCATCCTCTGCCTCCCCTTCCCCTACAGAATCCTTTTCAAACTCCTCACCACCACTTACAAGGCTCTCTCCCACTCTACTGCCCCCTATATCTCTAATATTCATTCACACTCCTGCCGGCTCCCTGCGCTCAGCCAATGATCGCCGCCTCTCCTCCACTCTTATCACCTCTTCCCACTCCAGAATCCAAGACTCTTCCCGTGCAGCCCCCCTTCTCTGGAACGACCCCCCTCGTTCCATCCGTCTCTCTCCTACTCTGTGCTCCTTCAAACGTGCACTCAAAACTCACCTCTTTCTCAAAGCCTACCAACCATCTACTTAACCCCATCTCCTCCCTTTAGCTTGTCCTCCCTTATCTCCTCTTGCCTCAACTGGCTCCTCTTGTGCCTGGTCTGTTTACCGTCCCTTAGGATGTAAGCTCGTATGAGCAGGGCCTCTCCCCTCCTGTCTCCATACCTGTTCTTCCGCTCTGTCTTTACTGCATATGACTGGCCGGAGTTTCTGAAGTATTGGTACTTTTTGTTCATTGTTCTGTATGGTTTCACCCTGTATAGTCTACTGTTAGTACTTTGTGCGGCGCTGCGGATACCTTGTGGCGCCTAACAAATAAATGATAATTAAACTTGAAATTCATCAACCTGTACTTTCTTTGCGTAGAGTATCTATAACTTCTTGATTGTTTGGTTTTTCAAAGTTTCTTGGCAACATCACATGGAACAACTCATGTAGGCATTATAATTTTTGAGAAAGAACTAAACACAACTGCAGGATGAAGTCACCATATGTCAGACTTAATAAACTTTTATTTTTTTCATTAATGTACAGTTATCCGAGATTTGCACACAAAGATTATAAAATTCAGTTTTCACCACTTGGCTTTCTTTCAGAGTCCTGTTGGGCAGTTTTATGGTTTCGCTGAAGTTCAGATTTTGTTATGCTTTAGAGAAAGCCACCACGGTAAACCTCAGTTCATCAGGATCACGCTGCATAAACTTTCTGCAAACTTCAATAGCATCCTGGAAAGTGGGAGAGAGAACAAAAAGATCAGAACATACATTTAATATCAAAGCAGATTAACACGCTCTTCTGCATAAATCACACATTATCAAAAATATGCATCTGTGGAGAATAAAAGATCATCAGGAATGTTTCTTTAGGGCTTTAAAAGAACATTTTTAGTTAATGGACATATTCATACATTGTGGAGAACTGACTTTGTGCCCTTTCATCTCAGATCACTCGTGAAAGCATGTTACATTGCTGGCAAACTTATCTACTCCCATTATAATGCTTAAACAGACAGAGTATGAACGAAGTAAGTAAACAAGAATGGTTTTCATTTTCTATCTTTCATTTTTCATCTATGTATAATGATTAAGGAGAAGGAATTTGTTCCCACAACACTATGGAGAAAGGTCTTTACTTAAGCACGGCTTTTTAAGTGTCAGTATAAGGGGTATCCCACAGGTACCTGTTATGCAGCACTGTGCAATACTATGGAACTCTGCATTGTCCAATTAAGTCAAACGATCTAATAGAGGGATCAATAAACTGAAAAAATAAAGGAAGCCCTACCATGAAAGTACCAAAATTACTTCTAGAATTCTGAAGTACCATGCATGTGCTGGGAAGTGCTCATTAACCTCGTCATAGCTCCTGAAACCCGGTTTTGTGCACTGGTTGCTTAAGTCAACAGTGTTTCCAGGGAAGGGAAAGCAGATGTTAAATAACTTCCCATTGCTTTCCACCACAACAACCAATAATATGCTCAAATGCAAAGGAGACTACCTGGGACCTTTTTTTAAGGAGACCCATTAAATATGTGATCAGCTGACAGGTAACAGAGGATCAGAGAGTAACAGCTATTTCCTTCTTATAAACATTCAAGTCACCAGTGCAAGAAATGTTGACAGCAGTTGTAGCAGGCTGCAGTTTAGATAAGCTCTGCGGTTACTCTCCCACATAATCCTCTTGTAACAAATATAAAACCTACAAAAAATTGTGAAGCCAACAGGAAATTATGGCAGTGGTGGTGCCAAGTAGCGTTATCGTCCCAACAAGGTTGTTTAAAACAGGCCTGGCCAACATTTGGCTCTCCAGGTGTTGTGGAACTACAAGAACCAGCATGCTTTGACTGTAGATAGTCAGCCAATAGCTGGAAGAGCATGCGGTGACTTGTAGTTTCACAACACCTGGAGAGCCACAGGTTGGTCAGCCTTGCTTAGAAGAGTTACTGAATACCAGTTCTGATTAGTTCAGCTGATGGACCCAGTGAAATGAACGGTGATTGCTGTTAATTATCATTGTGGTTACCTCTCGATTCCTACTTTGGTGATCTCCTTTGCCACCTTGGTGACAGAAGCTGCCACCGGAAACAACTTTCCTAGCTCTATTTCCACCTGCGAGCATAACACTAAAATATCACCAGGCTGTCATACCGACAGATAACCAGACAAGTGCATGGGCAGCACAGAAGCATAAAGCCTCCTCTACAACAAGCAGAGGAAGCAGCTCATTTATGATGAACAGTAAAGGACACTTATAGTTGGTAGCAGCTTACAGTTTTAAGATTTTCTACAGTGATTGGTTCAGGTTTCATTTCTCTGCATTCTGCCGTCTCTTCTCGTTACAAGTGCACGACACCAGCAGTAGTGGAAGCTGCACAGAAATAGCAGTTGCCAATGACTGCTGTATTAATCGAGGCTGATCATGCTGATGGCCTAAGAGTAGCCACCTGCTCTTTCCCCAAAAGCAAATACAATTGTTATTCCACTACCTTATGCATCATATCTGCCGCCAGCTCTTAGATTGTAAACTAAGCCGGGTAGAGCCATGATTATCTTCTGTTTCCTGTCATTGTATGTAAACTGTTTGTGTCATGATCCCCTCAATACACAGCACTGCATAATAAGTCAACACTTTATAAATATAAAGTTAATAATAATACACTGGAAAGGCTTTACACACAATATGTAGCTATACAAAGGAACAGGGAAAGGTGAAATCAGGATAATTTAACACTCTAATGTAAGAACAAGATCAGCTCCCAAATTCATTGAGCAAGTTCACGGAGCTCCTCCAAGAGTGCAGTTTCTTATGGGTTTTGTTTTTCTTCTATATATTAGCTTTAGTTTTCCATTAATACTATCTATCAGTCTGTATGTTTCTAGCTTTGAAGTAAGAATATACAAGGTAACCGGCCATTATAGTTTTCCCGAGTGTACATTTAACAAAGAACTGAAAATCCTTCAAAAAAAACAAAACAAAAATCACTAAATGAAATAACATTTTCGAGACCTTTAAATACAATTGTAAGTTAAATGGTGTTCTTACTTCTAACAATGTGTCTTCACTAGTTTGTCCATGATTTACTGGAAAAGGCTTCGATCCATCTGAGATAAAAATGGAACACATTATGAATGACATTATCAATCAACATGCAGCAACTGTCAAAGCATTTTTCATCATACTCTACTTCTCCACACTAAAGAACGCTGTACCAGCTATTGGGAGATTGAAAAGAAAAACTGATGTGAAAATATATTGCTGATAATTGAAACACATTCTAAAGGACTAAGCTGGGCAGCTACGTACAATATATGGTTTTCTGGTATCAGCCATTGCAGACTTACTGACAGTATACATAGGCATGTGCACACAGTTACATTTAATTTTTTAGATCAGCACACCATAAAACTGAATGGTTTGTTTTGGATTAATGAGATATAGACGGAGGTTTGATAAAGCACACATGTACATTCTCCCTAAAATGTATGGTGTCTGGTGCCTGTCTTTGCTTTTAACTGTACCACAATAATATATTTTAAAATGTTAAAAATACATTAAATACAAATTAATAACTATCTAGAATGTAGACAAATAATTACCAAGCTCATAAAGATGACCTTGCAGATGGACAAAAGCAATGTAGTGTAGATCAACTTTATCATCTATATTAGGTGCCTGTGAAAATAAAAAAAGAAGTACATGTATAGCACATTCTATTTCAGATCTCCAATTTTACAGACCCACCCCTTGATCACCATTTCATCATCATTTATTTATTCCGTTGCACTTTACAATTGGGAACAAACAGTAATAAAACATTACTGGGTAATACATAGAGAGTTGTAAGAGGGCCCTGCTCGCAAGCTTACAATCTATGGAACCCCTACAGAAGCATATCCCTGAAAACTAACTCACCTACCGAATAATCCTGGTGGTTACAAAGACTGCTAATGTTAGAGAGTCCTCACTGATTATACATGTCTAATACCCTGTTGCACCCTTTTGGATATGTCCTTGCAATATAGGTTTGTAACTTTCCTAGTGCTGAAAATCTTACTGTTTTATCACTCATTGAATTGAGTGTCTATCAATTCCATTAGAAATATCAAAAGTATCTTCTGTAAGGAAAGATACTGTGGGTGAATCTGGGTATATACATACCAGCAGTATGCATTTACAAGCAAATGTAAGGATAATATTTTGCCCTTTTAATGCTCTCTTTATCTAGTCTGTTAAAATCACACAATTAAGTACAGTGCTAATAAAAAGTATTCACCATTTTTCACATTATGTTTTCTTACATGATGGAATCAAAAGTGATTTGGACATTCTTATCAGTGATTAACACAAAATACTATGTAACATTATTTTTTTAAAAAAAACAAACATTTGTATTTTTATATGGTTACAAATCTCCTCCGTGACTTTTGATATCCATATAATTACAGTACGGTGTGCATCATGCCATATATACCGAGTGTCCAGGTTATAATGTGCCTGCCCTTCTCATGCGGTCACATCAATACTGTGCAGATTGCCTTTCAAAGCAGGCACAGACGGATTGCTTGTTGGTTTACAAGACAAGATTTAAGTGACTGAATGTGGCATGAAGGCGGCTTCAGATGCACCGGTATGAGTGTATTAGGCAATGCCCAAAGACAGGATGGACAACTACTATCCTAAACTCTTAAAATGGCTACAAAAGTAGGTGTTATCTCAGATTTTCCCTGTAACTATTTCTCTATATTTTAGTCTTTAGATTTTCTCACTGTGGAACAGATTCCTTAGATAATGTTTCTATTGATGAAGAAAATTGTGCTTCATTAAGTCAACTTGTATTAAGGGTTAGAATGGACTCTGGTGCTTTGAAATGTGCTGATGTTGAAGCTTTGTTTCTTTGTTCTTGAGAAACATGGAGTTTTGCATCTTTGTAGAACAGATGAAAGTTAGGGGAGGATACTAATGTAAGAAATGTGAAACTATTATCTCCTCTGTATGAGCTGGTGACCATGCTGGTGTGAATAAAGCTATGTAACATACTTCAGAGAAGTAAAGACTTTGTGCCATCTTTAACACTTAGAGGCTCGTGTCCGTGATCTCAATATCCACCCATATCTGGGCCACGGAATCCTTGTGAGACCAAGAAAGAGTAGACAAAAGGTCAGCTTGTTAGTTAACGAACTGCTCATCCTTCAGTCTCCGGGGGCGGACTAGCTGTGTGTGGTGTGGAAACTGTCACAGTGTAATTCATAGATTACGTCACGTCAGCAAAGTGGGGTGGCTACTGGACTGAGAACTTTTTATTCATCACCCGTTTCTCACAGTTGAATGTACTTTTTAATCCTTGGCCCAGTCTAAGTATATACACCAGAGCATATGTGTATTATTATTTCATGTTATTAGGTACATTTTGCCCTTGCTATTACCTGCAATATTGTATGTATTAGAAATAGAAATAATATTGCCATATTGTGTGAAAATCACAGGACAGCAGAAATCATTTTGCTTGTGTTAGCTAAGGCAATTACCATTTGTTTCAAATGCCCATTACTATGATGTGTGGCGTAGACCTGGTTTGTAATCAAAACAATGTCTGAGTAACTTGACATAGCCATAGACATTGTGTGAGCCAGTATCCCAGGCTGGGTGACACCGTAACGGTCTAGCTAATTGGTAGTGGTAATATTGCGGGAGGATAAGACTCTGAAAGAGACAGATTATTACTTTGGAGTGCTGACTGCAAGAGGCTGCTGGAGAATACATGCTACCATTAACCTTGTATCTTGTGAACATTTTGTTGTGTTGGGCCGTCGTAATAAAGCCTTATTGTGGATATATTTTGGTCTACCCGATTGAGTTGAATCCCACAGAGGGTAACTGCCATCCAAGCTAAGGGTGGTATCCTCACATACACTCTCTGTGCACAACTGATGCTTTGATTAACTGTGAATATGTGGATGGTGAATTGACAATACTCCTTGATATTCTTATAATATTACTAATATTAGCAGGGTTTGACTTGCACTGTTGTAAAAAGCAAGAGAGAGAAAAGGACCTTGAAAGGCTGAATGAATATGGAAACCAAAGCCGATACGAAATTCACCTGATCAGTGATGAACCTCTTGTCTCACCAAAGAGTGTAAATGCTTCCCCTTGATAAACAAGAAGGCAACCTCTAATTGCGGCGTCACTAATAAAAATACCCAGAAGTGTGAGAGCATTCATAAAGGGGCCAATGGAGAGATTTCAACCAGGAGACTAAACTGGCTAGGTAAAATATAAGCAAAACAGAGATTTGCGATTGAGTGGAAATTATAGTAAACTCCGCTGTCTGACGAGATTAGACCACCCCTGATATAACAAATGACTTTGTGTAACTAACAGGCTGGTACATTATACTCATGTTCCACAAATAAAGCCAAAAGGCTATTGCTTATACTTATCAGTAGCCCCACATTTTACCACCCGTGGACACTTTTAACATTTGAGTATTAAAAGTAATAGAGATAAAGACTATGGGAGAAATAAGTTGGCAAATACTTTACAAATTCAAGAACAGTTAAAAGGTCTCCATGAAGTAATAAAAAAAGTAACTCAACTCATCTTCACTTGTCCACATCACAGTGTTTACTGGATGATGCTGGTCATACTATACCTTTTGTTTCTCTAATTGCATATTTTATATTTATGTGTTTAGAGAGAGTGTGAAGTAATGATCTACCATTTGGACTAGTATGAATGTTCAGATGGGACGCTATCCGTGTGAATGTGTGTGCATCAGTCGAGGCTTTCTCAGGAGGATAAACATGCTGCAAGGTTTACTGTGACATGGTGATACTATATTGATAAAGGTTAAGTAACTAAATGATAACTGTGCTCAGTTTATTTACAGGTTTAATGAGATATACTAAAAACTGCATTAGTTTGACCGACGTTTATACATGAACGCCTCTGCTAAAAAAAAAAATATTCCATATTCTGTAGCATATAATCGAGCACACGCAAATGAGAGGTAACACCATTATATATGCAACAAGCCTGTGGCCGCCCTTGTAACATGCTCATAAGATAGGGCGGGGTAAATGGGCAGAGCTGCATATTTCTATGTTAACCATTTCTGCTTATATGGAAGGTTTAGTGTCTGATTAACAGAAATTACAATGATACACACACACTGTATGTATAATATATATATATATATATTTATTTATTTCACACACACACGCACGCAGAAAGGCTTCTCCCTGAAGTGTATCGCAATGATATTTTTGCTACACCTGTGCTGGTCTGTTCATGTTCAACATAAATGGAATAATTTTTATCATATATATTAGATATATATTAAAGACAATGCTTTTCAGGAGATTGTAACACGCTACAGGTTTGTAGCTGCCTGGAGTAAACCAAGATGAGAGAGAGTGGCAATCTGAGTGACAAAAGCTTCCTAATGGGAGGAGCCACCAACCTGGTGTGGTCACGTCCCTTTCATCAGAGGCCCCAAGAATTTGCTGTACCGGGGTGTGAAACTCCTCTTGGCGCCTATCTACACTAGGCCAAGTAATCATAAACACATCACTTAAGGGTACAATTGGACAATGAGAATGATTAAAGGTAGAATAAACAAAATGTCATTGTAACATTTTTACAATGACAAATTAGTAATTTAAAAGCGACATTTTCATTCCCTATTGTTATGAAGGATTGGTACTTATAAGTGTTCCATTTAAAGGAAAAGCCATGGGGTTCTGGCTAGTCCTTTCAAGTAATAAATCAGAGCACATGAAAGCAGAGCAGCAGCTGGTATCAGGCTGTCCTCACTCTTCTTGACACATACCAGCTGTCTGCTCAGACCAGCAGAAGCAAGCTGAATTCTTCCACTTTATCTGCCTGGCTTGAGGAATTGGGACTCTGGGCTCAGAAACACACAGATCTATTTTGGGAGCTTCCTGCGGTTACAGCCTTTTGAAATCTAGATGTATTCCGAATTATTCAGCAAAATACCAGAATAAGTGGAAATGCTGCCAGAATATCTGTACAGCCAACTGGCAGGCAGGGCCTGAACTGGTTCCCAAACCTAGGGCCCAAAAACAGACAGTAAAGTGCATGAAGCATTTCTTTTTGCCTAGGACACTTTCTGGTCTTTGATATATCTTCTGGTGAGTCTTTTGTTTTTTTCTATTAAATGGTTTGACCATCAGAGTTATACATTGTATACTTGTACAGAGAAACGGGGCTGCAGCATTCTACATAAACGCTGGTCACAACATGTTTGAACCTAGAAAGTGCCTTCTGTGAGCAGTGGGCAATGTAAAATTTCAGTTCAATTTTTAGTGTGGAATAAACTACATATACAATAATAAAAAATGGAAAATTACTATTTAAAATTCAAATAGAAGCCACGGTACTCATTTGTGTGAAGCTGCGGTGGCAGAGGTACTGGTCAGTTGGGGCAAGCTCTGTCAGTACACTATTTTTTACCCCATTATTGCACTCTGGATTAACTGTACCTTGGCACGTTAACAACCTGAGATTGAACCAAGTAGAGCGAGTGCTCTTGTTTTTCTCTCTTACATTGAATATGGTAGTGTATGTACCATTTGCATGATAATACACTTGTGGGGATTGTACATTACAGTTACAAATCAGTAGTTTACTCCCACTTCTGCTTAGGTTCCCAGCACTGATCTTTAGAGTACCAGTGTTATGATTATTTCCTTATCAAGATAACTTAATGTTGTCATGATCCATCCTAAAATCTGAAGTTACGTGTTAAACTTGTTTCCTTGCAAATCACTGTGTGTAAGAAAACAAGGGGTTAAACATATTTTGAAACAGACATCCCTCAGAGACCTACTATTTTTCCACTTCACCTGATTGTGTAATCATTATTTCCTGTTATTATTGCCATGTTATTGCAGAAGGGCAAATCAACCCTTTTTTATTGCCTAGTTAAGAGTTCCAAGGACCCTAAGAGACTGGCTAAAATTAATTTGGCAAGGAAAAAGTGTTTTTGGGTCAACCCAAGTTCAGTATATATTGCTTATAGGAAACATGAATGATCAAAGCATTACTTCCCCTAAAACCTGAAAGTGAAAAGCTCTGTATACATTTGCAACCTCTGAAAGCAAGCAAAACACATTACGAGTCAATAATATATACATGCCTCATAATGAACTTATACTGATTTTAGGGGAATATATGTCATCCCTATAACTAAATCAGGTTTCTTATGGATGTGCAGAAAACAATATTTTTATATTATAACTTAAAATAGGCTTTTTATACTTACGTAAAATCCGTTTTTCCTGGTGCATTGGGGGACACTGGGGACATTGGGGTAAAGTGGTAGTGAGATAGACGTGTGGCACTTTAAGAAAGCTGTTATGTAGCCCTAGCTCCTCCCCTCTATACATCCCCTTCCTGCTAGGCTCCAGTTTATGTTTAAACAAGCCCCACAATAAAAGGAGAAAATATAGAGGGAAAAAAACGGAAGAGAGAGAACATTAACTTTTCTTGAACAAAAAAAACAAAAACAAAAAACATGTCAAACAAAAAGAGAAACTAGAGCGTCAAGGACGGGTTCCCGGTGTCTCCAAATGTAAAAGGAAAGTATAAAAATCCTATTTTTCCCACACATCCTATTGGGGGACAACGTGGACTTCCCAAAGCCGCAGTTATGGGTGGAAATGCGAAGCACCTTTCTCCCAAAACTTGCATCCCCAGCTGCAAACACATTGAACCTGTAAAACTGAGTAAATGTGTGGACAGAAGACAAAGTGGCTGCCCGACAAAGCTGCACAGTCGAGGCACCATGCTGTGCCACCCAGGAAGCACTTACCGACCTTGTAGAGTGAGCCCAAAGAGGATCGGGAACAGGCTGTCCAGCCCCAGTAGAGGCCTGACGGATTACAGCTGTAATACACAGAGCAAGATACACTTTAGAGGCAGGCCAGCCTCTCTTCTGCGCATCAGAGGACCAAAAGATCCTCAGTTTTGAGAAAATATTGGATCCTACGCACACATACAAAAGTAACGACCATATCTAAGGAACGAAGGGAAACCTCGTCCTTCGAAGATCTGTATTTTGAAAGAGCAGGAATGACAATGTCCTGATTTATGTGGAATCTAGACACCACCTAAGGGAGAAATAATGTCTCAGTCTGAAGAACAGCACTATCCTCATGGAAAATAAGAGGAGGAGACCTGCAAGACAAGCAGGTCAGAAACTCTTCTAGCCGATGAAATGGCTAGAGGGAAACAGGTTTCAGAGTCAAAAACTTTAATTCCACTATGTCTAAGGGTTCAAACAGAGAATGCTGTAGAGCATTCTACACAGGTTCAACTCACAAGGCTCAACAGGAAGAGAATTCAGAGTTTGTAAATGAAGAACCCCCAAATTAAAGTCTGAACATCAGGCATCATAGCCAGTCTTCTCTAAAAGAAGACTGAGAGCACATCATCATCATCATCATCATTTATTTATATAGCGCCACTAATTCCGCAGCGCTGTACAGAGAACTCATTCACATCAGTCCCTGCCCCATTGGAGCTTACAGTCTAAATTCCCTAATATAGACACACACTCACACATATAGACATATACATACAGACAGAGGTAGAGACTAGGGTCAATTTTTGATAGCAGCCAATTAACCTACCAGTATGTTTTTGGAGTGTGGGAGGAAACCGGAGCACCCGGAGACACCGGACTCTTAGGCGAACTAAAGCACAATGCAGCATCATATCCTGCAGGACCATAAGTAATCTCGACAACCGAATAGAAGAGGTAGGATATCCCTTCCTTTCACAGCAGGCAACATATGTCCTCAAGACACATATATATCTCTTGGCTGATTGTGAGTCCGAAGCATGGTCTGCAACACACGCTCGGACAGGCCCTTCGCTCTAAGGATGATCGCTTCAACAGCCATGCCGTTAAAGCCAGACATTCCAAACAGGTCTGGACGTAATGGCAGACATCACGATCGACCCCCCCCCCACTATGGAGAGAACGTTTGTGTACCAAGAGAACATGCAGATAGGCATCTTTGATGTCTAAGGCCACCATAAACTCCACCTGTTTCACATGGTGAATCACCAACTGCAAAGATTCCATCTTGAACCTGGGCACTCTGAGCTAGATGTTCAAAGATTTCCGGTTCAGAATTGGTCTGAAGAAACAGTCGGGTTTTGGAACAAAAAAAAAATGTTGGAATAAAACCCAAAACCTTTTTGTAACTCTGGAACCAGAAATACACCAGAAGAAAAATCAGGAAGCCGATGGCCTCTTGCAGAGCCAGACGCACTGGAAAACAACCACCGGGAGGATAACAGAGGAGATCAATCATGGACCCACGGTCCATGACTCCTCAAACCCAGACATAGGTGGTAGAATTAAACAGGAGAAGGCGTGCGCCCACCACGACTGGCCGTACAGGGCAGAATGCCTGACATGCCGACTGCTTGTCTGCTGACTTAGATAGCAACGTTCACAGACTGAGACTGTACCAATTAAGCAAGCTCAACTACAGTATTGGACAGTGACCAACACCTGGTGAGTTCTGGCAAGTCAGAACCAGATCTCCCTGGCGCACGCAGCAAGCGATCCCCGACTAGAAGGCTACGCACAACACATCAGTGCCTGACCGTCCTGATGGAAACTTGGAGTTACAACTGGGAAAAGTGAACTTCATCATAGAAGTCACCCCAGCCCTAACTCTCAAGGTCCCCCTCTATCTGACATGTTACACACAAATAGGATAAAAGTGAAACCATGGTGAATAAAACAAGCAGCACACAATCAACACAGACCCAACAGACTATGAAACTAAATTTCAGAGGAAAAAAACAAATAAAAAACACCCCACAACCCATTACCTGCCCAGAAAAAGGACGGTTACAGGGAAGAAGCTGAAGATTTCAAATGGCTGACTATTCTGGTGTCTGCACATGAGGAGAGAGAGACCACCAGGGAGAAAGTGCAAAGAGGCAAGGAGCACTACCCTCGACATCAGTAACAAGCTGCTGCGGGAGAGAGGAGGCTGCTGGGTCCCGGCGCCCGGCGGATTGGTAAGTTTCTGTGTTTTCTTTTTTTATGACTGGCGCCTGGCGCGGGGCAGAGTGAGAGGGATCGTGGCAGAGGAGGGGGACAGAGGATGGTGACAGCGGGACAGAGGAGGGGGACAGAGGATGGTGACAGCGGGACAGAGGAGGGGCACAGAGGATGGTGACAGCGGGACAGAGGAGGGGGACAGAGGATGGTGACAGCGGGACAGAGGAGGGGCACAGAGGATGGTGAGAGGGGGCAGAGGAGGGGCACAGAGGATGGTGAGAGGGGGCAGAGGATGGTGACAGAGGATGGTGACAGAGGATGGTGACAGAGGATGGTGACAGAGGATGGTGACAGCGGGACAGAGGTTGGTGACAGAGGATGGTGACAGCGGGACAGAGGTTGGTGACAGAGGATGGTGACAGCGGGACAGAGGTTGGTGACAGAGGATGGTGACAGCGGGACAGAGGTTGGTGACAGAGGATGGTGACAGCGGGACAGAGGTTGGTGACAGAGGATGGTGACAGCGGGACAGAGGTTGGTGACAGAGGATGGTGACAGCGGGACAGAGGTTGGTGACAGAGGATGGTGACAGCGGGACAGAGGAGGAGAGCAGAGGATGGTGACAGTGGGACAGTGGTTGGGGACAGAGGGGCAGTGAAGGGGGACAGAGGGGCAGTGGAGGGGGACAGAGGGGCAGTGGAGGGGGACAGAGGGGCAGTGGAGGGGGACAGAGGGGCAGTGGAGGGGGACAGAGGGGCAGTGGAGGGGGACACAGCGCGAGAGGGGCAGTGGAGGGGGACACAGCGCGAGAGGGGCAGTGGAGGGGGACACAGCGCGAGAGGGGCAGTGGAGGGGGACACAGCGCGAGAGGGGCAGTGGAGGGGGACACAGCGCGAGAGGGGCAGTGGAGGGGGACACAGCGCGAGAGGGGCAGTGGAGGGGGACACAGCGCGAGAGGGGCAGTGGAGGGGGGACACAGCGCGAGAGGGGCAGTGGAGGGGGACACAGCGCGAGAGGGGCAGTGGAGGGGGACACAGCGCGAGAGGGGCAGTGGAGGGGGACACAGCGCGAGAGGGGCAGTGGAGGGGGACACAGCGCGAGAGGGGCAGTGGAGGGGGACACAGCGCGAGAGGGGCAGTGGAGGGGGACACAGCGCGAGAGGGGCAGTGGAGGGGGACACAGCGCGAGAGGGGCAGTGGAGGGGGACACAGCGCGAGAGGGGCAGTGGAGGGGGACACAGCGCGAGAGGGGCAGTGGAGGGGGACACAGCGCGAGAGGGGCAGTGGAGGGGGACACAGCGCGAGAGGGGCAGTGGAGGGGGACACAGCGCGAGAGGGGCAGTGGAGGGGGACACAGCGCGAGAGGGGCAGTGGAGGGGGACACAGCGCGAGAGGGGCAGTGGAGGGGGACACAGCGCGAGAGGGGCAGTGGAGGGGGACACAGCGCGAGAGGGGCAGTGGAGGGGGACACAGCGCGAGAGGGGCAGTGGAGGGGGACACAGCGCGAGAGGGGCAGTGGAGGGGGACACAGCGCGAGAGGGGCAGTGGAGGGGGACACAGCGCGAGAGGGGCAGTGGAGGGGGACACAGCGCGAGAGGGGCAGTGGAGGGGGACACAGCGCGAGAGGGGCAGTGGAGGGGGACACAGCGCGAGAGGGGCAGTGGAGGGGGACACAGCGCGAGAGGGGCAGTGGAGGGGGACACAGCGCGAGAGGGGCAGTGGAGGGGGACACAGCGCGAGAGGGGCAGTGGAGGGGGACACAGCGCGAGAGGGGCAGTGGAGGGGGACACAGCGCGAGAGGGGCAGTGGAGGGGGACACAGCGCGAGAGGGCAGTGGAGGGGGACACAGCGCGAGAGGGGCAGTGGAGGGGGACACAGCGCGAGAGGGGCAGTGGAGGGGGACACAGCGCGAGAGGGGCAGTGGAGGGGGACACAGCGCGAGAGGGGCAGTGGAGGGGGACACAGCGCGAGAGGGGCAGTGGAGGGGGACACAGCGCGAGAGGGGCAGTGGAGGGGGACACAGCGCGAGAGGGGCAGTGGAGGGGGACACAGCGCGAGAGGGGCAGTGGAGGGGGACACAGCGCGAGAGGGGCAGTGGAGGGGGACACAGCGCGAGAGGGGCAGTGGAGGGGGACACAGCGCGAGAGGGGCAGTGGAGGGGGACACAGCGCGAGAGGGGCAGTGGAGGGGGACACAGCGCGAGAGGGGCAGTGGAGGGGGACACAGCGCGAGAGGGGCAGTGGAGGGGGACACAGCGCGAGAGGGGCAGTGGAGGGGGACACAGCGCGAGAGGGGCAGTGGAGGGGGACACAGCGCGAGAGGGGCAGTGGAGGGGGACACAGCGCGAGAGGGGCAGTGGAGGGGGACACAGCGCGAGAGGGGCAGTGGAGGGGGACACAGCGCGAGAGGGGCAGTGGAGGGGGACACAGCGCGAGAGGGGCAGTGGAGGGGGACACAGCGCGAGAGGGGCAGTGGAGGGGGACACAGCGCGAGAGGGGCAGTGGAGGGGGACACAGCGCGAGAGGGGCAGTGGAGGGGGACACAGCGCGAGAGGGGCAGTGGAGGGGGACACAGCGCGAGAGGGGCAGTGGAGGGGGACACAGCGCGAGAGGGGCAGTGGAGGGGGACACAGCGCGAGAGGGGCAGTGGAGGGGGACACAGCGCGAGAGGGGCAGTGGAGGGGGACACAGCGCGAGAGGGGCAGTGGAGGGGGACACAGCGCGAGAGGGGCAGTGGAGGGGGACACAGCGCGAGAGGGGCAGTGGAGGGGGACACAGCGCGAGAGGGGCAGTGGAGGGGGACACAGCGCGAGAGGGGCAGTGGAGGGGGACACAGCGCGAGAGGGGCAGTGGAGGGGGACACAGCGCGAGAGGGGCAGTGGAGGGGGACACAGCGCGAGAGGGGCAGTGGAGGGGGACACAGCGCGAGAGGGGCAGTGGAGGGGGACACAGCGCGAGAGGGCAGAGGAGGGGGACACAGCGCGAGAGGGCAGAGGAGGGGGACACAGCGCGAGAGGGCAGAGGAGGGGGACACAGCGCGAGAGGGCAGAGGAGGGGGACACAGCGCGAGAGGGCAGAGGAGGGGACCACAGCGCGAGAGGGCAGAGGAGGGGACCACAGCGCGAGAGGGCAGAGGAGGGGACCACAGCGCGAGAGGGCAGAGGAGGGGACAGCGTGTGAGAGGGCAGAGGAGGGGACAGCGTGTGAGAGGGCAGAGGAGGGGACAGCGTGTGAGAGGGCAGAGGAGGGGACAGCGTGTGAGGGGGCAGAGTGTCTGGATGCAGAGGGGGCAGAGTGTCTGGATGCAGAGGGGGCAGAGTGTCTGGATGCAGAGGGGGCAGAGTGTCTGGATGCAGAGGGGGCAGAGTGTCTGGATGCAGAGGGGGCAGAGTGTCTGGATGCAGAGGGGGCAGAGTGTCTGGATGCAGAGGGGGCAGAGTGTCTGGATGCAGAGGGGGCAGAGTGTCTGGATGCAGAGGGGGCAGAGTGTCTGGATGCAGAGGGGGCAGAGTGTCTGGATGCAGAGGGGGCAGAGTGTCTGGATGCAGAGGGGGCAGAGTGTCTGGATGCAGAGGGGGCATTTTTGCATACAACTAAATAAGTATTTCTGTCCTGACCTAAATACTTAT
The DNA here is from genome assembly GCF_038048845.1 of Mixophyes fleayi. Classification (NCBI taxonomy): domain Eukaryota; kingdom Metazoa; phylum Chordata; class Amphibia; order Anura; family Limnodynastidae; genus Mixophyes; species Mixophyes fleayi. Next base: position 112,916,486 of record NC_134403.1, on the reverse strand, counting down.
TACAATTTTTTGACCCAACTACTTCTAAAACAGGACTGCTCAATAATTATTTTGGAGGGGTGCCTTGAAAAAATTTGGAGACTCTAAGGGTGCCGCGAACTACAAAAGTTTGGGAACCACTGCCCTACACTAATCCTGCCTAGTAGGAGTTTCCAGAAAAACCAGTAACGCCTACCTGACCCAGCCCCATAACCAAACTAAGGGCTGCCTCTAGTAAGAGACAGACAGTCAGGGGGCCCACTGTGACTTCTACCCCCCCTCTCCAGCACTTAACTACTGCCATCCTTTGTATGCACAGTAAAAACAGTGGCTGCCAGTACAACCACTGCTTGGGAGACTGGGCACAGCCTGCGGCGATTGTAGCTGGCTCCCTAGAGAATTCCAACGTTGGGAGCGGCGGGCGGCAGTGGTGGCACCACCAGAGCACCTCCGATCTCTTGCTCCAAGCAGCGCACAGCTATCCGTGTTTTGTGCTGCCTAATCAGCACTCTGATAAGCTGCAGACTTCCAGTCTGTATGCGCGCTTCTATCAGAGAGAACGCGGTCCACATACAGTGAAGATGTCACAGACACTTATGGGTTATATTTACTAAACTGCGGGTTTGGAAAAGTTGTTGCCTGTAGCAACCAATCAGATTTGTAGTTATCATTCATTTAGTACATTCTACAAAATTACAGCTAATCTGATTGGTTGCTATAGGCAACATCTACACTTTTTCAAACCCGCAGTTTAGTAAATATACCCCTTGGTCTGTATCCCTGCTGCTACACACGACGTGGGGGGGGGGGGGAGCATACGATGGCTACAGTGAACCGTCTAAGTGGTTCTGACACCCCCAAACAAACCGGCCTTGTTTAGAACAAAATTAGGCTAAAAAGATAAATAAATAAAACAGGGCTGAAAGCCCAAACATCCTACACGGTGGGCACGTAAACTAAACTGGAGCCCAGCAGCAAGGGGAGATATAGAGGGGAGGAAAGAGAGCTAGCTAACAGCATTCTTAAAGTGCCACATGCCTATCTCACTACCACTATACCCCAATGTCCCCTATGGAATGCGGGAAAAGTTATGTTATTTATAAAGTACTGATCTGTTACACAGCAATGTATATTGAGGCCATCGTGACCCTACCTTCTGTTTCATGAAAGTGCATGTAGTTTGTTTAAGATGACCCTGCTAAACTTCCGTTAGAATCTGCCATATTTAGTGGAAGGAATGCCATCTCTCTGCTATGTTCTAGAAAGGAGTTATGGTAGATTTTTAAGAACTCATTACTAGAGTTCATGGACAAAAGGGCAGTAAGTTGGTTGTAAAACAGATCATACCAGCACACCTTTTTCAGTGTTGTCACAATGTGGTGGGATTTGGTCAAGAAAGAAATAAGGTCTAAAAAGTAGTTAAAGAATTTGTGAAATGATCTGTTTTAGGGACCAGCCTGCTAATGAGAAATTGTCAAAACCTTCTGGCCTTCTGTTTCAGTGTTTTATTTCTGTTTTATTTAATAAAAAAATATATATGTTCTGTGTTTATGTCTGTAAGTTCATCTACTGTCATATAAGATCCCATTTAATAGTTAAGGTCCGTATTTGTGTTTTTAAAGAAATCACGTGCCAAATAGGCTTGTTTTTTTTTTTTTTTTTTTTTTTTTTTTTAAAAACGCTACAGTTTGCTTGGTTTACAGAAACTCCGATTAAATTGTGTGGTCGGGTTTACATTTTGGGATCAGTCACTGATGACATCTTAGAGTATCAGCACTTGAACCAAAAACGACTTTAATAAAAAAAATATTTATTTATTTTTTTTTAGAGGGGAAGGAGGGAGAATGGGGTGTCATTATTAGACCAAGTGGTTTTGCTTTGATTAACCCTTTCACACCCACATGTTACAAATAACCAAGTGGTTCTGGTTGAGACATCCAATAAGGCAAATTTTAAGCATCTTTCAAACGTAAAACACTATGACAGTGACCAATGCGATTTCAGGTCTCTAACATCACCAATATCTGACAGTAATGTTGCAGTACATGTGCAAAAAGAAGGTAACCACACGTTACTAATGTGTGCAAGATTTAGATCATGCTCTTTTTTTGTACCACTTAACAATTTGCTCACAAATGGAAAAGACATTAACAAACCATTGTAGTGAAACTGGTGTGATTTTGATACACAGCCTAATATGTATCCTGTGTAACCATTTGACCCTGACAAGACATGCCATTAATCTATTATATTTTAGCTTGGCTCCATCTCGGAACACACTGTACTGTAAATTTATTAATTCCAGGGGTCACTTTTCTGCTGTATGCCAATTCATCTATTGAGCTCAACAAGCTAACACAATGGGTTGAATTCCATTAGGTGTCCTACAAGTCTTGTGACTAAAGTACATCAAAAGAAAATATTCATACAGACTTTGATATACCCCTACAAGAAAACTTCATAAATCACATCACTCAGCAATACAATACTATACATTAAGATGTGTATGGTCTGAGATGGTTATAGAAGTATATAAACATCTAACATCTGGTATTCAATAAGTGAAAAAACAAATGTGCTCTCAAGTTGCAAAAGAAGAGAAAAGAGCGCAAATAAAATGGTAAATGTTTACTAAGTCAAGTTGTTATTTCTGCCCACATGTATGTTAAAAGAGTTACAACAACAACAAAGGGATTACAGGCATTCCAATATAGATTTACTTTTTTAGCAACTTAAGACTTGTGTTAATAAAGCATTTACAGGTGAAGAATATTCTGAGCTTTATTAGTCCTCAGTCGGCTACAAATATCTGCATTGAAACAGATTGGTTTCTAAGAAAGCCAACTCCAGCCAGCCAGCTCTTCAGAAGAGATTATTCATAGCTGCATTGTATTTATATAATGTACAAATCTCCTCGTTCACAGGCTTTCAACATCCTCCCCAAGACACTGCAGGTATTGGTGCTGAAAGCATAAAGACTAGGGGGTATATTTACTAAGCTGTGGGTTTGAAAAAGTGGAGATGTTGCTTATAGCAACCAATTAGATTCTAGTTATCATTTATTTAGTACATTCTATAAAATGACAGCTAGAATCTGATTGGTTGCTATAGGCAACATCTCCACTTTTTCAAACCCGCAGCTTAATAACTTTACCCCCGGATCTTGTTTCGATAAAGCTCATACATTATTTAGGGCACAAAAAAAAAAACTAAATAAGAAAATACAAGATGATATACTATAATGCAACTCGGACAAATCACTATATAAAGATGCCTATGAAAAATGTTATTTGGGTAATGAAACTAGCAGAAATCTCACCCATGCCAGCACCACCAGGGTTACATAGGCTGGAGTTTGACTGTAAGCTGGTGCAATGCACAAAAACTCCAAGTTTGAAAAGGGTCACCGTCAAAATTGTGAATCATTTAAATCTATGTTAAAATGTAGCAATTTGGAGGGTGTATAAACGTGTGAATTTTGTGTAGATACCATTTTGTACATTGTTGCTGTTTTATTATTGGAATATACAGTTGTCTCTTAGTGTTTCATTCCAGATTGGTCTGGAATTTTTATTTAGCAGCAACAGTAAGAAGCTGCATTGTCGCAAAGTATCCAATAGGTGGTCTATATCCCATGTATAATCAGCCAGGGAGAATGAGCGAAACACACCAATCCCAACTAGACAATAAAAAAAGCCTTATCTCAACATTTTTTTTTATTACAAATAGTTTACTACTGCCTATATGCTGTGTACTGTTACCCTGTGTTGTCCCATGCTCTATGTACGGCGCTGCAGACCCTTTGTGGCGCATCATAAATAAACAATATTATTATTATTATTATTAATAATACACTAGGAGCAACATTTACAAAACTAGAGAGAACACAGTACACAATTTTGTGGTTTTTTTTTTACTCTATTAGATTTTTGATAGCGTTAGGGTTTTTTTTAATGTCAGTTTTGCGACTCCTGCTCAGAAATAAGGGAAGTAAAAAGTGGGTGTGGCTTATACAATACCCTATTGCACTTTATTGATAATTTAACTATGACATTTGTTCTGGAAGTTTTCAGCACACAAATTACAGCCTGCTCCAACAGTAGTGTAAAACAGCACAGTGATATAAAGGCGTTTCCAAAGGATAGTGTAGTGTGTTTTCCCCCCTAGTGGTTGTGTAACGTGCATATCACATATTATGCAAATTTGCACAATTTCCCACAATATCGTAAAACACACGATTCATCAGTGGCACAGGGTGAAATGTGGGCATAAAGTATTAGAACATGCTGCATTCATGATCCATCCACTGAATTCTGTGTATAATGGCAAAGTGGTCTGTACAGGGTGCCATTATCCCTATCTGAAGCACTGCTTAAGCTGCACTCACATGCGGAGAAAGGCTGAGACACATAGTATACCCATGTGTACAAGTCCTAATGGACATGCAGCCAGGCTCTTCTGAGCCTGAAAAGGCTGATAAAAGTATAACTTTCATAGAACAAATGTAAACTCCACTACTGTCAAGGTATGGAAACCTTTACCTACATATCTATTAATGTTATTAGTTGATTTTTTATTTAAAGAAACAAAAATGTATTGGCCATTTAAGGTTAACCTAGTATTGTGCATAAAGGATAAGGATAAATCTAGCTTTGAACAAACCGTTCATCCCTAGATGACCAAAGAATCATGTTTTGCTAATATAACCCAACACGGACACATCTAAAAAAATCTGTATTAAATAAAACAAAGAAAACTTATTTAAAAAGAAAAACATGCTTCTATCTATGCAATATGTAGTAAGTAGCTTTTTTTCCCTCCATTTGTCTGCAGACTTCGGGCCAGGGCACATTTATATTTTGCTGTCAAATTTTTATTTTGAGTTTTAGCTGCACATCATAATCTTGGTGACAAAATGTATGCGACATGTAGATAGCATCTGGCTGCTGTGCATAAAACACATTTCAGATAAATCGCTTGTAGGTCTATGTTTACACCACAAGCCGACCAGCTTAAAACCAGTCACACAGCCACTTCATGCTAAATGTAAATGTATGTTTGAAGGGACATGTTATCATTTTCATTTTAAGCATTAGCCATATAACCACTGACTGTGGGATGTCTTCTACCACTTCTGATGAAGGACTTAGGAATATAAGCACATGTACAGTGGAAGGTTATCACAAAATTATATCCAGGCTTTATGTATTAAAATTACATTTGTTGTATTTAATTTTCTTTGTTTGTCAGTCTGTTCAATATACAGCTCTGCAGCGGAGGAACTAATGGGTTTACAGCACAACTAAAGACAGAGACTGACAGCCTTGCTTTTTATAAATACATTCTTTGGATCAGCAAATTCATACACATGGTTGGGACCAAAGATGTCACAGCAACCCAAAATGACTGTAGTTTTAGCTTTTTGACCTATATGATATCCCATCCCATCCCATCCATTACAAAGGACTATGTCAGTTGCATTGAATTAAATGCACAAACAGTATGCCGAGCGAATATTTCACCCTCTCAATCTCACAACCTGAGTGCACATTTATTTCTAGCTGCATTTCCTTTAACTGGCCAACGTGGCAAAAAAAATATCTCACGACACTTCTCAGTTGGGAGACCTTGCATGGGCATTAAATAATTTTGATTGGTAAATACATTTATTTTGGTACAAATCTCCATGGCTGGCCACTACAGGTCACATAACAACCACTTGAACATTTTCAATGTCATTATAACATGGCATTGTCAGTGAAGCTGGCTGACATCTCTCTGAAAGCTTCTTTTGTGCACGGTGAAAATACAGAACGCAGGATAATGAGACCATTTGAGGCTTCAGGCGAAATGATAGCAATTGCCTCTCACACAAAGTGAAGATTCACTTCTAAACTGGATTTCCCAGCTGTGTGTGTCTGATCAGAGTACAGCACAGAGAGACATAAGGTCTGCCTGTTCCAGAAGCTTTTGGGAACAACGGCCTTTTGAAATATAGGCTCACAGGCACAGGAATAAGGCTACAGATGAGGAAAGTAATGTGCTGCTAACAGTCTCTAATCTGGGTTTCTCAATCTGTGTTACATGTACCCCCAAGGGTGCACCCGAAACATTCAAGCGGCACTTTAATTAAACTCAAAATAACAGTTTCATATATAAATAATGAAAACAATATATTCAAAACAGAATAGAAGGGTTTTCTATAGAATGCTGTATGACCACCTTGACTGCTACTTCTGATTGGTTCTCCCACTCCCCTGATTTTCATTTTCGGCTGTATGAGAAGCCCTGGAAAAACGATTGTTTGTAGCAGCTGAGATACTAGGTGGTAGCGATGCTTTAAAAACAAAGGGTTACTTCAGGGGTACTTGGAATAAATGTAACACTTTAGGGGATATTTGGCATACATTGATACACAGTACACATGATACAAAAAGGTTGAGAAACCCTGTTGTAATGATAGTCTGCTACAGAAATATGCCAATTACTGAACGTTATAAGACAATGTTACGTCATATTTTGTATTATGGTGCTAGTTCTGCAGTCTTCAAGCATGAATGCTGGTAAACGTGTTATGTTATAGCAGCTACATGTTCTGTTTGTAACTATACCTTACAGGTTCACAAAGAAGGTAACACTTTGGCTAGCCTGTATTAGTAGTTATCTATTTAGCAGCCTAAATCAGAATAGTGGAACATGGCATGTTCATCATCATCATTTATTTATTTATATAGCGCCACTGATTCCGCAGAGCTGTACAGAGAACTCATTCACATCGGTCCCTGCCCATTGGAGTTTACTGTCTAAATTCCCTAACACACACACACAGACAGACAGAGAGACAGAGAGACTAGGGTCAATTTTGATAGCCAATTTACCTACTAGTATGTTTTTGGAGTGTGGGAGGAAGCCGGAGCACCCAGAGGAAACCCACACAAACACAAGGAGAACATACAAACTCCTCACAAATAAGGCCATGGTCAGGAATTGAACTCATGACCAACCCCAGCGCTGTGAGGCAGAAGTGCTAACCACTTAGCCACTGTGCTGCCAATGCATGGAATCTTTAAACCACAAAGTTTAGGTTTTTCCACACGAGGTATTCTTTCCAAAATTTGCAACACCATGTCTAAAATAATCTAAGTTTACCACACACTGCCCCTGGAGTTCTGCCCTCATTACAGTGTTTAGCAGAGCGATTCACGGTGACTGCAGGAGGGCAGCACTTGTGTGAACAACATTATCACCAGGGAGTAGCAAATATTTGCCTATTTTACCTTTCTGTAGAACAGGTTTCAGGATAATAGATCCCATATCTATACATGAAATGTTAGCTAATGTACCATTATTTAGTTGCTGACCGTGATTCAAAAAGGAAATATTTAAAAGCTATTGTTACTGACCACATTTCTCAGAGTCTGTGTCACTCCCTGCTATGCAGCCCACAGAGAGGCTTGGCCAGTGATTTTTATGGTACAGTAAGAATGTAAGATATTTGTATAAAGCAGCAACATACAGGACACATTTCAAACCACAAAAACATTTCCAGCTTCAGGATAAAATGAAACATTTAAGCTTTGTAAATGTGAAACCATTTTGGCTAAAAAGAGCAGGGACGGGAGATGGGGGTTTCTAGTTATTTCAGAATTCTAATTCTCAAATAACTTGGTTCATATTGCTGTTCTCATCAACTTTCATAGATGCCCCCAACTTTAGACTGCCAGGTTAATTATTTCTCGCTCTATATATATTATATTTCCCCTGCAGAGAATGTGGACACCCTGCCCAGACTGAGAATGTGTGGCCCATCAGGTAATCTCTTGCCTGCAGCTCAAGCATGTGAACTGTTTAGTGATGTAGGCAGCAAGCAGCATGGTGGAGACATGGTCCTTACATCGATGACCCGACCCTCAAATTACACTGGCATTTTTCTTCCTATGCAACGCTGACAGAAAATTTCCTGACTGTGAGAAACTACTACTTCTCATGGATTCTTCTTCCAAGTTCCCATACAACCTTGTAAGAAATCATTACACAATGGATGAGCATCATTCTTATGTGAAAACTGTGAACGAGTATCTGCACGGACAGCAATAATGCAAATTAAAAAACCACTATGAGCGTCATTCTAACAATGGCCCTGTGCAGCATAATCACTGATGTAAGATTTCTGCCACACAATAGCTCTTGTGCTAGAACGATGGCCCACAGGAGCCAGACCCCTGCCAGAATGCAGTTACTCCAAGAGGCATATTTATTAACTAGGACATTTTTGACACAATCATTTGCATTCCTTATGGCAATGATAAGGAATGAAAGATCGTGAGCATTTATTACAAGTGTTCTAGTAAACTCCTCTTTCTGGCTCTCAGTGCAGCGGTCAGAAAGACCATTCTGCAGGTACGGACTCAATCAGGGTCTCCTCCCCTTAATCTATTTAAAGAAAATTGTTTTATATATTCAAGATGGATTAACCTTAGACTCCTTAGAGAGTGGGGCTTCAAGCCAAATGTGGGAGAGTTATGTTTGCTATAGGTGAATATTAAATCACAGATTTACAAATGTTTCTCATCAACCTCATGGTACGAATTGAGAAATGTTGCGGACGACCCACCTATTCTTTTGTAAAATGGAGGTACGTTCCCGCATGGCAGCAACGGAGCACATTAGGCATATATCTTTGTCTTTTATCTGAAACGTTTGAATGGTTCTCATGTGTATGTTATACATATGTGTGCTATAATAATATATATGCACAAATATACATATATGTTAAGCACCTTATTGTCATATGGTGTATACAAGATTATCTATTGGAGTTCATAATAGATATTGATTGTATGATGTTACTTTATACACAGTCATTTAAATAGTATGTCCACCAATATTTTATTCTGTATTACTTTGCTTCAGAATGTCAATTAAAAAAAAAAAAAAAAAAAAGTGTTCTGCAGCTTAGACTTTCACTACCACAATCAGACAGTTTATATCAGACCCAGCTTTTTAGCTGCACCTGTCACTTTTATATATCTCTCCTGGTTGACAGGACATATGCAGGTAGCCTCCAACCACATCTTGCTGCTTACTACATCAAGAATGAAAGTCAGTGTATACAACAATAAGTGATCCTGCATTGTACAGCTGTAGTTGTTATAAAAGTAGCTTTTCTCTTTCAGCCTCAATAACTTTTCATTGTGCTGCAAACAAACTGATGGCTGAAAGTATTTTCTGGATCTGAACAATGGCAATCAATAAGATCAGTATGAGGAGCCACAGCCAATACTCAAAGCTGACTTCAACTGGATGTAGCTTAATAGAGTTTGGCTTGTTAGCACCATAAGACCTCATAGTAATCTATTAATTGAATTCTGCGGTGTTCACTTTGCAGTGAGGACATCTCAGGGTTACACAACATAGCAGCTATGCAACTGCTCCAAAACATGCTGGTAGGTTAATTGGCTGCTGATGAAATGAACATTAGTCTGAGTATGTGAGATAGTGAGTTTAGGCTGTAAGCTCCAATGGGGCAGGGCTGATGTGAGTTCTCTGTAAAGCGCTGCGGAATGGGTGGATCTATATAAATAAATGGTGATGATGAATTGCTCAGGAGTGTAGACCTCTGGGCTCTTGCAGAGACACAGTGGGTCATTGAACATTTAGCTCAAATTGCATAAACCAAGAGCAAATAACTTACTTTTTATTTTATTTTTGCAACATTGATTACAGACTCCAAAGACATGAAACAAACCATTTCAATAACCCAATTTATTTTTTAGTTGCCTATTTAGACCATAGATTAGTGGATTCCAAACTTTCCCAGTTGAAGGCACCCTTAGAGTCTCCATAATTTTTTTAAGGCAACCCTAAGCCAAAATAATTACCAAATAATCCCCCCCTCCCTTGCTTACCACTGGCCCTGGCACCGCTGTGATCATCGCAGTGCAGTTTGGGAACCACTGGCATAGATGTATATCATCTCTCTGTGCAGAGTAAGACCAAAAAATAAGGGTGTGCAATTGCTACCCCATGGTCTTCTCACCCACCAATGCCTCCAGTGACATCATACCATGCCCACAAAGGTGTCATATCTTCCCCTTGCAAGTAAGCCACACCCCCATACTATTTTAATGCAAGGGGATTATTTCCCGTGGCCAAGACTAACAGAAGGATATGTGCCATTGAAAAAGACAATAGCACGCTAGTGGATGGGTAACAAAATACTGGAGAATTGACAAAACCCTAATTAACCCAAATTAATTTATATTTACCCACTGTTACTGACACTAAACATACATATGTGAAATGTGCGTTGCTCCTTTTAACATTCACATGTGTAAAAATTCCCATGCCATGACAGACCTTGAAAGGTTGCATGTCATATGTACCATGCAGGCTGATGAAAGCCATTTTATTCTGCTATTAGCCATCTTACTGAAACAGGCTGGCTGCTGTGTCCTTCAGTAGGAACAAAATATCTCCAACCACAATGACAACTTTTTAATCATTAATCTACAGCTCTGATAAATTACTGAAGTGTTTGCACTTTTGTGAATGTCATCAATATCTTAGTTTAGATTTAGTTACCCTTTAAAGAAAATGTATTAACATAGTGTTAAAACGATGTTTAGAAAAGTTTTTCTGTGTACCAAAAATTCTCCCTCACCGCAACTTTGAATTCAGCATTGGATCATATTTAATTCAGAATTGTAGCAAATAAACCACATTTAAATAAAACATATAAGTGCCAGACCATTGGAAATTAATATGATAGAACTGGGCAAGAAAAACAAAATAAATAAGAAGTCTTACCTCAGACTGTCCTTCCTGGGCACTGAACTCATGTGTAACCCGAATACTCTGAAACAGAATAGCAGAACATACTGGTTAATAATTGCAATTATAATTTTGTAAGCCACACCACAATAAGCTATGCCATAGACAGACTTGGCAGGTTTTGAACAGTACTAGGAGACAGACAAAACTAAAATCAAATACATGATCTATCCAGTATGTATACAATAGCTCCATATACTGTATTTCCTCATTTATTTAGTAAGACATATTTTTATGCAAATTTAGAGGAGTTTTCAAACGATTAATTAGGTTTTCCCTCAATCATATAAAACTGAAAAAAGACATCATATCATGTTTACAAAGGCTCACAATGCCAATTAAGAAAATCCCCAAAAATATGTAAGCGATCCATAATTTAAAGCTACCGTTTGTGCCCATAGATTGATAAAGCACCATCATCTGAACTTACTGTAGCACGATCTAGAACCTGACAGGAGGTGCCAATCGTGCCAGGCACCTCTAATGCCAAGTAACATAGCACTGTACCATCAGCACACTTTGTCACTTCAGGAGATTACACATTGCGCCATTAAACATGAACCATCTACATTTTACACAATATAAAAATATTTAGCTTTATAATAAATATTTTTTAGCCCTTGACGATTTTGTTTAGGTCTCAACTTCCTTCCAGAGATAATTTGGCTAAAGTGAAAAACTCTGTTCTGCTTTGAAAATGTTAATGCTCCAATTGGCTATCTGTTTTGCTAACCATGTTCCCCCATGTGTCCCGATTTTGAAGAATGATGACAATAGGTCAAAGTCTAGTCACCTTTTATCATACCTCTTAGATTGTAAGCTCATTTGAGCAGGGCCATTGTAACCTTCAGTGTGATGCCATTGTATGTAATTTGTTTGCTCCATGATCCAATCAATGTACTGCACTGCATAACACGTCAGTGCTTTATAAATAAAATATAATAAGTCATAAAACGCACCTTAAAAGTCTAGACATATCTATTGGTGTTTTCTTTCTTATTGATATACTTGTAAGATTGTGAACATACACAATAGAAAAACAATTTATTTGAACAAGAGTTTTAGACTCAACCAACACTTGTTAAGAGTTGGGAACAAATACATAGAAAAATCCCCCAGCACACTGCTATAACCAGAAGTTGTTCCTTGATGTATAACTCCACACCTTTCAAACACCTGCTATGAACCTATAAACTGATTGAGCAACTTCCACTTCTGCATTACTTGTCAAGAGCTGCACCAGCAATATATTACTCTGATCCCATACACAAGATGTGTAGCAGACGGTGGTGTTTTATTGAGGAGTAGCAGGGAGCACATACTGTGTAAACAATAGCAAAACAAGCTACACAATGCCGTACTAAAGTTTGCGGTCATTTACACAGCAATATATTCATACTAGTACTTACCTCATCCTTTTCTAGGAACTTGGCTCTTTCTTCAGGGCTCATAGAGATCGACTCATCAAGAAACTTTTTCAAAGCGGAGTCACTTTCTGAAAATACAAAAAAAAACACAAATCTCTCAAAACAGACGGATGGCATATACACAGAACATAGGCATCATAAGCAGCTCTGAGAAACAAAAGGACCCATGTAGCTGTAAAAAAAAAACAAACAAAAAAAAACACCCCTGTAAAAAAGTGATGGGGGAAAAGCGTTTTTACGTTTATTAAAGGTGAAAGTCATAGCTGTTGAACTAATATTTTACATAGTGATTACCACAAGTTTTTAGGAGTAGCCGTGGCTCTGCTAGGATAATCGCGATTCTCTTGTAGTGAATTTTTCATTAAAATTTATTGCAGAGAGAAACTACTTGTTTTCTGCCACTGCAAGTATGTGTAGCTGCCAATGTGAAATATTATAACATATACAGGCACTCACACTTAAAAATCATATACATGCATAAACATATACACACACATATATACACTACGTGGAAACTTTATTAGGCACACCTTTCTAGGACTGGTAGGACCCTCCTTTTGCACCAGAATTCTTTGTGGTATGGATTCAACAAGGTCCTGGAAACATTCTTCAGAGATGCTGGTCCAAGTTTACATGATAGCATCACACAGATGCTGCAGATTTGTACATTTATGCTGCGAATCTCATTTTCCAACAACATCCAAAAAGTTTGTGGAACAAGCTAGAGACGACGTGTATTTAGTGACTTGGCATGGGTTCCTGCCGGAAGTAGCCATTAGAAGATGGGCAGACTGTGTCCATAAAGGGATGCACAGGGTCATCCACAATACTCAGCTAGGCTGCGACACCTAAACAATGCTCAATTGGTATGAAGAGGCCTAATGTGTGCCAAGAAAACATTCCCCACACCATTACATCACCACCACCAGTCTACATTGTTGACGGAAGGCAGGAGGGATCCAAGGAAACATGTTGTTTATGCCAAATCGTGACTCTACCATGTGCATGTCACAGCAAAAATCAAGATTCGTCAGACCAGGCAACCTTTTACCAATGATCAAATGTTTGGTTTTGGTGAACCTGTTCCCAGTGTAGCCTCAGTTTTCTGTTCTTATCCGACAGGAAAGGAACTTGTGTTGTCTTATGCTGCTGTAGGAAATCCACTTCAAGGTTCAAAGTGCTGTGCAGAGATGCTCTTCTGTATACCACTGTTATATTGCATGGTTATCGGAGTTACTGTTGCCTTCTTGCCAGCACAAACCAGTCCGGCCATTCTCCTCTGACTTCTCTCATTAACAAGGTGTGTTGGCTGTTTGGTGAATCATTCTCTGTAAACTCTAGAGATTGTTGCGGGTGGGTTGAGATACTCAACCCACCCTGTCTGGCACTAACAATCATTCTATGGTCAAAGTCACTTATCATTAAGATCACATTTCCTCCCCATTCTTGTATTTAGTCTGAACAACAACTGAACCTCTTGACCATGCCTGCATGTCTTTATGTATTGAGCTGCTGCCACATGACTGCCTTATTTGCATTAGCAAGCAGGTGTACCTAATAATGTGGCCACTAAGTTTCTGTATGAGTATGAATATATATATATATATATATATATATATATATATATATATATATATATATATATATATATATATATATATATATATATATATATATATATACACATATATATATATACATATATATATACATACACACACACACACACACACACACACACACACACACACACACACACACACATTACACAGGAAACCACACACACACACACACACCAAAGTGATATTATAGGGAAGGTGGATTTGTGCACAATAAAATTGAAAAACCTTAAAAAGGTAGATTATTTTTTTTTAGGAGTCAAAGTCCAGAAAAGATAACAGGCCTTTGTAAAATGGGAAAACAGAGACAAAATCACATGTAATCTGGTACTAGAGCACCACTTGGTGGCCACATTCTGACAGTGTTCTTGAAAAATTGAAACATTTACCAAAACTGAGCTTCGCCCTGTTGTTTGCTACTGCATGAATGAGGCCGATTGTTCCACAGGCATTCCTTATCGTTTGCTTCATGTAGTAAACAGAGGAATCCACATCTTGACCGAGGGATTTAATTTTTTCTTCCTCCTCTGCCCTGAATAATTCATACTGACCGAGAAGAAAAAAAATACAGGATTTTTTAAAATCGTTTATTGCTCTTTGTGATGTTATCAAATGTCATATCTGCAACAATTATGGTGACCCTTAGCTAATATTATGTTGTCCTTTAACAGTACAGCCAATGCAAGCCCGCAGCTTTCAACTATTGCACACATACCATTTATATTGCTCACAAAAATATGAATATCCAAAACAAACAGAACAAAGATCATTTAAAAACTTTATACACAAAACAAGAAACACAACAATTTACAAGCAAATAAAAAAGCAGGTGCAAAGAGGCCATTTCACCAAACAGAATTTGTTTGAACAAGTACTTAGAAAATGTTTACGAATTACATTTCTTTATAATTATGGCCAAAGTTCTTTATTTCACTGCTTTTGGGCACAACACATATTTGCTTCCTGGATGTAACTGTATCTAATGCAGAGAGCATAACAGATTTGTCAATTGAAGGGGGTTGACATGTTTAAGTAAAGACAGGACATGCAGACTGCCTATATGCCTGTTTGTGCTATGCATGTTCATGTCAACATTCTAAGGGCTCCCCTACAAAGAGTAAAAGATATACTGTACAGTAGACACAAATATACAGAAGAGGTGTTACTTTAACTCTCAAAATTAAAAAAGTAAATAAGTCAATGGGTCTATAGATTGTGAGCAGGGACCTCTTACTTCTGTCTGTTAGTAATACCCAGTCTCATTTTATTACGGTGTTTCTTCTTAATTGTAAAGTGCTACATAATATGCGGCTGCTATAAAAATAATTGTTATTATTAATAATAATAATGGGCCCAGATGATACACATTCAACAAATTAGAAGAACTAAGAGCAGTGCTTTAATTCCAGGTGATTGGCGAATGTTCCACTACACAAAATAGCAATAGTGAAGAATAGGATAACCTGAGAGTCTCACATCCAGGCAGGAAAATTAATGTTATCAATTAAAACAAATACGGTAAATAAATCGAGGCAGTAAAGAAAGGCATTTTTTTACTACATCACACAGCGGACTAATTCAGAAACTGTTTGGAAGTCCTGGGTACTCTCATGTATTCATTAGCGATATTATTTTCTAAGTTATACAAAGATTTAGAACAGTGTTGATATGCCCAGAAATGCATGGTGATTTATACAAAATAGAGGAATGATTTAAAGCAATGATGAGCCACAGCGGCTTTAGGGTCACACAAAGCCCTAGAGCGTCCTAAAGCGCCTCCCTCTTGTTTGGAATGCCTGACAACATGTTATTACAGATAGGCGTCTCTTGCTTAATTTCTTCATTAAATGTATTGTTTTAGCTTGTTACTTAGCTTAAGGGTAATGTGCGGCCCTTTTGAAGGTTAAAAAAGTTATTATATAGCAATCCTCTTCAAAGAGAAAACCATTGTAAGACAAACAGAAACCGTGTGTCAAGTTCAGCAAGTGTGACCAAACTATAGACCACACAATGTAGCATACTGTCTGGTGTAACCAGTGATCTGTACAGAGGTTCTACTGAGCATCATTCACTTCTTATTCAGGAAGGAAACAATACTTTTCCCTTTCCTATATGGAGTCTTTTGTTTTTTACTGTGTAAATGGATCTCCTGGAGAAAGAACCTAGGATCAGCATATTACCATCACTCTGCAAGTACTCTGTAAGATTATCTGCTCACAGACATTTATTCATGCCTAATAGAGTGTGAATTGGAGACACAGGCAAAGTAGCAGTAGTAATTAAAATGTTATTTGTGATCGCAATTAAACTGCCAGCTGGTCTTCCGGGATACAAGTTACAATTAAAAAGCTTATTGATATACTATCAAAATGATTATACAAGTCTGAAGTTATATTTCCAAAAGCTATCCCTATTTTTAGGCATTTGAATACAAATACCATGAGGTCAATCCATTTAGCCACAAGGTACCGTAGTAACCTAGCAACTATATTTCTGCACACATTACCAGCAACTACAGTAATGAAAACTTTGCTTGCTTTTGCTCGCACCTCTATGTGAAGATCATTACATACAACATAAAGGCAGTACCATAGCTGTAAGCTTATTATGAAACCTCGTGGCTTATTGAATCGGCCCCCACGTGCGCTATCCGTTACCCCTTTGTATTCAAAATAGGGAGAGATAGGAGAAGAAATGAGGAATAATAAGCTGCAGCATGCTGCTTACACAGCCTTATCTGCTCATGAAGTGCCATATACAGGGAATCTGTGCGTGTATCATTACAGTCTCTGCCAATCTGACTTAAAGGACCAGGAATTCAGAGAAAAAATTACCAGTTGGCTGCAGGGGCCCAATAACAACCAATCTAGTCTATTACTCCACCCACAATTTACATCTTTCTGACACTAATGTATACATATAACTTATATCCTCAGCGATAAACATACATACAAGAAACCCTGGGCCCAGCAGCAGTTGCATGGTCTGCGATGTCTATAGTTAACCTCTTAGTTGGTTGAATTTCATGATATCTAGACTAAAGAGCAATGTAGGCTCCACCTAAAATGTATTTTACATGTTCCCTCAGCCCAACTAGGAGAATTGTGGCATTGGTCGAGTTGTTCTGTTCAGTCATGTCCCTGGAATGTTATCCCACACTATAGCTAGATGGGTGGAGAGGAGTGTTAAGTAAAAATTGGGTGGGGTTATCCTACGCATACATTTAGATATAGTTATGATTTGCTTAAGTCCTAAGCTTAGTATAGAAACTAACGAGTACTACAGTCTCACAAGTAATCACAGTTACAACGTTTCCCAAATATAGCAGTGTCCTCCTTATGGTTTTCTAGAGACACTAGTACTGGGTATTACTGTACAGTTACTCACCTTTTCTGTTACTGGGAAGAGAAGTAACACAGCACAGACAGGCCGAGGGACCAGGCTGAGCAGCTCCGGGTCAAGACCATAAACATCTACAAACTGCCAGCTGGCACAAAGACCCAACTGTTTGAGAAACTGGAAAAAAAAATAAACATTAAAAAAAAGATAGTCATAAAACAAGTCCATAAAACAAAAACGCAAAAAAAAAATGCAATTTTGAGGCACTGTAAATGCAAACATTGCATTCGCTTAATTCTGCCAAGCAGAGAAATATCTACTCTAGATATAATTTTAGGTCATACCAAGGGCATGTGTCTGCCACCTGTATCTGTTCTCCGTCTTACTTTTTGATCTTTCTGTATTTGGCCACTGCCTCACAATATAACTCATCCTCAATAATGCAAAATATCCTATTCTTAGAGGATTATCACACTGATTATGATGCTAGGAGAAATCTAGGTAGAGATAAATGGATTGTGACCGAGATACATGAAACAATGACATCTCTACCCACTGATGAGCTGTACACACGGACTTTTCTAGAACCATCAGACAAATTAGGTTAAGCCCTTTGCCCAAGATTTTTTTTTTTTATATGCATCTCTTATTATTTATCAAACAAAGCCAAATTAATAAGCAAACAAAATATAGAAAGCCTTCACTTAGGGGAGAATTCAATTCCCCCCAGATTAACGCAGCATTAATCCTACTACTATTATTACAGTAAATTTAACCCGGCTTTCTGCTCACAGCTCAGGGAGCTGCGAGCAAAAAGCTGGTGGTGAAACTACCGTAACAACGGCATATAAGTGTACCGTAATAATGGTAACAGTGCGCAGGCCTCGTTACTTTTTACAGCAGCGTGTCCAATTGAATTCCCCCCTTAGAATTTCTGCCTTTTAAATTGCAACAAAGATATGTCAAACTATTTTGGAAAATACAGATACACATTAAGGGCTTTATTTAGAGTTGGGCATATTTGTGTCCAAAACATACATCTAAAATGAGTGCAGCACATGTGGTGCATTCAGGCCCGGTGCTCCCATTAAGCAAGGTTAGGCACTTGCCTAGGGCGCCGGGCTCTGGAGGACGCCACAGAATTCTAAAATACTTTAAAACTGTGCGGCGACCGCTGACCATACCTGTCACGGCCGCCGCACAGCATTTCGATGCACGGGGAGGGGGGGGGGGGGGGGGAGGGGGAAGAGGCTATTTTGTCACCACCGCCGCCTCTCTGCTCCGTCTCCTCCACTCCACTTACTAGTGTCAGTGAGTGGAGGGGAGGAGACGGAGCAGAGAGGCGGCGGTGGTGAGACAAGGTAAGGATAGGAGGGAGGAGATTTTTGCGGGGGGGGGGGGGGGGGGCGCCGCTTTTTTAAAAATGCCTAGGGCGCCGTGGACCCTAGAACCAGCCCTGGGTGCATTTACATGTTTATATTGTGTTGCAATTATCTTGAAAGATTTGATGACTCAGCGGCCCGCCTGTAGCTCATCAATGAAGTTAAAGTATGACTGCTGGATAGTCGTTACTGTGTATTTTGGTATTCATACAAATGGTAATATAATAATAATATGGTGCAGAGTGCAACAGTGTGCTGTAACCCATAGCAATCAGTTATTTCTTAGTAGTCTAGATTTTTGATTAGGTGCAATATGTTACTACTGTACACACTTGCTATACTTACACCATGTTAATAAGCCCATTTACGTCTTGATAAAGAAAATGCTTAGACTGCCTTACTAGAATACTGTTCATGTATGTTTTTCAAATTAGTCACCCAGGTGTTCTGCAAGCTGTAAAGGTATTTAACCACATAGAGTTTTATCACACATTAAAGGGTTATCTTAGTGGCATTAGAACCACTATAAATACATATATATCATGTATAAACTAGATGTCTGGAAGCCATCTCATATTTCTTGCAGTATTCAGAAACTTGGCTGATGTAGGCGATAAACAATAACATCACACCAGTGAACTGTCTAGTTACTGTCAAGCTGTCAATTGTGCAGTTATGTTGCGCACAAGTGAATTACAGTTTTTGCGGAAAAGCAGGATTATTCATTTTTATAGTGTGTAGTTTGTTGTTTATTTTAATGCAGACCAATATAAAACTGTGCAGAAATACCATGGAGATAATAGGATTTTTGTACTTACCGTAAGATCTCTTTCTCTGAACACAAGTTGGGGGACACTGCTCACCTTGGGGTATAGAGGGCGCTGTTGGAGTAATGGCACTAAAAAAACTTGTATAGCCTGCGTCCCTTTCCCTCTATGCCCCCTCCACAGGAAGAGCTCAGTTTATTTACTAACCAAGCCACAAGAGGGCGAAAACACATCCAACAGAACTGTCAGAACAAAGGGTGGGAGAGCAGTGTCCCCCAACTCGTGTTCAGATAAAGAGAATTTACGGTAAGTACAAATATCCTGTTTTCTCTTTCGCACTAGTTGGGGGGGGGGGGCACTGCTCACCTTGGGGACGTTCCAAAGATGCCCCTATGGGTGAGAATGCTCAGAATGAGCGGCACGTAAAACTTTACTGCCAAAACTTGTGTCTTTTGAAGCAAAGACGTGAAAACGATAAAACCTGGTGAATGTATGAACAGAAGACCAAGTAGCTGTCCTACACAATTGCTCAGCCGAGGCCCCATGCCGCGCCGCCCAAGAGGCAATAACTGACTTTGTGGAATAAGCTGTCAGACCTTCAGGAACAGGAGAGCGCTCTGAAATGTGCGTCTGCCGGATAGTAGCGGTGACGTATCTAGCCACGTCTGCTATGTGGCCAGCCAGCCACGCTAGCGATCATCATACAGGACTAGAAGGCCATCAGTATTCTGAAACAAAGCTTTACGGTCCACATAAATCCTCAAAGCTCTGACCACATCTAAAGAGACTGAGTCCTGACCAGGCACCAGCAAATCCTGAGAAAGAACCGGCAGAACAATATCCCAATTTATGTGAAACCTTATAAAAATGGGTGTGGCTTGGCAGCCATACTAGTTGGTCGCAGCTTTTATGAGCTCCTCACCAAGGTGGAAAAAAATCTCTCTCCATCGGATGCTTTGAGCCCTCCATTTATCCTGTGAGCTCAGCAGCCATTGGGGGTTGCCCTCCCACTGCCTCAGAGTTTTTGTACGGAGTCTGGGGAGACCATATAACTCAGCATTCTGATTAGGGCCTATTCGGGCACGTAAACGCAGCCACCTGCGACTTAGTGTTCGGTCCCACACCCTGGTTTGACACTTCAGACGGGCCATCAGAAGCCATGAGCGGCCAACCCACGAACTGCTTTAAATGGTGTTCCACTAGAAAGGCAGATAGCCGCCAGCTCTCTTGTGCCAGCACCTCTCTGGACTCACCTGTCTCCTGGCGAGGTCGAACTCCCTGCACAGCAGGCCAAACTGGTTCTTCCAGCCGAGGCTCCTTTATTGCAGACACTTCTCCGGCGGCAAAACCGGAAGTCACCGGCCCTCTGTACTTCCGGTGGCAGTTGCCCAGACTTTCAGTGCGGATCGAGAACCTCCAATCAGTGGGGCACCCCGAGTTTTTCTTTTCACCAGTGGCACGGACCGCCTGCTGAGACCCAACGATCCAGTAACCATAAGGACACCCTGCTGTATTCCTTTGCCTGGCGCTGAAAGTGGCCCATGCATGGTAAGCCACTGTACAATTTCAGTGACCCGCTGGGAGAGTCTATCAAGCAGCTGGTTTTCATGGTCAGTGTCTGATTATGTTCCTCATTTACTTACAAAGCCTGACTTTCCAGTGCTGCTGATTTTCATAGCTTTAAACTTGAGCCTCTGCTGCCACCTAGTGGTGAATTTGAAAGAGTGCAGGCATTACCATTATATATTACATAATCCTTTTCCAGTTTCACTGCTTTAAGTATGCTACAGAATACTTCAGGCTGGCAGGCTGGAGAGTGCAGTGGGATCCATCTGGTTATGCATAACGCCTGGAAAACTACACACACCAAGGTGAATCGGCTCATTTGGGTCCTAACCATGTACCTAAAGATAGTGCTTTGTCAATCTACAAAGGAAATTTACATTATATTGTGGCTTGGTTAGATGGCAGAGTAATCCATCCACTGGGGGGGGGGGGGGGGGGGGGAGTGACATGTGACAAAGCAGATAATCGGTTCACAGCAAGTCTACGCTCAACCTCTGTACCTCTATTTTCTATTTGGTGATCTTGGTGTGGTCACCTAATGAACAAAGATAAGAAAGGCCAGTCCAAGCGGATTCCCAGAAAACCTGCGGATACACCCAGACATCAAGACCTACGGCAATATCTCCATTCTGCAGTTACTCCTCCAGAACAAGATAATAGTCCACAGTCTTCGCCAGAAGCCTCCAACGCCGCAGAAATGGCTACTCCAACTGAATCCACCTCCACTGAATGTTCTGTGAGTACCAATCAAGATACTGGGGCGATGTTGCTATTGGTCAAATCCTTACCAACAAAGGCTGAACTTCCTTTTAAGAGAGATTTTGAATTACTGGAGTCCAGACTTAAAGATACAGTTAAGAAGGAGGTTGCCATCCTACAAGCTGATTTAAACCAACAATCATCTAGAATTTCCACGTTAGAAGATTTCAAACAGGAATCTATGGCACGCCATGATTTTCACAGTGATACTGTAGCTCGACAAGCTCAAGATCTCCAATTGTTACAAAGTAGAGTTGATGGCCTTGATAACAGGGGCTGCAGGAACAACCTGCGAATTCACGGAATCCCTGAAAACATATCCCCAACAAAATCTAATTGCCTTCATCACTAAATTTTTCAATGGAATTCTAGATCAGGACCCTTCCCTTCCACCAGAATCCAATTTGACAGAGCTCTTTGGGCCCTGAGACCACGAGGTTCTCCATCCGAACGCCCAAGTCACGTGATCTGTTGCCTGCATTACTACATACAGAAGGAAGCAATTCTCCAAAAATCTAGGAAACTGGACGCTATAGATTATGACGGCAACAGACTCCAAATCTTTCAGGATCTCTCCTGGCATACTTTGCAGATGCTTTGTACGCTTAAACCCTTGAGAGACACATTACGTACTAAGAACATTAAATATCGCTGGGGAGGTCCTTTCAACCTGCAAGTTTCCAACAATGGAAAGACCGAGTTCCTGAGATCACCTCAAGATATCAATGCATTCTGCCCTCAATAGGGCTTACAATGTCACGAGTCACAGGGACTGAAGGCCACTTGCTGATACTTGTGCTGCTAAGCTAGGAAGCACAGAGTCTAAACACGCCCCAGGTCTTCACCAGGGGCCTCCGCAAGGGAGTTTGCTGCAAGGGACGTGCAGGTTGCTGCCCTCCAAGTTAGCTATCAGCGGAGTGAATGGTGAACAGACGTGGTCGTGCAGGCAGAGGTCAAACCGTAAGAAGCAAATGTTGTATCAAGGGGCAATGCAATTCGGAGTCACCAAGCCAAAGATCAGATACAATCAGGCCGAAGGGAGATCCAGAAGCAGAACCAGGGATAGCCAAGTCGGTATAGAGGAGATCAGTCAGAGAGCAGGAAGACAGGCTGGAATGCTGGAGCATAGGAAGACCTAGGTACTCTGGCATCTACCTAGTGTCAGAGGCAGGTTTAAATAGAGGCACCCTATCCCTGATTGGTGGCAGTGGTGGAGGCGGTCCGAACAGCTGACTGCAGACAGGAAGTAGAGAGAAGAGTCCTGTTGCTATGAAATGGGGACTCGAGACGGACACACATGCGCACGGCAATCCTGAGGAGAGAGGCCAGCGTCCAGACAGAGGAAGGCGTCCGTCCCTGCACGGATGGGGAGTGTGGGGACGGCGCCTGACATACAAGAGGTGCTGCTTCCAGATTGGCAACAGCATTTTGTCTGACTGCATCAGACTAGAAACGAATATTGACAAATGGTGGGAAGTTCCAGAAACGCGATGAAGAGACGTCGAGATCCCCCAGTGTCCTTGGACAAATAATCTAATGCCTTCTGCCTGTCTTCTTTTCAATACATGCCAGCTGTAACTGGGAAACCCCAATGTTAACTAGACGTCTCGTTGGCCATGGATGGTGCTAAACTAAGTTTCCTTTACTACACTTTCTTTTCTTCACCAGACTATATTCACTGGTGTTTTTCCTGAGATGCCAGAGTGGTGGACATCAGTTCCTGCCCTGACTCTCTCCGATCTCTATTCTGTCAGGAGATGACCACATAAACAGACATTGGAGGCTACTAACCCAGACCTCAATTCGAAACTTCATTAAGTTATCACTATTGTTACGGCTATTGGTTTTATTGTTTTTGCAATTTTTGCTACATTTATAAGATGACTGTTAGTCACTGTCGTTAACTCTCCCTTTTCCCCCCCACCGCTGGAAGAAATCCGAGAGATGGGTGAAGCCCCTCCACACCCATTTCCCTCGAGCAATTTGATTGTTTATTATTCGCTATGTCTTTGTCTGTACTTAGGTCTGTTTTTGTCCATAATGTCTTACTCTTCTTGTGACTTTCCTACCCTATCCTTTCCACCAGATTTAATCTATACAAATCTCTCATTACTTATAAAGCCCAAGGTCACTTCTCTATCCAGAAACGGTGATTCGATTGTTCTGCCTTGATGGCATCAGAAGTGCTCTTTCGGGAATACTCGGACCCCCCTTGACAGCCCAATTTAAACTAGTCTCAATCAATGCCAAGGGTCTCGAACTTCCTGAGAAAAGATCACGGGCATTAAAAGAAATGACACCTGTTAGCAGATGTAGTATTCATCCAGGAAACACAATTTAAACAGGGAGCTGTCCCACGGCTCTCAAATAGCTTGTATACTAGCTCGCATTTTAGTAATAGTGAGGGCAAGACTCTAGGAATTGCCATTTTGTTCCCTTAAAGACTCCTTTGTTGAAGGAAGAGCACTCCTGATAAAATGCCGCCTATTGATGCAACATACACTTTTGTTAATTTATATTTACCTAATCAAGGTCAACCACTGTTTATAACACAGGTATTAGAAAAACTTGTACATGCAGATTGAATTCTAATTGTGGGAGGTGATTTCAATTGGACCCTACAACCAGAACTTGACACTTCCAATGGTCGGACGGGAATATACGGAGATCTCAACACTGTAAGGTTAGACCAGTGTTGGCCAACCTGTGACACTCCAGGTGTTGTGAAACTACAAGTCCCAGCATACCCTTCCAGCAATAAGCTGCTATATATTGGCAAAGCATGCTGGGTTCTGTAGTTTCACAACACCTGGGGGTAAATGTATCAAAGTCCGGTTTTTCCATCTCGCAGGAGATCAGCGATTTTTCAGCTAAAATTTAAAGCGGAGATGGCTTGTAAAGGCAACTTGCCTTTACAAGCCATCGCCGCTTTAAATTTTAGCTGAAAAATCGCTGATCTCCTGCGAGATGGAAAAACCGGACTTTGATACATTTATCTCCTGGAGTGTCACAGGTTAGCCAACACTGGGTTAGACGGACACTCCACCCTTTCTTTTCCCACCCACATGATGTATACTCACGAATTGACCATTTACTTCTTTCACATAGGTTTCTTCCTAAACTCTTAATAACATCCATTGGTCAAATAACTTGGTCTGACCACGCACCTATATCACTGACTTTTCAACTACCACAATCCATGACCAGAAAATGCACTTGGCGCCTCAACGGATTCCTCCTGCAAAGCACATACTGTAAGGACCAATTGGCCACTGCCCTGCACGATTACATCACGGACAATGTTACCCCTGATGTCTCCAAAATTACTATTTGGGAAGCGCACATGTGTCATAAGAGTTAGACTCATTGAACTAGGTTCCCGCTTTAAGAAAGAAAACACCGCTCACCGTGACCAACTATTACAACAGATTAGAGACCTAGAGATGACACATAAATCCTATACGACTAGAGACCTGTTAACTAGGTCTGATGGAGGCGAGGGCTGCGCTTAATTATATGATAAAGTTAAATTAGATTTAAGTAGGTGCCGCCACCGTTTCTTTCGGTGGGGAAACAGACCAGGTACTATGTTGGCAAGGGCCTTGCATAAACAACGAGCTAAGGAATATATTGCCTTGATCAAAGACGGTAGAGAAAGGGATTGTAAACTAACTTCACTGAGGGGGGAGTTGAGGGAGGCAATCAAATCCACACCCTCGGGCAAGAGCCAAGATTCCGATGGCTTCTCCATCTCATACTATAAGACTTTTAAAGAGTAAGTAAATATCCCTGATGGTGCCGACCTTTAACGCAATTTCTAAGGATTCTTTTTTCTCCTCACAGTCTGGAAGTACATATAATGGTGATTCCCAAAGACGGGAAGGACCCCTCTCAATGCACAAGTTATAGGCCTATCTCCTTGCTGAACGTAGCTATTAAGTTATATGCAAAACTTATTGCAAATAGATTAAGATCGCTACTTCCAGATGTGGTCCACTCAGACCAGGTGGGCTTTGATCCGGGTCATGAGGCACGGGACAACACCACCAAGGTGATAGATATGATTCATTTGGCCTCACGTTCAGCAACAGCATCAATGCTTCCGTCTACCAATGCAGAGAAGGCCTTCGACTGTGTAAATTGGCTTTTTATGAGAGGAATCCTTGAACACCTGGGCTTAGGCCCGATGGGTCTTTATAGAATTCTAGCACTTTACCAACAACCTACGGCCCGAATCAAAATTAATGGAGATCTTTTGGAACAAGTTGTGATAAATAAAAAAGGCACTAGACAGGGGTGTCCACTATCACCGCTTATTTTTGTATTGTGTATGGAGGCGCTAGCAAGAGCTGTCAGGGCCAACTCGAGTATATCGAGAATACAGGTTGGCGAAAGAGAACACAAACTTGCTTTATTTGCAGACAATCTCTTAGCCGTTATTACCAATCCAGTCGTCTCTTTACCCAACTTTGTCAAAGAATTTCAAAAGTTCGGCTATCCAATTTTAAAATTAATTATAGTAAATCAGTGGCTATGAACATCAAGACCCCAGCCTCAATGGCGGAAGGCCTAAAATATGCCTTTCCTTCTATTTGGCACCCTTCCCAACTGAGATATTTAGGTGTTGCACTCTCTAGAGTAGAGATTTAATCACTGTTCCTCGAATCCCATGGTGCTACACTACTTTGGCTTCCCAGCATACCCAAGATTTCACATCCTAGATTGGGACCCACCTTAGCAAAAAGGTCCAAGCTCAGAACTCTCACATTTCCTCACCAATCTCCCCGCTAACTCCATTATTCAACAATCCAATGTCCCCCCCAGGGACTACTCCATCAGTATTTGATAAAACGCCTCTGGATGAAGCGACTATTTTCCTGGGTGAAGGGAATGCCAACTTAAATAGTTGGCCTCAAAGTTGCCAACCCTCGGAATGAACACCGCTGAAACTGCCTATTGTTCCGCCCTTTCATGATCTTTGACACTTCCTTCATGGCATGGCAGGAGGACTCCTTGTTTCTCCTTGATGATTTATGCAAGCTACAGCTGTACCATTGTCAGACTCTATTCAGATTGGCCGACGTGCCAGGAAGGACTGTGCCTGAACTAGAGCATTAAATAATGCCCGTAGTTCTAGAACATTAATGGCCATCCAAGTCTCTTGAAAATCTTAGGTGAAGAGTGACTGCACCTCACCCCAACAAGCTGGCATCTGTCGTTACCACGGTCCAGCCCGACACAGAGAAAGGATGCCCCTGTGTTAGGATGCCCCTCCTCAGCCACCAGAGAAGAGACAAGCGTGTTGTCTGTGACAACCAAAAGACCTGCATTTCTAAGTGGGGATCCAACCTTGACTACTTTGCCAGAATCTCTTGCTGGAACTTGCGCAAATGGAATCGAACAAACTGCAGAGCCTCGAACGAGGAAACCATGTGACCCAGTAGCTTCATATACTGAATTACCGAGACGAGATTTAGAGATCTTTCACCTGATGCCGGATCTTCCGCACCTTGTCTGAAGGGAGAAAAACTCGATGACAATTTGTGTCGAACAACAATCCCAGGAACACCATACGTTGGGTTGGTATCCAACTGGATTTCTGTAGTTCATCACCCATCCGTGTTCCTGCAGAATGTCCCTGGTCAGCTGCAGATGTGACTGAAGCTGTGGTACCGACTCCGGTAGAGGTTGCAAGAAGTCATGCTGCTTATCTGTCTGCTGGCTTAGGGGCAGGTCGGCGTCCTGTCCAGGCCTGTCTGTCTCTTTGTCCACCTCCCCTTGTAACCGGGGATTGGCCTCTGGAAGAATTACCTCTAGAGCGACCGACAAACCGAAAGGAGCGAAAACGCCTCCCTTTTGCTTTTGGCGCAGCTACCGGAAGAAGAGCACTTTTCCCCCGTTGCTTGAGCAATGAATTTGTCCAAAGGAGAACCAAACAAAGCCGCTCATATGGGACATATTACAAAGCTCTCTAGGAATCAGCATCCGCCTCCCAAGATCTTAACCACAATCTGCTGCTAAGGAAGAGGTTTTTGACAACCCCTGACCCGCATCCAGAACCACATCCCCTAAATACTAAGCAGCATCTTTAATATGCTCTGCCAGAGGAGCAAACTCAGTCTTAGCCACGCCAGACTGAATTCCTGCATGATGGGATGTGGCCCATTTTTTCAACAGCTTTAACGGCCCAAGCCGCCACCTTCACCGGGCGCAGGGACACCCCAGATGCTAAATAAATTGATTTTAAAAATTGCTTCACACTTTTTGTCAGTGCTATCTTTAAGCGACGCTGCATTCGGCAATGGAAACAGTAGACTTCACCAAGTGTGCAATAGGAGCATCGATACTGGGATGAGTCTCCATGAACCTACCTCCGAATCTGGAAAGGGGTAGAAAAGTTTGTATCGCCTGGGAATCTGAAATTTAATATCAGGCTTAAGTCTGGCCTCGTCCAAAATTTCCAACAGTTGTGCAGAAGGAGGAAAGAAAATTATTTTCTTTGGTCTTTTAAACATGAAGGTCTGTGATACAGATTGTTCCCATCCAATATGTTAAGAACCTGCCTCACTGCTAGGAAAAGGTCCTCAATCCTCAATGCCCTGTCTATTGGACATATCCTCCTCACCTGTGGGCAAGTCCTCAAAGTCAGAATCCTCTAGAACAGTGATGGGCAAACTTTTTCAGGAGCAGGCCAAAAAAAAAAAAAAAAGGAAAACTTTATGCGGGCCAATATAATTTACAAAAAAGCTCAAATATCTAAATATATAATACAATTTTTTGGAACAGGAGGGGAGGGGAGGGTGTTATATAGCAGTGTTACCTCTATAAGTGCAACGATCGTACAGACACAGCACTTATTTCAGCAGGTTGTTGCAGATCCGTCTTTCTGGTGAGCCACTAACTGACAACACAGCAGCCAATCGAAATCCGTTTTAGTATATGGCCCAGCCCATCTCTTCTCACATGACTTTCAGCCATTAGGGGGCGGGCAGGTGTTTGAGTGATTGACATACGAAGTGTCCTTTTAGGAAGGATGATGAAGTGCAATGGAGGAAATAGCTGGGAAGGCATAAAAATGAAGGTTCTGACACACAGGGTCGGCCCTATTAATTTTATTCATATTTTAATGAAATTTTTTAAAATATTGGCGGGCCGGATAGAACCTCTAAGTGGGCCGAATCTGGCCCGCGGGCCGTAGTTTGCCCATCACTGCTCTAGAACATCACCATCTCCCAATTTCGGATGGATCCGTGTCCGAATCTACTAACTCATGGGCAATAGGCAGACCCAAGCATTTATGCCGTCCACCTGCCATACTCGAATTAAACAATTTTTCATGGGAATTAGACACTCTGGTCAACACCTGCACAGATTGTTCCAAACAGGCTACTGGGAGACCCGTGGACCACTCTGCAGCAACAGAGACGCCTGTCCCAAAGGAATGGAGTCTGTGGAATGCGTACCCTCAGAAGAGGAAAAACGTATCAGCACCTACCGTCCCCAAGCGTGGGTTGTCTCTCCTTAATTCGGCAATAGACAGCTGCCAGCTCCTTGGCCCACGATGTCCGCCACACCCGCAGACGCGCGCCCGCCCAGATCCTCAACCTTGCATACTGTGCACAGGACCCCCTGGTCTGACCGTTCACCAGGCAATCTAGACTCACACCAAGTACAGGTGTAGTACATTACAGAGACAGCCTTGGATTTAGGACCGGTCCCTCTTTCTGAGCAAAACAGGAACGTAAATGAGAGACACACTGTAGAACTATCTTATAACAAAGAAGAACTGTACAGTATATGGAAAACTGTAACACTATAAAAATACACAATAATACAGTGCTTAAGCTAGGAATAGAACCAGACGTGTTCTGTAATGTACCCCCACAGGATGTACAGCAGATAGAAAACACACAAACACTGAAAAAGATGTAAGAAACAGCAAAGCCACTTTATCTACTGGTTCTCAATCCCCAGGGATGTGCCTGCATCTGAGTGTCCTGCAGGCAGGGGTGGAAATGGCTTATGAGGTTGCCAGAGCCCTGGAAAAAAACAGGTGAGTTAGTTATTACCCAACCACGCCCACTTAAATCTTTGCTGGCCTGCACAAAACAGCTCCCCACCAGCATAATATGCCTCACTACCTGTTTGCACCGCAACTTCTCCACCAAATGTTGGCCGACAGGCTGGGCAACTGGACTGCAAGCAGCATTGACTCCACAGCAGTCACGGGCAACCGGAGCATGATGCCACGGCTCCCGGGGCGGCCCGCATCGCCTCCCTGGGAGTGGCTGGGTCCTGGACACTACCAGAGAGCCAGGTGACCCTTTTTCCTAAGAGCCCTACATAAATTTATGGGGGGTGGAGGGGTGGCACTAAAGCGCCTCAGGCGTTCGCCCTGATGTAGCCATGGTCAATAGAGAAAACTATTTATAAAAAACCTCTAAGACTAGACTAAAAGTGTGTTACTCCGTAGGCACCAAGAAAAAAACAGAGCTCTTCCTGTGAAAGGGGCATAGAGGGGAGGGGAGCAGGCTAGACAAGTTTTTTAGTGCCATTACTCCCACAGCACCCTCTATACCCAAAGATGAGCGGTGTCCCCCAACTGGTATGAAAGAGAAGTAAATAAGAAGCTGGGGTTGCAAATAAATAATACTGCATATAGAACAATTTATAACGTTCTAGGCCTTAGTAGATTTTTTTTTTTTAAGGTTTTCTTCATTTTACATGACGTTTATAACAAAGAAGTACAAATGTGACTGAAATTGAATACTGTAAAGTGAACAAATAAAAAAAAAAAATGACATGTAAGTAATAAACAATGAGATCAGAAAATAATACAGAATAAGCTCTTAAAATGTTGTTTTGCTGAAATCAAACAGGAACCATAAGTGTGGGAGAAAATTCAAAAACTAAAAATAGAATTGTAACTTTCAGTGAAAGGAAAACAACTCCTTTCAGATCTTCATTTATAATAAATTTTCCACTATCATACAACCTTCTGGCCAGTCTTGAACCTAGGCCAGAACAAAGACTTCAACTTCCATTCGATGACCAAGGAATGATGGTACTTGTAGTTCCACAACAACTGAAGACTACAAGTTATCCATCTGTGTACTACATTATTGGTTGCAATAAGGCACCAATGAATGTACAGGTAATGGATTGGACAAAGAAATGGAAACACTTGGTTATACGAGGGACACCAAGCATATTGAAAGTAAAGATTTTTCCCACAGATGTGGCTGTGGAAGTTAAAGTAAATAAAATTCCAGCATGGTCATAAAATGCTGGATTGCCCTAGTTTCCTATAATCGGGGCTAGCATGGCTGCAAGAAGAGACTTCTGACTCTGAAAGACTGGAAATTTTTGGGGCAGGTTTGGCAGGAGCTTTAGGTGACTAAGACAGCTCAACTTGCTAATATTTCATGAGCAACACAGTCTAAGGTGATGTCAGCATGGAGCAACAAAAGAACAATAACCCTTTGGCACAAGCACACGGTTTAATCAAAAATGGTCCAGCAAAAACTCCTATTCATAACACCTTGGGAGTTCAGTGGGGCAAAAAGCACAGACAATGGGCTACTGAGCAGTGGATGAATAAGTTAGATGAATCATCCTTCACCATATCCTCTTCCCTAGCAGGAGCCCCAGTGTCTGTTTTTCATGCAGAACTGGCAAACCAATAAAGTTCACCATTTTCAACAGTGGCAAAGAGGATTTTGTGTGCAGGATAACCGATTTTGCCTTACTGATGGTTTCAAATAAGAACTGTACCAAACACCTCCTGTATGATACTTAGTTTAGTCAAATTAGATAAAGAAACATGGAAATTCACATGTCCATTTGTAGCACAATGAATATGATACAGTAATATTCAAGTCGAGAAATTTGAGTTTCAATAAATATATAAAATGTCTACCAAGCAACTTGACATAGAAGGGAAGCGATGGCAGGTTGTCTGGAGCAAAGAAATCCCAGATAATGGGTACTTAAGCCTAGCTACATTTTCTACACACACAATTAATAGACACCTACTATTATACGAACTTTATGTGACATAGTTACTATACCTTTTTACATTAATGGTAGCAATGAAAAAAAGCAACACAAAAGATACAATAAATAGAGATTCAGTATAGCTTTAATCAGGGTTCATCATCAACTCAAGAAAAGAGCATGGAGAGGACTTTCATGGGAGTATATTACAAGGAAAATTAAAGTGCACTTGTCACCGTTACACACAGTGGACACAACCATTTTGTGGCCTATAAGGGCCACAGTGTTGTCACAGACAGACAAAACAAACAGATAGGTTGCATTATAATACACCGGCTTCCCGAACTACAGAAAAGTCACAGCACAAGATAGGAAAATATTCATTCTGCTAATCATAAATACATATTTGCATATGTAAATATATTATTTAGAGAGCAGACAAATTACATACAAATAAGGAAAAAGGTATAAAAGACAATGTATAAGGCGTTAAATGATAATGTAAATGACAAAAAAAAACCCAGAGGTGAAAATATCCAATACTGTACATCACAGTAAATAAATGCTTCGCAGTTATGAACTACTGTAACCTCAGCGGTCATGGGCTGGGCGCTCTCTCCTTGTGTCCCCTCCTCCTATTTATGTCTCATGCATAGTACTGTGCCTCATCCCTCATTTTTGTTTTCTGTCTATTCTGTTTTCTCTTGTTCTTCCTCGTGCTCTGTCCCTCTCTCGACCTCCTCCATGTCTGCACTCCACTATCTTCTGTTACCCCTGCATTTTTGTCTATGTCACTTGTCATGTTATAGTATGTCTTGTCAATTGCATTGTTATACTACATCGCTTTATAGAATGTCATCTGCTTGTCTTACCCGTTACATGCTACCTACTAATTATAACCCACCATTTAGAGAAAATAAGTATTGTAGGACAGATGCTTACGACAAATATTAGCTATTTAAAAATAAAAATATTTTAAAAGGTGGCATTAGATTTTAAATGCCTGCACTTTGGTAAAGTCGCTAAAAGAAAGTGAGAGTAGGTAATGCTTTAAAATTGCTTCCCACCTATCACACAGGTAGGGCTCATAACCTATCTCCGACAGTGCAAAAAACATGCGTTTATAGAAAGTGATTTATGCTATGCCGTCAATGTAATGCACTGTAACATTCACTAGACCACTAAAATATAGATGCTACAAGAATCCCTTCCTAAAAATCCTTTCCTTCTGTTAAAGCTTCTATTCCGCACAGCAATTCATCTTCTAACTTATCCCAGACAATGATGCCACAAACCTCTCAAATGAACACCCATATCTTAAAAGACATTAAAAGAATATCATACAGTCATAGTCTGTAGTCTAATGTTCAAGAAACAAAAGTTAATAAATAATTCTGATCCATCTGCAAGGCTGGTCCCATTTAAGAAACATTGATATAATTACCTCACTCCCACCTACAGAACTTCATCCATGGTGTTACCCACCTACAGTACTTCTGATGAGACTTTCGTCCAGTAAAAAGCAATCTTTTAGCGCTCGCTGAAACCACCTCTACATTAGAGCAAATCCTATTCCCACTTGTACACCCTCACCCCTGACCTAATCTCCACACTGAGCCACACTCACTCCTCATGTCTAACCTCACACTATATTGTAATCCACTCCCTAGCCTATGTTTTCATGTCAAACATTATATTGTTTTCCTGGTTTCATATATGCACTGTGGCACCTAATAAATGAACTAAAATAATAGTAACGAACCAGAACGTAATCAACCTGTTACTTGTCGAAGGTAAAGATTGTGGAAATTCCCAACATGGCAGAACTGCAGGCCGTAAAGTGCTTTCTAAATCTTAACATGGATTTTTCTTATGTTTAACTGCTACCATTAAAATTTATATGTATTATAATTTTAAATTAGTGCTCATATTGGTATCCAAGTTTTCTTTTTTTTTTTTACATCACTTTAAATTTATAAATAGTGATAGATAGACAAGTACAAGAGAAACAATAAAACAACTTGTCAACTTGACATCAAACACTCACAATATGTAACACTCACAGGGGTTGATTGTTAGATAGACATCTACTGCTACATAGATGAGGGGTAGTGATGGTTTACACATCCATCAATCAACAATTACCTATAACACTTTTATGTTTATGGGTTTAAAGTATATAACAGTGGGGATGGGGGAGGGTGTTAATACAGGTTATAAAATGTAGGGGGGGGGGGGGGGGGAAATCGATGAAAAGGAGAAGGGAGGGGAGGGAATGATTAGCAGAGAGGAGACTGGGGGCGATATAATGTTATGAGGCTCCAATGAGAGGAAAATTGCTATACTGGTACCAAAGTCTCCAAGTTTTGTGAAAGGCAGATACTCTGGGTCTGAGCCATTAAGGAAAGGAAGGCAAAAAAGGAGTAAATGTTCTCTGGGACAAACCATGTTACAATGCAAGGGGTGCAAAATAGTTTATTATTTTGCACATACGTTAAATACTGGCTGCTTTTTCATCTAGCACACAAACACTTGATAGCTTTATTTTTACACTGCAATTTAAAGTAGATCTAGAACATGTCCTACCCAATCTAGAAATCAGTCCCCACATTTTAAATTTACCTCCCCCCTCCAATGCAACATGGTTTTGCCAAGGTGCAAAGTTACTCCTTTTTTATGCTTTGCTCTCTTAACGACTCGGGTCCTCATTGTCAAGTAAACGGGATAGGTATTCCACTGAGGAAACAAACTATACGATTTGACAAGACAGAGATGCCTGCTTCTTCCATTCTCTCGCCAATAGACGCTTCCCTGCATTATTTATGTGGATGATGAACTTAACCACACGTTAGTTAAGCGAATCAGAAGGCTTATTAAGAAGCAGCATTGTTGGATGTACAGATAGTTGAAGTTATGTTATTTGGTGAATTAGGTCAACAACCATAAGCCAGAACAGAGCTATTACAAGGCAATTCTACCATATATGCATAAATGACCGTGTTCCCACAATTTCTCTAGAAAAGGTTAGAAAGTCCAGGGAAACATCTTTTGCAGCTTAGATACCATCTGGTATATATTTGATATACATTTTGCTCTAGAGCTACTTTGTTTGAAGCTTTGGCTACTCTGTCTCATGTGATGATTAGGGGCTAGATTTACTAAGCTGCGGGTTTGAAAAAGTGGGGATGTTGCCTATAGCAACCAATCAGATTCTAGCTTTCATTTATTTAGTGCATTCTACAAAATGACAGCTAGAATCTGATTGGTTGCTATAGGCAACATCCCCACTTTTTCAAACCCGCAGCTTAGTAAATCTAGCCCAAGGTCTCTTTCCCAGCTAGCCTTCATGAGGCTCAGGAGATCACTGCTCAGAGCAAAGTACTGAGTTATAGAGGATGGGGATCAGGGACTGATGTGAGCGAGTTCTCTGTACAGCGCTGCGGAATTAATGGCGCTATATAAATAGCTAATGATGATTCCTTCCGGTTTACTGAATAAGTACAGATGCGCTCAATCTGCAGTAACCATTGCTTCTATCCCAAATGGGCTTTTTCAATTT
The DNA here is from genome assembly GCF_038048845.1 of Mixophyes fleayi. Lineage (NCBI taxonomy): Eukaryota > Metazoa > Chordata > Amphibia > Anura > Limnodynastidae > Mixophyes > Mixophyes fleayi. Next base: position 112,881,260 of record NC_134403.1, on the reverse strand, counting down.
CAACCCATTTTATCCACTCCAGGGCCTGAATGCCACAGAAATAGTTGACTCAGTTGTTTAGGCCTGATATTTCCTCAGTAAGGGAAGGTCTAAACCTCCTGATGTTGGCAGGGTCAATCCACACATTCTGGGTTTCTTACAGCCCCATATAAATATACCACACTGTGTTTGGAGGGAATGGAAATTATGTTTCAAGATAAATATTTGAAAGGTTTGATAAGATAGAGTAATCGTGGAAAGGTGTTTGCTTCATTGCATTAACTACCTATCAATGAGAGATACATGGTGTATTATGATTTTAAACCTTGTATACTTTTAATTAGTAGATGAAAATGAGATTGAAATAAGTGGTCGTAGTCCTTAGTTATGGAAGTAATCAAATATTGAATAGTTTTTGGGTCTCCATTAAAAATAAAAATTAATTTCTAGTAGCTTTTTGTGGGCAGGTAAATGAAATGTAATGGCTTCCGACTTGAGTTGTTGATTTTGTAAGCCTGATATTGTACCATAAATGTACAGTTTGTGAAACAAATATGGGAGGGAGATTTGTGGCCTGGTTTAGGTTAGCGATGTGGGTCTAGTTGAACAGCCTTGATGCTTGGGTTAGATCGTATTCTGGCTGCCAGACGTACGATACATAAAGCATAGATTAAAGGGGAGAGTGGGCAGCCTTGCCTTTTCACACTTAAATCTTGTCGAGTTCAAAGCAGGTGCGGAAATATAGTGCTTGTATGGAATGGATGATGTCTCCTATAAATGAAATGTTTTAAGACTCTGTGGACAAGTCAGGACCAAGATAACCAATTGAGAGTCTTCTTGGCATCTAGTGCAAGGATGACTGAGGGCAATTTACGATCGTCAATATAGTGTATGAGGTTGATTGTTCTGCGTTTATGGTCATTCTGTTAGTCTAATCACTAAAGTTTTGGCAAATAGCTTCGGATCAGAAGGGGGATTTGTCTGTAGTTGGGACAATTTAATGGGTCCTTGTTTAGTTTAGGAATAACTATAATGTTAGAATGAGTGGTTTCAGGTTGGAAATGAGCTCCTTGTACTATTTCATTCTAAGAACTGGAACAGAAGGAGGGAGAGGGGATTTAATGGTTATCTGTAATTGTCTATTGAGTTTGATGAGGTTTGCTTGATTCAGCTCGGCAAGTTTACACAAATTCAGAAATATTAATGGAATTAATATTGTCTGTGGGTTTATTCTGAAGATATTCTCATCAAGGGATTTGTAAAATTCCCGAAGGATTTGTTAATTGTGCGAAGGTCATAAACTACTTTTTCTTTCTTGTTTCTTAAGGATGGAATTCTTTGAGATACTCTTTTTGCTTTAAATTTGTTGGCTAGGAGAGTATCTGTTTTATTACTCTTATCAATCATTTTCTTATTGAGCAACTGTAATTTTTGCTCTGTTTGCTCAATTAATAAGGCGTTTAGTTTGTCTAATCAGTTGTTAAGAGATTTCTGATGAGTGTGTAAGTCTATGTGTATTTTTAGATTTTGAATTTCAACTAACATTGCATTTTTTTTCTTTTGTCTGCCTAGTGTTAAATATGTATATATTAGCTATAGTATTGGTACTTGTGTTTTAATTGCTTATGTCTGCTAAGAGATGAGAAGAGTATGCTTGGGGCTATATACAGCTATATGGATGGTGAGGAGAAAAAGCAGCAAATTGGGGCAAAAAAAAAGTTACATTTGGATCTCATTTCCTGTACCATTAGTTTAGCACCATTAACATTATTATTTGACTAGACCCAGCCTCAATCTTACTGTAAACATTTTGGGGTCAGATTTTTATATATATATATATATATATATATATATATATATATACACACACACACATATATATATATACACACACACATATATATATATATATATATATATATATATATATATATATATATATACACATACATATATATATATATATATATATATATATATATATATATATATATATATATATATATATATATATATATATATATATATACACATATATATATATACACACACACACACACACACACACTAAATTGATTTGACCTTGGAAGCAAACACTGATCTGATAAACTTCGTAACCTCAGTGAATCACCCCATTTTCCCTCCGCTGGAAGCCAGCTGAAACAAACATACTCTTTTGATTTCTACAGTTGTGGGCAGCACAGTGGCCTAGTGGTTAGCACTATTGCCTCACAGCACTGGGGTCATGAGTTCGATTCCCGACCATGGCCTTATCTGTGTGGAGTTTGTATGTTCTCCTTGTGTTTGCGTGGGTTTCCTCCGGGTGCTCCGGTTTCCCCCCCACACTCCAAAAACATACTTGTAGGTTAATTGGCTGCTATCTAAATTGACCCTACTCTGTGTGCGAGTGTGTGCCTATATTAGGAATTTAGACAGTAAGCTCCAATGGGGCAGGGACTGTGTGTGAGTGTGTGTCTATATTAGGAATTTAGACAGCAAGCTCCAATGGGGCAGGGACTGATGTGAATAAGTTCTCTGTACAGTGCTGCGGAATTAGTGGCACTATATAAATTAATGATGAAGAATAAAATGTGTTTTGACAAAACTGTGTGCGGCTTCAATGTACAGAATAATGTAGGATATAGAATACAGCGAGCCTAATTCATTAAGGAAAATAAAGCCCAAAAAAAGAAGTAACTTTGCAACTTGGCAAAACCATGTTGCATTAGAGGGGGAGGTAAATTTAAAATGGGGGGACAGATATATAGTTGGGAAATGGAATGTCCTAGATCAACTTTAAATTTCAATATAAAAATAAAGCTATCAAATATGTGTGCTACATTACAAAGCAGCCAGTATTTAACTTATGTGCAAAATAATAAACTAGTATGCACCCCTTACATTGCAACATGGTTTTGCCCAGGAGAAAACTTACTCATATTTTTGCCTTCCTTTCCTTAATGAATCAGGCCCAACATGTGTAAAAAGCCATAAGTGTTATATATGCACAATACAGAATGGTACAACAACTTGATATTTTTAATTCAAAAAGCCTCCTTTGCTCGCTACCAGATTATACTTTTCTATTTAAATAATAAAATATTTAATGTCATGACAACAAAGGCTTGCTGGAGTTACATTTTAAAACAAGATGATTTACATTGGAACTGTAAATACAGAATTTACAGACTATATATAATATACACATTGCATTATCATTTTCCAGAGCATGCTGGTTCAAACTTGGAAAAAAAAAAAAAGCCAAGGACTCAATCTGCATTCTGTGATGAGTAATCATGGCTGGCTGTGTACACACACCCATTGTAGCACTACTTGATTATCAAGTAATGGGTCTTTAAAATTAATTATCTCAGTCTTAATACAGAAAGGGATGCAATACTAGTTGCAGAGGTATTACAATGTGGAAAAAAAGGTTTGTTAAACATAGACAGACCAGAAGAAGTAAAGAATACAGCAATGGAATGAAATGGAAAATCATGTTTCTACCTACACTCACTGTTTGATCACCATTAGCTACTGTGTGTGTAAAACATACTTACAACTTGACAGCCTGTATCATCCCTAGAACTATAGAAAGTAATCTGTGGAGATTAAGGTATTCGCTGCTCACTCACCTGGTTCATAACCTGCAAATAAAAGAATACACAACTTAATATATACACATTTCCTTACAAAGATTGCCTATGTACAGATAACTGGCAGACACATGTCCCTTACATCTGGATTGGCCTCCAGTGGCAGCCAGCGCATAGCCTGCATGATGCTAGAGCCTACTACACTGTATGGATGGTCCTAAGAGCACTCTCTCCAGCCTTCCGTCTACTAAACGTCAACCATGGACCAATCCAACCTCCGTACATGGGGGTGTTACCATGTGTCTGCCAAGTCTGCTCTTCGGTTAAATAATATTTACGTTAAACATCACAGTGTAAATGAATTAATAACAAATAACAGTGAGATGACCACGATCATGAGTAGAAGATTTAGGATGACGGGTCCCAAATCATGACACAAATAATGTTTCCCCCCCCACTGCCGACAACAAGTGGACGCTTCCCAGTCCGTGGACCGCATACTGGTTGCGGACATCTGCGCACTGTGACAAGTGACAGAGCAGGCGGCGTGGCAGAGCTGTGTACTTCCGCCAGTCTCCTGCAAACTCCCGTCACTCAGAGCAGAGGAACCAATGGGTTTCTTTAACCTGGTCATCTATAAAGAAAACCACGCCCATTCCATTGCGTTGCATGCCTCGATGTGGACGCAAAAAGAAACGGGCCAATGACGCGTTTATTCAGCAAAATTCGTGTGAGCTCATTTAATAACATGACTTAGTACCCATTCCAGAACACGTCTTGTTTTAGGAACGCTGCCTGCCCAGTTTATTATGATATAACGTGTCATATCAATAGATGCTACAATGGTGGTGCCCGGTGTAAAGATGGCGGTACGGGAGCCAGTCACCTGATTTAGAACAGATCACGTGATTTGCGCGAGCTATGACGAGTTATATGGCTGCGGTGGACATGGGTGAAAGGGAGCTGCCAGGAGTTGGTATGTGTCCTTCTGTGTATATATATGTCACCATATGAGTGTAGGTCATGTATTATAATTACTAGGTTTTCATGTCCTCCATCTATAAGTTAGAGACAGGTAACACAACAGTTGAGCAGAGAGTGATAGGTTGCCCGGGGCTGCTCCAGACTACGTCTTATTGGCTGCATTTTAAAATATAAATGAACCTAATCACATATTATTCTTGCTTGCAGGCTTGGGAAAGTCATGTGATTTGATTAAATCATTACCAGCTGACCTGTTTGCCGAACTGGTATGTGCAGCTTTCATCTCTCATCCATTTTAATAGGGTACTCCCTCCTGATTTATTTTGTGTATAGGAGATATATGCAACTGGTTGAAGCATCTGAGGTGTCCTTGGATGACTATTTCTGTGTGATGGGAAAAGACATTACTCTGTTAAGAAATGTATCTATATGATAACTGCAAAATAGTAAAAATAGCAATTTATGCTAATTGTAATTCAGTCATACAAATTGCACTGTATGGAAGAGGTAGTAAATAAGGTTATCAAAGCTGTAAGGCTTCACAATGAGTCTTGTTTTCAAGACACTATCAGAAACAATCAAATACCTTCTGGTGTAAGAGTGTATACCAAATGTTTTTATATTGCAATAAATATTGTTATGTTTGTTATATTTCATTAGTAGTAATGTTATTCACTTAGGTCAGTGTTGGCTCACCTGTGACACTCCAGGGGGTAAATATATCAAGTTGAGAGTTTTCCGGCGGGTTTGAAAAGCCTATCAGATTCTAGCTATCATTTATTTAGTACATTCTACAAAATGACAGCTAGAATCTGATTGGTTGCTATAGGCAACATCTCCACTTTTCAAACCCGCCGGAAAGCTCTCAGCTTGATACATTTACCCCCAGGTGTTGTGAAACTACAAGTCCCAGCATGCTTTGCCAATATATAGCAGCTTATTGCTGGAAGGGTATGGTGGGACTTGTAGTTTCACAACACCTGGAGTGTCACAGGTTGGCCAACACTGACTTAGGTGAAGGCAAAATTGGCTTCCTGGCACTGGATTTTTTGATTTAAACAATTTCCTTTATGCAATTCACATCAAACATCAATTGTTGTTTCTGCCCTGCTCTGGAGTGATTTAGCACAAATGTAATTGGTGTTAAACCAAGTGACACATTGCTGATAGTGGCCCTTAGTGCTAATTAGTAGGTTGTTCTTAATATTTTCTGATGTGTTTTAGTGTCAGCAAGTTCTTGAACATCTGTGTGAGAATGGTGGTGTAGACCAGACAATTCTCTGTCAGGTGAGTACTTCTTAATGGGAGGTTTGTGTATTTATTTAAAGGGGGGTTGAAATGCTTTATTTTTCTTTAATCCTCACTATAGTGCTATATTTGGAAATTATTCATTGTCTGCATATTTAAGTTTGTTAATATAATATGGGATTGACCAGATTGATTGCTCTATGCAGGTAAAATTGAATCTCTTCCACAGGCTGAAAAAGTAAAGTAATGTTTATATGATCGAATCTGTTCCTCACCATCTAATTATATATAATTGGTCAAACACCTCACTATAGGCTGAGCTAAACAAAATGATATGCTGTGCACAATGAGCTGGACCCTGTTGGCTAGTTTCCATATAATGGCATTGAATGTCGCTGAGACCCAGCCAGCTGGTACCTGGTCAACTCGTAAAACCACTGCTGCTAAAAATGATGCCTGAAACTGCCGCTACTGAGCCTGTTATCAGTGTCTGACTGTGTTAATGATGCTCATGATCTGTTACATTTCTTCCATACACCAGAGCTGTGACTTACAATTTTAGCACCTAAGGCGAGAAGAGAAACTCCCGCCCCCCTAGACCTTATCTGAAAGAAATTAAAATATTCATAAACTGGGCCCCCTTCAGCGTTACGCCCTGGGCGGCTGCCCCTCTCGCATAGTTCTAGTTACTGCCCTGCTATCCACCAACCACTCTCTACATGGTGTCAGAGCATAGATGGGTAGTGATATTAATTATCACTGATGGACACTCGCACCAATAACAAACTGAAATGATAAAAGGCTCCAAAGTGTGTTACTAGGAAGGTTGTGGTATGACACTTTGGTAAAGTCCCAACAGTGTGAATGGGGAAAGAGCTGTGGCTTTCAGAAGTTCCCAAGACGTAGGAATAACGATGTGTGTACTTGTGGGGGTTAACAAGGGTACCATCTGATTTACTAAGAAAGGGTTTAGGAGCAGATGTGTAGATAACTGAAATATGGGTTGGTGGTGGTACTAATTGTATTCAGCTGGTGTGAATGGGAAAAGTGGTTAGGGCGCTCACGTACTATACTATACCATGCCATGCCACCTTCTGCAGTTGAGTCAAGGAGAGAGGGGGTGGTGGGTGTTGGCTGAGTAAGCAACTTGAAATTCTGTATGGGAGGGAGACAGGGGGAAGTTACAGTGCTGTGATTGGGAGGTAAGAGTGACAGCTGGAGTCAAATAAATATACGCGTATGAGTAAAGAGAGAGAGACCTGAGTTCCTGTAGTTGTATAGTTAAGAGGAATTTTATTTTCTTTCGTTTTGTTTTTGTTAAAAGAGCCAGCCATAAAGAAATAATGATGTCTTTCATTGTCATACATGGTAGTCCAACACAATTCTTACTTCCTATTCACATAAATTGTTATACTAACTAACTTGTTTTGACACAATTCATCCATCAAGGTGATTAAATAGTGTTTTATACTATGTGAATAAACCTAAAAATGTTTTTTCAGATATTGCTATATCACTAGCAAAAAACACACATATTTTTGAGTATGGCATTATACATGAAAATTAATTGTATAACATTGACTCAATTGAAAGTCCTTTTTAAAGGGGGATCTAAACTGTTTGTGTGTTTTATTTCCACTCCAGACTTGCCAGACTGACACTGGCTGCTTTAGATTTACTATGTGACATTTTAATGACAACCACGGGATGCCTGTAAAATCAGGTCTCACAAGTGTGGAGTATATTTGGATTGGTCAAAAAACATATAAACCCAAATTGCAGAGAAGACTCGTGCATGTATCTTATATTTTGATTCATGTTTCTGAATATCTATTATTGCGATACAATTTGCTAAAAATGCTGTAAACGTACAGGTTTTTTTTGCTTCCCTTTGTTAATTTTGCAGATGCCAAAGATTGCCCACTGTAGAGACAAGGTTACAGAATGTTGTAGTTCTGATGTGGCATAGGCATTAACCTGCAGCCAAAATGTTTAAATCACCGGACAGTGCCATAAGTAATGGTATAACAAGGCTAATGTGTTGGTACGCTTTGGGCATTTAGTGATATCTGATCTAGCATAGTTTGGAATCTAGATGGGAAAGCTATCCCCAGAAAAATATTCTGTATATTTTCTCTCTATATGTTGTAGCTGTTAACATTTGTATTGGTTGTGATACAGCTGTTAATATATTCCTGCCAGTGTGATATCCATGTTCTGTGTTGTTCTTTGTAAATAGAGTTTTGACTTATAAAGATTTTTCTTGCTCTGGAACAGATTGTGTAATTGATTATTCCAATCTGATGGCGATAGGCATGCGATTGTCTTAAGTTGGGTATACACTACAGTAAATTTCTCCCATTGTTATAGCTTTAACGATTTTACCAATGACTGCAAGTCCTGATCAGCATGCCAATTCATAGTAAGTTGTAGTCGGTTTATAAAATCAGATCAAATGATACGATTTGCAACATGATCGTGGTAGCGTACACACTAATGCGATATCGGACCTAACGGTTGTGTAATTGGCACCATAATCAGGTGAAAAACCTGTAGTGTCTACCCAGCTTTACTCGTGTAGTGCTGTGTCTGTAGGAAGGCTAAGGTTTGCGGATTTTTGGAAATTTCTCACATTGTGCCAAATTGACCATGCAGATATCCATAGTGGGTTCTCTGATATTTCCATTGGTACTATTTCCCTTGTGGAGAGGAAGGGAGTGGGTTAAATTCAAGTGTGGCATAAATTGTTGCTCTATAGTTGTGTTGGGATACAGTTCCTGTTTATTACTCCAATCTTTTATGTAGCCACATATTGCTGCTTGATTCTATAGAGTAACCTTTGGAAAAGAATGTTTTTCCCCGCCTCTGCTTTGGTACTTTCGTAAGATTTTGTGGCTAATTTTAGGTTTTCTCTCGCCCCTCCAAATGTCTGAATGCTGCATTTAAATTTTTATTTAATCGGTTTGTTAATGGCAGTGCTTGCAGTGGGTAAAGAACTATGGGGAATGTTATTACCTCGTTTAATAAATTGATTCTACCAAGGTATGATAGCTGTAAGTCGTGCCAGGTTTTCAATTTGTTTTTGTTGTTTTTCAAATTCAAAGTATCTTCTGACTTTTTTTTTATTTTTATTTTGTTAACAGAGGTTTCAAACAGCTGGAGTGGAAACAAATGTGGATGAAGTTAGACACGTTATTAATGCAGTCAGCTGTCTTTTCAGGTATATTTCTACTACATACACTTGTATAATAGTATAGCCACACTTATATCCTATGTATTCTGTGTAATGGAAAATAAATATAAACGCTAATCTCTAAATGATTCATGGTTAGATGGAAAGTGACAGCTTTAAGAATAGTATGGAATTACAATTATGAGCTTATGTAAAGCAAAGTGGCTCTAGTAATCTACAATTAGTAAAACACATTGGATCAGGGAGTATAGCTTCTAAAGATTGCAGCCAAGCATCTGAAATGTCAACACACAATAACCACACCTCAAATCTGCACTGCTAGGCACTGGGCACACAGTTAGTGAAAAAAATAAAGTTTTGCAGTGGGATAAGTGCTATAAGTGGGAACAATGGCTGCTAAATAAAAGTCCATATCTTGAATATGCAGTACAGCTCTGGGCACCACTCTATAAAAAAGATAATTTGGAACTTGAAAGGGTTCAGAAAAGAGCGACAAAATTGATAAAGGGTATGGAGTCATTAAGTTATGAGGAAAGGTTAGCCAGTTTGGGCATGTTTATTTTAGAAAAGAGGCTTCTAAGAGGAGATATGATTACGAAGTACAAATACATTAAGGGTCAATACAGAGAACTTTCATGGGAACTTTTTACCCCACGGACTATACACAGGGCATGCAGTCACCTCCTAAGGGTAGAGGAGTGGAAATTTCACAACCAGCAAAGGAAGGGGTTCTTTACAGTAAGGGCAGTCAAGATATGGAATTCATTGCCAGGGAAGGTTGTGATGGCAGATTCAATAGATATGTTTAAAAAAAAGCTTTAGACAAATTTCTTGCAGAAAAGTGTATCTAGGGATACGACCGTTAATTAAAATGAAGGATAGTAGTGGATATAGGGTAAAAATAGGACTGCAATATTTGGTCTGGGGGGATTTTCACAATTGAAACAGATTGGCGGTTGCTTACTCTGGATCAATTTCAAATATAAGGGAGGGATCGCAAGAGATCCAAAATAGGTTTAACTTGATGGACTGGTGTCTTTTTTTCAACCTCATCAACTATGTTACTATGAAGCGCTAATAAAATGTTGTGTGACTTAAATTTGGTCTTCTAGTATGTATTCAGAACATGTCAAACTCAATGGACTTATTACTCCCTTCACTATTAACCAATGCAAGATATGTGGGGAGAGGGGTGTTAAGAGTCAGGGGAGCAGACCTCCGATGTGACTGAGGAGTTTAGACGCAGTGGTGACTAGAGCGGATTACAAACAAAAAATCTATTTGTTAATGTTACCTGTAGCTTTTCTGTATAGGCTTCTATCTTAAATCATTTTGGGTGTAACTCCCTTAATGTCCCCAAGCAAATTCTGCCCTTTCCACAAGAGGAATGCCAATATTACATAATGCAGGACTGAACACAAGTGGATGGTCATGGTGACTGAAAATGCGAACTGAAGACCGTATCCTAAAACGCACACTGTACTTTTTTGTATAACTGCAGAGCTGTGGTTCTGTACTTGCTGGGAGTCACTGTGAGAGAGAGAGAGAGCAGTTTCACTGCTGTAATAGCACAATGTGCAAATACTGATATTTCAGATTTGGCATAAACTTTAATTCTGTCATGTTTATATATGTATAAATATTGTAAAGGTGAAATTGAGATTCCGAGGAAGCAAAACAAGTCTTAGTCATTTTAATTATATATATATATATGTACACAATACTCATTGAATATGCTGACTTATTTGAATTCCTAAGACATATCTGCAGCACAGTGGCTTAGTGGTTAGCACTTCTGCCTCACAACACTGGGGTCATGAGTTTGATTTCCGACCATGGCCTTATATGTGTGTAGTTTGTTGGTTTCCTCCCACACTTCAAAAACATACTAGTAGGTTAATTGGCTGCTATCAAAATTGACCCTAGTCTCTCCCTCTCTGTCTGTCTCCCTGTCTGTTTGTCTGTGTGTGTGTGTCTATATTAGGGTATTTAGACTGTAAGCTCCAATGGGAGCTTACAGTCTAAATTAGTTCTCTGTACAGCGCTGCAGAATTAGTGGCGCTATATAAATAAATGATGACGATCTCTATTATGCCAAGAAAGTGTATCTCGACACACTGGTTGGAAATTTTTAACCAGTTACATTCTTTGGACAGCAGAGGGCGATAAATCTGATTTTAACTTTTTTAGAGCCTGATTTTAATGGTTTCATTTTTTTGTTTTCTTCTAATTATCTAGATGTAAATATAACGTGTATACAATACATGTATGTAAATTGTCCATAAAACAATACATTGAAATGTAAGCTTTACAATATTTCAAAATAATAGTGGAATCAAAATTCTACCTTTTGGCTTAATTGTACACATTGTCCTAATATTTAAATGTTTCATATTTAATGTTAAAATTAAATTGCAACAGAGACCCGGGGGGGAGTATATTTACTAAACTGCGGGTGTGAAAAAGTGGAGATGTTGGCTATAGCAACCAATCAGATTCTAGATATTATTTATTTAGTACATTCTACAAAATGACATCTAGAATCTGATTGGTTGCTATAGGCAACTTCTCCATTTTTTCAATCACGCAGTTTAGTAAATATACCCCCCTCCCCAAGATTTCCAATCCTAGTCTAGTAGCTGGCTTTTATATATGAACTGTTAAACCTGCATCATAAAGCCAGATAAAGCCAGTGTGATGGTGCATTCCAGCAATGACTGCTCGTGTATGTAGATATATTTCTCTTCCCCTATGGTACACAACTGTACTGTCAGAGATGCATACTTTAGTCTGTCACTCTAACCCACTGTGGCCAGGTCACCAAAGCCAACATTTGAATGTTTGAAATTGCATAGCTGATAATGGTAAGAGTATCTCTGCCTGGAATTCAGCTTGCCCAAAATTACTTGTTGATTAACTGGAGCTCCTGACTATATTTAGCTACTATGTTAGGATATAATTGAAGATCAAATACACCTACTGTGTACTACACACCTGACCATTATTCTATATATCACGCTGTATTACAGACCTAAAATACCTAAAACAACTAAAGTGTTTATACTATTTTCAGCCCAGCATCTTTATATCTTGCAATATTGGGTAGTTGTCACCTCATGTGTCCCCAAAATGCCCAATAACAATCCTCTCAGAATCTAAAATGTATCATCGCATAATGTCATGTTGGAAAATGTAGTCCGTAGATAACCGTGCACAGTCCTCTTCTGACCGCACTGGCTGCTAAAACACCAGCGATTCTGGAACTGATCTGGCTGCTTGGCCCACATTGGTTTATAATCTTGATCAGGCGAACATACAGTGCATGTGACCATCATAAGTCTCCTAAACAACCGAAGTGCTGCTGTCTTACATTTGTGGAATGTGGATTTTGCACTGCATTGGAAAGTCAGGGTAAGACTGACCAGCACACTTCACCTTTATGCTACATTTGTTTTCCTTTTGAACCACAGCACTGCTGCAAAGCAAAGAATGTCCAGTGATGCACTAATAAACACCATCGCGAGCCATTACAAGCTCCCAAAACAGATCCTGCAAGTTATTCGTCACGTGTGGAATGAGAAGGGTAAAAGGCTTTCCGAGACTGAAGGATCCAGAGATCTGTTTCCAGCTGCACAAGTAATATATTGTCTACTAAATATTTCTATTGTTTACAAAATCTAACTACATATGTCAATTGTTTTGAAAACTGCAAACTAATAGTCATAAATACTTTTGAAAGGTGCTAACAATATGAAACTGCACATAAAAAAAAACTTTCTGAAAGGTAAACCAAAATGTTAAAAAATCCACTTGTTTATTATGCCAACATCAAGTGATTCAATATGACATAAGTTATATGTAATTAGAATTAAGATGCATACAACTTGGTGAAAGCTCAGGTACAATGACCACAGTGCTGTGCACACCATAACCAGAGTTCACCTATTGCATATAAAACATATGTTTGCTTCCATGAAAAATGGAAGATTCAAAACTTGATATAGATGCAGTAGAAGAACTTGTCTATTGAAGTATAGACCGACTAAGGAAAACTGCCATAGCATAAAACTGTTGTGTAGTTCTTCAAATGCTGGAGAGCTGCAGCATTCTGGAGGCCAGGCCAATTGACAAAAAATTCTGTGCAGAAGTCTAGTTATGGCTCCCAACATGACCAGAGAATTTACACATTTCATGTGAATATATAATTATTTTTTTTTGTGAGAAATTCAACTTAGTACTTGAGATGAATGTGGTAAAATGTCAAAATAAGGGCAATAATGTCCTTTTCATGTTTAAACTAGAGTACAGTGATTCCATATACTTCTAATTTCTATTTTATTTGACAGGCAATAATCCCATGCTTGTCATTGCTGCTTTAATATATACTTGTACAAACACATACTGTTTTGCAATGTCATGAAAAAATGAGGTGGTGTGTGTGTGTGTTTTCTGTTAAAAAAAAAAACACTGGCAGGCTATAAGAATCAGCTTGGTATATACATTTTTCCCTTGTTTTGTTTTTTCAGTCTACTATCAATGATTTAGAATTCTGCAGACTTCCCACAGAGTAATGTGACTACAGACTTTGTAACATCCCTCTAAAGTCTTTAGTTTTCTCTGTGACATTCTTCCTCCCTCCCCCTCTGGTCTTCACATGACATGCAGAGAGCCTGTGTCTGTATGTGTATACTTGTTTACTCTCCAGAGAGGTTTTGAAAAGGAGATAATGATTTGTAGGATAGCTAAGAAAAAATGAGTATGGTAAGCATGCTTAAAATATACTTAATATGCAATATTTAAAGGGGGGAAACACACTCTGTGGGATTGCTGCATTTCTGACTATGTAGTTCAACTATTCTCCATGCTCCAAACTACTCTGTTGTAATTTTAAAACAAAATGGATGTGTGGGGAATTATTAAACATTTTTTTTATAAAGCTCAGTTTAAGTTTTGTTAGCTGAATAGTCAACTCTAATAGCTTAACATTTGATTCTAGATTCCAATGTATATATATGGTTAAGAGTACATGCATTTGTTTCTGTAATGAACTAGACCAGCTAAACATGCTTTTGTTTGGGAAGCTGTTCCTATAGAAATACAGTGACTATGTAATTTGCCTCATGTATTAATTGTAAAAAGTGACTAACAATCACAGACACACACAGTATATAATTGATGTTCCAGTTACATGTGGTGGCAAACTGTTTAGTAGCCTTGGGTTTTGGCTTTTTGGCTTGCATCACCATAGCATGTTTTAGGGTTTGTTGTGACAACAGTGGGTGATAGTCCTAGTGTGCATGACACTTGTGCTGTTGAGATTTGTGTTGCAGCATTGTGTTATGGTGTTTGTATGACAGTAGCATATGTTGGTGTGTGTATTTCTTCTAGTAGAAGTGTGTGATCAGGGGCACTGAGAGGGGGGGGGGGTAAAAATTACCCGGGCCCGGACCTTCCCGGGGTGCCCTGGGCCCCACTAGAGCTCTATAGGTAAAAAATATAGATATTTTATTTTAAATAAATAAAAGTACATTTTAATTTTTGCTCATGGGGCTGTGTGCAGAGCCGGACCTGTACAGTGGAGAAAAGGGTAAAATGTGATGAGGCGGGGGCGTGTGTGATTAAAGCGAGGGGGCACGTGTGAGTAATGCATTTTTCTGTAGGAGGGTGGCTTAGTGCTTTTTTACCTGCTAGACACGCCGACAATAATGCACAACCACGCCCCCAATGGTATAGCCACACCCCTTTGACTGCGCAGACGCTGCACTAATCACCTATAGGGGGCCCCATTAAGTTGCTGTTCCGGGACCCAAAATTCCTCTTGGCGGCCCTTGTGTGTGATGCATTGGTGTCCACATTACTTCCATTTGTATTTTTGTAAGGTCATTGATCTATAACGTTACGATGTTTTCTTTGTATAAGTTGTGACTAGTCTCTCATTGTTAAAGGACTATGCAACAGTGGTATGTCACCTTCAAAGTAATTGGGAACAGGAACACACATGCCACGTTTTGGAGAGAATTCAATTCCCCCTGAATTTGCGCGGCGTTAAAACTATTACCATTATTACGGTAGTTTTAACCCGGCTTTGCGAGTTAAAAGCCAGCGTTGAAACTACCATAATAACGCGCAGGCCAATTAAATTCCCCAATTTGTCTGGTCAAAGTCTTCAGTAAAATAATGCCTAGTGTCCTTAAACCTACAGAGAGCATAAAGCTGGGTGCACACTTCAGTGTTCAGCCGATTATCGGGTTAATCAGTTGATTAACGACAGGTCGGCCCGATATCATATTGGTGTGTGTGCTGCAATTGTGAATCATTATCTCATGAACAATATCTGGTTTTGCAGCAGCTTAGCTGGAGATGAGAAAAGGGGCATTACTTTGCTCCCCCATGTTTAGCGCTATCTGCTGCACTATGCATGGATGTTTCTCCCCTCTATACCAGTGCACTTTTAATAAGTCAGACCCCAAGTGGCACAAGTTAGGGCAATGATACATTACACGCCTGGAACAAGCCTTGTGTAGGTGAACTGTTGTCTTTTTTTGCTATATAACGTGTAGACCCTGGTGTTACCTCCCTGTGGACTACACTGTTGTGTGAGTTGTCAGGAGTACTGACAGTAGAGTCCACTTTGGCTCTAGAGAAGAAATTTCAATCTAAATGTATCACTTTAAATTATTTTACTTATTGTAGTACTGTCTCCTTTGGCACACAGGTAGGCTCTAGTCCAGTGGTTCCCAAACTGTGCGCCTAGGGTGCCTTGGAGATCTCACAAGGGTGCCTCGGCCAGGGCCAGTGGTAAGCAAGGCGGGGGGACTACTTGCTAATTATTTTGGCTTAGCGGTGCCTTGAAAATTTTTTGGAGACCCTACGGGTGCCTTGAACTGAAAAAGTTTGGAATCCACTGCTCTAGTCCATTCTGAATATATGCACATAATTATAAAACAAATTGAAAAGCTGTAGGGGGGGGAATAAAATAAAATCAGTTTGATGATTTACAAACAGGGCTGTGTAACCTATTGTGTATCTTGGTGAAAGTACTGCAGCAAAGCAATGGATGTGAAACAAGCATGATCTACAGAAATTACAGCATAAATAGCAAAGATCATAAAAAAAATCTTTATACAGCTAAGCACATGCCTCTTATCTATCCAAAACAATAGCTCACCTCAGCAAGCAGGTGAATATGAAAAACCACAACTTGTGGGTGTTAGTTACTTGGTCAGCGTTGCTGAACAATACATTATACCATACATAAAGAGGATAGTTAACACTGTAAATTGAATTGTTTGTATATGAATAATAGAATATATTCAGTCAGAGGTACATTACATTATCTGCGAGGTGTCACGGTGTCTCCGCACACTGTTCAGGAGACGCATCACGTTGGAGTTTTTAGTAAAATCTGAGCTCATATTCCCTTGCGTCCCATAGACATGTGAGCGGAAACTATCAGATTTCTGTACCGTATTAGCCGGCAGGGTGTGCAGCCAGCCATTGAGGCGATGTCTGGTGGACCCTTATGGCTAATTGAATCTGCCCCATAGCGCAGCTTTGTATAGAGGTAAAAAATACTTGCATCCATTTTGGTTTTATGTTCTCCGCTATCAATTTAACATTAAGAAATATGCCTTTACTATTTGATGGTTGCATAGAAAGAGAAAAAACACACTTTATATTCAAATGTTGTTATGGACAGTGTATTAAAGGAATCTAATGGAACAAAGTATACTCCTACAATGTAAGACAGAGGAAAAATGCTCTTCCAGACGGTTGAAAATACACACTTTCTATAAGATGGGATAAAACCTATAACATTATTATTTTTATTTTTTAAACAGCAAAAAAAAGATAGAATTAGGCAATGACTAGACATTTTATATGCGTAAAAATGGGGAGTTACTGCAATCTGTTTATAACCAGGGTGAAAAAAATCATTACACAATGAAAAGGAGATCATTCCTCAGACACTTATTATTGAAAATGTTACAAAAAAAATACCTCAATATACATAATGAAAGCAGAAAATGTAGTTAATACAGATTGTAAAAGACCATCTTTGGAACTAGATATTTTTTTTTTTATTATTTATTTATAGTTTGCAAGATACAGTCTAAAAGACCCCCATGTAGACGTCTTAGGCCAGGGGCTTCACTTCACAGAGTAATAATATCCTCTAAAGTGGTAAGAGGAGAACTGGGCACAGCCACTCTAAGAGCCTATCAATGCATCACCACATGAGAGATCACCTACAGAGGAGCCAGCAGTATATTTGATTATAGCTACTTCAGAGAGTAACATAATAAGCCACAAGCAAGTTGTCTACCAATTACATTAAAGATAACCTGTTTACTGTCAAAAATTAAATAAATTCTATATTGAATTTTGAAGCAAATGAATCTGTACAAGGCAGACATGGAGCTCTAAGAAAGTATTGTCAGAAGCAGCGTCCTTCTGAAACTATACCTGAAAAACATTACAATAAGTCCAGCGTTGCACATTTTGAGATAGCCATTACATGTTGTATACTAGCTTAAATAAATCGGAAATTGAGTGTACTTATGTTTAATGCACTGCAGAACGATGTATGATGATCTATTAACATGGCAGTCCCTATAGCTCTATCAATTATGCTACAAGATGAAAAAAATGCCATATTGCAGTTTAAACAATGTATATGTTTGTAAATGTGGGTCTTAAACGGCATTTAATGCATTCCTATTAAAGTGTTTACCTTAACGTTACCTGGCCAAACATATAATTTAACTTTAATGTTGTTACTGGGGAACTGTAGACGTCTTTCTTGATGACAACAACAACAAAAAGTTACAGTTCACTGCAGCCAGCCCCTCACTTTTGTAAACAAAACACACCAAAATGTATTTTGAGAATCTTTGTACTGTTATGGCAAATACTTTTTAAAAAAGTAAAAAAAAAAATTTTTATATATATATATTTTTTTTGTTTTGTTTCTAGCAGAGGCAACACCTTCTTCTTCTTTTTTTTTTTTTCTTTTTTTAAATCAAGTAACAGTGATTGCCTCTATCTCTTAAAAAAGCAAAAAACACTTCAGCAAAACCATATTTCTCCTTTTTCTGATATGAACAGCCATCTAGCTAGCACATACCTTTGCTAGTTCGTCCCTTGCAAAAATGAATCAATCATCACTCAACATAATCACCAAGAACTTGGATATTTTTTAGAACTTAGATGTCCCACATGACATGGGGCAGATGGACAATTTCAGACAAAACTGCTGCACACCTTTATAAAAAGAAAAGCTCTTACATCACCACGTAGTAGGGAATTGTTCATTTCTTCCCAGAACATCAACTCTTTGTTTGGTTTTTCACCTGACCGGCAGTGGAGGGTCCTAGAACCAATGCAAAAGCAATTCTTTGCTGCAAATGTTAGGTAGAGAGAGAAACCAAATATAATGTATAACATTTTAAAAAAAACATAATGTGGAAAAAAGTAGACGTGCATGCTTACCTAATAATAGATTAATAAATTAGGCTATTCATCAATGGATTATGCCAGGTTCCCCGGCGCTGGGATAGAGGGGGGGAGAAAAAGGAATAAATGTGATGAACAATACAAATGATATTAGAGCAAGTAAACCAGCCGGTGTACTCGTGTTTATTAAGGCGAGAAGTTTGGGAGTAATAAAGCAAATTCAGCTACGGTAGATAGCATATGAACACATATCATGAATCATAAATGTTTGGTACAGTTTGTCGTGACAGAAGTCTTGGACAACAGTCACTCGCTCCTGATGCCAAAGCCAGCCGGCTTAGCCTCTGAAGTAAGTGTAATCACAGGAGGAGTAAACACTGTAGTCCATCCATCGGGAACGGATTTCCCAATTAAATTAGGTACTTTATAGTAAAACTGGGATATAAATATATACACCGCTCCTACTCGTGTTTATTCCGGAAGCAGGTAAATCATACCACCAAGCTGTATCTTAAGACCATGTAAATAGTCTCATAATCGCTTGACCAGCTGAGACACAAAAAGGATTCATAAAACCGCTTCTATAGCAATAGTCCAATAGAATCTGTAAATTCCTTGTTTCACATTTCTATGAGCTGGACTAGTAAATGAATCAAATAAACCGTAAAGCGGACGTATAAGCTGAAGCACTATAAGTGTTAATCTTCAAAAACAATAGTCCGTGTGTCATATAGAAATAAGAGCTCAAACCCGTAAACCGGTATTCCGCTTGATGTGGTGCTATTGAGTCCGCGATGGGGATATTGCCCTTATCCTAACCAAGGATGCATCTTCCAGGTGTCTGGTTCCTCTCGTTGCAAGTCTCGTAGTAGACAGGCCCACTGGGTTGTGGAAGAGAGAAGAGTCGGCTCGTGGCGCATGCGCGCTAAATAGCGGTAGTTCGAGCGTCGCTTTATAGAAGGTGTTATGGTAGTGTTCATATGCTATCTACCGTAGCTGAATTTGCTTTATTACTCCCAAACCTCTCACCTTAATAAACACGAGTACACCGGCTGGTTTACTTGCTCTAATATCATTTGTATTGTTCATCACATTTATTCCTTTTTCTTCCCCTTCCCTCTTCCCCCCCCCCCCCCCCCTCTATCCCAGCGCCGGGAACCCTGGCATGATCTACGTTAGGGGTTGGGACCATTCCCCTTTTATCTTTTTTTCCCCTGGCTGCAACCACTCTCTCTTGGGAAGCGCAGATTATCCATTTCCATCTAATATTCATCAATGGAACATTTGTGATACGATCACTGGTGTAAAGTTTCTTTTGTGGATGAACTAGGTTGTAGCTCCCCAATGGATATTGGAAAAAAAATCAAAATAGTGCTCTTATGCCCATTTTAGAAATTGGGCATTCAACTTAATGTTGTCAGGGATCCTAACAGCACTGAGGAAAGGGGTTCCAAACACTGACTCCAGGTGGCTGTGAAATTTGGGAATCTATAAATCGCTGTCATGATGATCTCATCCATTGACATATAAACATATTCACCCAAACCATTCCTTGATGGAGGAAGAGGAGGGTGATCTCCAGTATACAGGTATCCGTGCCTTAGCGGCATTGGGTAACTAATGCACGTGTTCTTAATATGCCTCTACAAATAATCAGAGGACCTGACACGTTTAAAATAATGAGCCTTTAGCTTGGATGAAAGGTTTACTGCTTATGGTTTTTTGTTTTTTTTGTTTTTTTTTTTACATTAAATGTGTTTTTATTTCTATTACAGCTTGTTGATTTTCAGTGGAAAATTGGTATGGCGGTTAGTTCAGACAGCTGCAGATCCCTCAATCATCCTTATGTCACTGTAGTATTAAAATTAGCAGACCATTCTGGACACGTCCGAAGCAAAGTGTTCGAAATGACTATTCCAGAGTTTCAGGTTAGTACAAGTTATTACTGTTTCTTTTTCACTGACCGCACACAGATATTTCAGGCATATATTTCTGTGTGCAGTGGCTGAAACCATTTCAGTATAGATATAGTAATATGCAAACAATATTCAAACATCAGGAAATGCCAGGCTTAAACAAACAATGGTTTGTTTGGTTTTTGGATTTTGTTTTTTGTATTATATTGTGTAAATCTGTACAAGGATCTGTCCAACACATAGTTGTGAATTCTGTCACTGTTATTTCATACATATTCGTGAACATTTTACAGCTAACGTAGAAAATGATGTGTTACCCATAACAATCTGATACTGACATGTGGCTGGTACAGTTTTGAAAAATAAAGTACATGTTTGGTTACTATGGACAGCTAAACCTTTATCAGACTTTTACCTTAACAACTGTTTCATAAATGTCCCCCATAGTGTATTTTTGTTTCTTCAGCTTGTAAAAGATTTAACCATAGGGGACTTTTTGGATTGGTATTGGTCACACCATTATACATTTTACTGCCATTTGCTAAAGTATATTTTAAAAATAGCACCTGTAATATATGGGGGTGTTATAACAGTTTTCATAAATATTTCTGGATATCGTGTTGCTGTGCATAGGAGGCTTCATGATTGATTTACAGGCTTTTTTTATTTATTTTTATGATTCCCTTCCTCCATCTTGTTGAACTGCTGGGATTTGAAAGTCTACTAGTGCAGGAGTTGCAGACATGAATTGTATAGTCAGATTTCTTGATAACCTCTAACTGCCTGATCTGCAGTGTTTTTCATTCAAACACCAGGCTCTGTGACCTGAAGCATCATAGAACAGCAAAAACTGGAAGAGAGCGTTTCTCCCAACTCCCATGGCTCTACTAGCTGGGAGAAAGGACTTAAAACAGAGCTTCATAAGTTTCATTTTGTAATAAATTCCTAACATGTATAATGGTTTGTTTCTGTCCAGCTGTACACTTTAAACCTATATTTACAATATTTTGTTGGTTGTATGTGTACCGAGATATTATTTTTGTTTGTGTTCTTTTGTTTTCCACCAGAACTTCTTCAAGCAATTTAAAGAGATGTCTGCGGCTCTCGAGAATGTTTGAAATAGATCACCAAAGTGTTGGCTTCCCATCATTTCTAAAAAAACAAACCTGAATGATCATGTGATATGAAACAGACACCAAACAAACAATGGAAGGGTGCTGATGTAGAGTTAAACACTTCTTTGAAATGTCATTCCTTTTAATCTATAAATGGGTTATCTTTATATTGCATTAAGGGCATGCTTACCTTATGTTTATTTTCCTTTTATAATTCTTTTGTAAATATTAACAGATGGTAGTACAGTAATCTTCAGCAAAACTCTCCTGTCAGTCTTGTTCACTTTGTATAGCAAGTCCGAGCAAACTAAAAATGGCGACCAGTCAAAAAGGAGACTGATACAAATCTCCTAAGTTTGTTAATGTCCTGTACACAAATAAGTTACAAATCTAGGTCTATTGTATGCATTCCTCTGTACTGGAAAAAAACACTCTATACCTTGTATATAAATGGCAATCCTAGCAAAGACTGAAAGTTTCTTGATAGCTAATATGTGCATAGTAAAAAAAAAATCTCATTAATATATTTTATGCTACATCTAAGAAATTGCATATATTCTTTTTTTTCCAAGTAACTATAATTCTTTGTTGCCATTGTTTTTGTATATAAACATCAAATTTGTAATGTGCACATACATGATGCAGTTTTTTTTCTTTTGTTTAAACATTACCAGTGTGCAGATAAAATGAAGAGTGCACCCACGTCTGTGCTATATGACAATTGTGTGCTCCAGCTGGTCTAACCCTTCCCTAGGCCTTTGGAAGAGCACAGCTGCTGTATTGTCAATGGTTTTGTTCTCTGCTATTGTCCAGACTGCACTGTATAAGAAGCTGTTGTAGGCAAACTGCTCTTCAGCTGTTGTTGAACTTCAAGTCGAAACTGGCAGGGCTTAACATGCTTCTCTTTCAACAACATCTTCAGAAGAACATACTGTCCATCTTTAATGTAAAATAGTTTAGTGTACCTGATTTTGTATATGATTATTGTAAGATGTATCCTCTATCTTGGCAATCTTTTGATATTCAAATTAAAATATGTGCTTTAACAAAAACAAGAAGATTGTGTTTGGTCTTGTTTTTAATGTTCTAAATCTGCACAATCCCTTTTTAGTATTAAAGAACACCTTTATCTCGTCCAATCGGCTTTCATCAAAAACCTGTCTTAAGTCTCAAACATTCCAAATGAAATCTCCAGTCTATTACGACAGGGGAATATAAAGACCATTATGTGACAATAAGACTATGTATCAAAATTTTACATTATTACAGTACGACTATATTAAATTTTTTACCTTCTTTTAAATTCTTGTTTTTGAGATATAGAGAAATTGCCTATCTGCATCTCCGCAGAGGTCTACTAGAGATTAAAAGTTTAAGTGCTGCAGCATTGTTGCAAGAAAATCAGACACTAAGCCTATGTCCACATGGACCATTTCCTTGGGTGTACTGGAGTGTCGAAAATAATACAAGCATCATTTTTATACTTTGACTAAAAAATCCATGTTGGATATAGCTTCACAGTAGTCATTGATATCTGCCGGTTCTATATAAAAACAAAAGATTTCCTAATGGTACTCTGTCTCTATAATTATCAGCGTTTAACCTAATTCATCCAAAATATTTTAGAGATCGGACCAGCCTCTCTACTGCAGGGAATAGTGCATGTCCCTGATGTGCCAAAGGCAATACTCAATACAAAGAAATAACACAGTGCTGAGGATGGCCAAATGTTTAATTATTAAAGTACCAACACAGTAAAAATAAAATAAGTATACACTTTATTATCAATATAAATATATTAACAACCACTTTATGCTGTTTGCAATAGCATTAAAATTCTGAGGATGCTCATGTATAATAAATATACAGTGTTTCTGGTTTTCTATTATCCAATATATCGCACTGTTTCTCTGTGTAATGTCCTTTTAATCAAATATCAGCTGAAAACAGGTTGGCATAAATGGATCACCTCCATAATTCACATATAACTTGATGTTCAGTAAATATCCGTTCTCTGGTTAATTTTAACCTTTATCTGTGTGGTATGTAAGAAGTCTCTCTTCAAATCATATAAACAAGCAAAAACCAGGAGATTGTGCAGATTTATGACTTGAAATAAACCAGTATATAATCTATATTAATCGGTGTTCTTGCTTAAGTGTATGTTAAATGCAGTATTGTGTTAATGGAGTTCCTTATTCCAAAGGTAAGGGCTGAAGCCTCCTGCATGCGAAACTGAACAGTTGAAAGGAGCTGTCTGGCAGGGATCCGATTCATTCGCAAATAGCGGCAAGCACTAGTCTCTGCTGTGACCAACAGCTAGGTGTAGTTAGCCAGCTCCTCCCCTTCCCCCTCTTTCCTACAGCTAGAGAGAGGTTTTGTTATGTTTTTGTTTTTGTTTTTTTTCCCTGTAGTGCAGGGCTTACTGGGCTCTCTTTTCCACACCCCACTGTGGTGTGAGTCAAGGTAGCTGTGGCAACATGTGAACCACCATGTTGCTACCTCTGGACTCTTGGAGATTAGAATAAGTGTACTTTTTGAGCAGCAATGGAAACTGTTCAGGAGAAAGGTGGTGTTCTACAAAACGGAAGTACAGCAGCCTTATGTCGGTCAGCAAAATGGAGCCTATGGCCAATCCCAATACACTGAAGAATATCCCTCCAGATAATGCTACCTAGTAATAGTGTCCCCATTTCCAGCACTGTTGTAGAGCCTGGGCAAAGCAAGAATGAAACTTAGACACACACTGTGTAGCTTGTGATGCAACCATTATATCAGAATCTTAAGTAGTGTTTTGGGCCATATGCAAATCTAAAAACAAAGGGAAAGATTAGCCACCTTAATAACTTAAAGAACTTGTTGCATGGATGAAAGAATAATTGAGTAGGATTTGTATATAATGCAAGGCATTAATAGAACCAGATCTTGAGCAAGCATAGATGTGGATGACTGATATTCCCAGTTGGAGTGGGATAGTCCAGGGATATCTGAGCATTCTTCCAGTGAAGACTATAAGCTTGCGAGCAGGGTTCTCTTACCTCTCTGTCTATATGTATTACCCAGTATTCTTTTATTAATGTTTTTTCCCAATTGTAAAGCGCTACGGAATTTGCTGGTGCTATATAAATAAATGATGATGAATGAAGAATCGGGAAATTAAAGAAACAGCTATTGTTATTTAATCTGTAAATTCTACTTAAATATATACAGTATATGTCTATGGGAATAAGTGAAACCTCAATTTCTGCTACAGATCATGGTTTGTCTTTGAAGGATGCATTAGGAGAAATGGGGTATTTCCTGTATATCAAGTAGTGAAAGTGTTACTGTATAAAGAATGGACTTGTGGAGAAATATCAGTCGAAATTAAAGAGAATAGAAGGGGTGTATCCATTCGGAGATGAAGGAGCTCAAAAGTGGAATTTAATTCCATAAGTAAACACTATTATAGCTACTTTATCTACTAGAACAACTATTGCTTTAGAAGAGGATAGTCCTTTAATGAGTCCGATGAACAAGAAGGCAGAAAGTTCTTTGACAACTGTCCACGTTTCATCTGGGACTACATTAAAGTCGAAGTGGCTATAAGCTTCAGTAGCCAGTGCTTTAACTTTGTGGCGTGAAAACGTCAAGAGATAGCCAGGGGAAAGTGAACAGACAAAGTCTACTAAAAGTGTTGAAATTATGCAAAATGGTATTTAATTCCTCTGTGAGACATCTCTGGATACTGTTGGTTTTTTCTGCAAGAGCTATGGCATCAGCGGCAAGCAGAGCCCTCTGGCTATGGCCTTGGGCAGCAGATTATACAGGTCATACAGCCAGAAATTTTCCACATTTTTTTTTTTTTTTTTTTTTAAATAAAGTGTTTATTGTACACATGAGCAAAAAACCGCATAAGGGCTAGCTGCGCTACAGACAAAAACAATCCCTGACAAAGCAGCAATACCAGACCTTGTGATAAATGTGTAAAGTCTTTACTTTCGTCCAAAAAGCGTTCATGCATCCAGACATTGTTTATCAGAGCAATTCAATTATGGACACCGGGTGGTTCAGGTGTTATTCAGCTTCTGACAACAATAACCTTGGGCAGCAAGGTTGGATTAAACATATATTTAAGCATAGGCTTATTAAAGCCTTCTTCCAGAGTGAAGCCGAAGAGGCAGATCCTAGGGCATATTGTGGGGGTCGCTGTCACTGTAGAACAAATGTGACTCCATACCTCTCCAAAATGCGTACACAAAAGCTCAGGACCAAAGCATATGCCAATAGGTGCCTGAAGGGGAGTTGCATGTAGGACAGGCAGGGCTCCCACACCTCTTCCTGTGCAGCTCCATTGGAAAGAGATAAACTCTATGCAAAACAAAACTATACCTACTGGAAACATGTATGAAGTGGCCTCCCTTGTGCCATTGAGCATCAGACTCCAGTTTTCATCAGAAATGTCCCCCAAGTCAACCTCCCAATTAGCTCAAAGGGGGTCTAAGCCCTCAGGCAGCATCTCAGCATAGAATACAGAGATTGCCCTGTGTGGGCCCAGTGTTCTCAGGACATCCTTAAAGGAGTCTACCAGGTGTGTCTCTTCCAAAGAGGTAAGGGCATGGCGGAGTTGTAGGTACCTAAAAAATTGGGAATTAAAAATGTAGTCCTCAATCCTCAGCTTTATCCATTCGCAAATGCATACTAAAAAACTCTTGACAATTACTACCCTTTGAGCGTAACTGTATTTATTCAGTGGGACGTAGACAAAACATATCAATGCTATACCGCTACCCCCTCAAACTAAACTTACCCACAATGGATCCCCATGAAGAGGCATGGGAGGGGGACCTTGGGCTGACCCTGGAGAGCGAGGGATGGTCAGTAATTCGGAAATGAGTGGCCAAAGCATCCATCAATGCGAGTGTCAGGGAAACTGCTTATGAGGTATATTTGAGATGGTACCTAATCACAACTAAACTTCACCACATTTTCCCAACAACATCAGACAGATGTTGGCGAGGCTGCGGCTGACAGGGCACTCACACATCTGGTGGGACTGTCCCATTATCCAACCACTGTGAAACACTGTACTAACCCTCCTCTGCCAAATCACAGCAATTCATATCCCCAGAGACCTCGCAATTTTCTTGCTCAATAAAGCCGCCCCATCTATAAGCAAACCAGCGGACCGCCTGACACTTCAGGTTAGTCAAGCCTGTAAACTATTGATAGCTTTTTTTGGAAAAAACACTTCCCCCGACTAAGCCAGAGTTTATAAATAGATTGTGGCATATTTCGTCTATGAAATATATCACAGCCATCCTTAACGATACCCTCCCCAAATTTCATGAGACATGGACCCCATGGTATAAATTACATGGTTCCCCCATTTCAGGCAGTATGTAAATGGTCATTTTTAGCCCTCACCCCCCCCCCCTTATGTACCTTTTTCCTTTCCCTTTCTTCCTCTCCCCCCCCCCCCCCCTCTACACCATTAGTAGAAAAAAACGTTTTGTTATATCAAAACCCTTTGGATAGGATATAATGTTGAACCAGTACTTAAGTTATATAATTTTCTTTCATTGTACTTGTTCTACAATGTTGTCTGTTGTAAAAAAAAAAAAAAGTGAAAATAAAGAGATTTTAAAAATAAATCAGAAATGAGCTGATCAAATGATTTCAAACAGTTCACCACATATAACTGACTGAGGAAATGACTGTCCATCCTTCATCATAACATAGCCCCCGGGAGTTTAGCAAACTTGGGAAGCCCATCACTAAACCATAAACGGGTGTCAGGATCTCGTCCCTCTCCATCCAAAACTATTAGCCACCGACCAAACCATAAAAGCCTGCCGTACTATAGGAGCCACTCTAAGAGACCTGTGTCTTGCTAAATGAACCTGGAGCGGTCCCAGGGAGGGGTCTGTCTGCTCATCCAGAAAGTGTCTCGGAGATTCCCCCGGTGTGCCACCCAGTCAGGCCACCAGATGAGTAAGCTTGGAGTAATATGTACAAATGTTGTCAAGAGCAGGCCCCCAGAATTTAGAGACCTAGACAATGTGTGGAAACCAACCTTTGTTCTCTTGTGACCCCACACCAGAGACAATAAGTGTCTATTAATGACTTGGGACACCTTCTTAGGCAGATATATTGGGAACTGGTGAGGCGAATATAAGTACTTGGGCTAAATTACTATTTTTACCAAGACTATTCTCACTGACACAGTAAGGGGAAGCTTATTCCAGCTCTGACATTTACTTTTAAGGTAATCAATTACTGGGTTAATATTAAAAGTTTAACATACTCCTGCCCATTTCCAGACACCTAGATAACCAGGTACTTAAACTGGCTCACCCATACCAACGAGTGACATGTGGTAACATCCTGTGGGACTGACCAATGGAAAACTAGTGGATTTGGTCCAACGTATTCTGAGGCCCGGAAAAACTGCCGAAAACATCTACAGCCTCGAGGAGGCTAGCCACAGAGTTATGAGGGTTTGCCAAAAAGAGCAGCATGTCATCTGCGTATAACGCTTTGCTGTCAGAGATGACCCCCATCTGGAGGCCTCTAATATTAGAGTGAGACTGGACAAGGCAGGCGAGTGGCTTTATGGCCAATGCAAAAATAGCTGGCAAAAGGGGGCGTCCCTGCTGGGTTCCCATCCCCAGACCAAATGGGGCAGTTGTGTACCCGTTAAAACAATCTGGCTGTTGGAACAGAGTACAGTAACCACACCAGCTGAATAAATTCAGCACCCATGTCAAATCGAGGCAGCACATGGCACATATAGTCCTTCTATTTAACAGAATCAAAGACCTTGCCCACAAGGACACGACCACTGCCTTCTCATCCGTCTTCTGGAGCACCTGGAGGTGCGTATATAGTTGGCTAACATTGGTGAGAGTGGACTTGCATGAAGTCCGTCTTGTCCGGGTGGTCAACCTCAGCAATGACCTAATTGAGTCTCAGAGACAATATTTTCGCCAGGATTTTAACATCTCTAGTAATTAACAAGATGGGACGGTAAGATTCAGGATATCAGGCATCCTTGCCTGGTTTAAGAATCAGAATGATAAGAGCTTCAGAAATAGAGGGGGCAGTGTGGCATGATCCAATAGGCGGGTATAATTTTCCAGGAGCTAAGGAACGAAAAACTGTCAAAACTTTTTATAGACCTCCATTGGACTAACATCAATTCCCAAAGCCTTTTTATAAGGAAATGTGGAGATCACCTGATAAAATAGGGGTGTCCAACAACATGGCAGAGTCTGATAACAGCTGGGTAAACTATATTTTACCCAAATAGTCCACAAGCTGGAGGGGTGTATAGTTAGTTTGTGATACATATTGAGTTTTGTAGCATTCAAAAAACAAGCCTGCAATTTTTTTCATCTTCATAATGTTTGACACCATGGCTGTCAATGATAGCTGGGGCCTTCCTGTAGGACATTTCATTCCTGGCTCAACAGGACAGGTAACTACCCCCCATGTCTGCCTGGAAGTACTAATTGTGCCTGGAAAATAGAAGCTTCCTATTAACTTTATCAAACAGGTGGTTAGTCCAGTCTCACTGAGCGCGGAACCAGTTCAACCTGACACAGAGAGAGAGAGAGCTGATATATAAGGCCTTTAATTCATTCATCTGAACTTTTTAATCCCAGCCACACAATCTATAAAGGTACCTCTCAAGAAGTCTTTAATAAAGTCCCATAAAACGCCCAGGCCGACTACCAGAGAATTATCACTAAAATATCCCTCCCAAAGGTAGATCAGATCAGACCCATTATTGTCAATAATAATTGGTGAATGATCCAAGATACCCCTAGGGAGATATTCCACAGCAGATATTAAGGGGATCGAACATCAGCAGACAAGGTTCAAATAAATATGAGACAATGAATGGTGAGCATGGGAGTGGCACGAGAAATGTCTAGCAGTCACATTTCAAAACCTTCAAATATCCACTAGCCCCATATCGTCAACTTTCCTGCAAGGGGTGACAATTGAGTAGGAGCCACCCGGGAGTCCTCGCACCACCTATCCAAGCTAGAGTCTACCATATTGTTGAAGTCCCCCCATACAAACCACAGGAGTGTCAAGGGATAGAGCCATAAAGAATGCACCTTTCTGTAAAATTTCGCTGGTATAAGGAGGAGGTATATAAACGACCAACAAAGTCAGGGAAGTAAAAATAACTCTAAGGAACACATATCGCCTGTAGGGGTCGATCTGAACCTGTTCTAAAGCGAAATTTACTTATTTTCTTACTAATATTGAAACCCATAATGTAGGAGGAGTGGGAAGCATGATATGCCAACCCAACATAGGATTTTTTAAGAGAAAGAACCTTTGTGCCTGTGAAGTGGGTCTCTAAGAAACAAACTATGTCTGGGTTATATTTCCTAGCCTGTGTTAGAACTAGTGACCACTTGGTGTTGTCATTCATACCCCTAAGGAGAGCAGTTGGCCTACTTACATTTGAGCTGGCCATCAGAGATCAAATCCTGATGTAGAGGGAGGATGAGAGAACGCATCAAAGAACAAAGTTTGGATATTTTGGTGAACCAACAGTTCCGTACAGCCAGCAGTACAGCAATACAGTACAGTGCATATATACAGGGTACAGATATAAACAGTTCAACACGGTTATAAAAAACATCTCTGAAAATCAGACTTCCCACTCTCCTATATCCAGTAATCTCATAGCTGCATCCATTTGATTTGAGAATAATTAGGGATCCTGAAGTCTAGCGGTGTACTCTAAAGCCAAGCTGCTGCCACATGTGAGGTAGAAAAGAAATTGGACCTGCCCTCCAAAACTGTCATTTTCGCTCTGCACTGATCAATCTGTGTTGCCAGGCCAGACATTTTGTTTATCATAGCAGCCGTCAGATCCTCCAGGGTAGATATTCTGGGCCTAAGTCATTAAGTAAAGTAGGGCAAATAAAGGAGTAAATGTTCTCCAGGACAAACCATGTTACAATGCAAGGGGTGAAAATTAGCTTATTATTTTACATACAAGTTAAATACTGGCTGTTTTTTCCATCTAGCACACAAATACTTGATAGCTTTATTTTTAAATTTAAATTTATAGTTGAGCTAGGACATGCCCTAATCTAACTATAAGTCTGTCCTCACATTTGAAAGTTATCTCTCCCTCCAATGCAACATGGTTTTGCCCAAGTGCAAGGTTACTCCAGTGTTATGCTTTGCTCTCCTTAATGACTCAGGTCCTCTATGCTCAGCCTTACCCACCTTCTCATTTTCTGGATATCAATGCGAATTAGGGGGAGATCGACCTGCACCTCCTTGATCTCTTTCCTGAGGATGTGATCACCTGTAAAACTTGTTGAAGGGAAGGGGTATCCCCTAAGTATTGACCTCCTGAGGCAGGCACATTGGCTGATTGTTGGGGCAGCAAGGGCGAGGCAGAAGTGTGGGGAAGTTGTAGAGGTGGGCTGACGTACATATTTTTCCAGCTTAGCTGCTGAGGCTGCTGCATGGCCGGATGAGCTCATCTTGACAGGATACGTGACCATGGCAAGCTTGTAGTGGCACCCTCTACCATAGCCCTGCTGCCACGTTTCAGGCACCACCACCTGGTGTACAAATGTCACACAAATTATAGACTCCAATGCTGTATGTACATAACAAGCAGTTCTACTTCAGGAGGTTTAAAAGGTGTATTGAGGCAACAGTCAATAGGAGGGAGAGAGGTGGGTGTAATAGTGCAGTCTGCAACCACTGTGCAATGTAGGTAATCCACTAGAGGCAGAGCTAGCAAAGACTGTCAGACAAAAGGGGCACAGGTCCTACAGGGTGCAGATTCTTGAATGATTTTGAGCAGGTATTATAGAACCAAGTCATGACTGAGAGAACACCAGGCCTGAATACACAGGGCACTGGCAGTGTGGCAGGTTGGACAGAACCATACAATCAGTGGATGCAGAGGGGTCATAAAATCCAATATTGGAGTCAATTGTGTCAGGGTCCTGCAGGCTGAACAGGCTCAAACAGAAGGCATGGCAGATCCAACAGGCCTTGGTGTGCTTGTGAGGATATAGGCCCAGAAGTTTACAGGTGGCATAGAGCACCTGCACTGCCCAGGGGGGCAGGTCGGTCGGCAGCCATCAGGGTCTTTGCTCAGGGCGCCCTGTCAATTAACAAAATGGCAGTGGCAGGATCTTTCCCCCCCACGCGACACACACCCCAGCACTGGTTGCTAAACAAGTCCTTGCTCTAGTATACTGTGGCCAAGCCAGAATTGCAAGAGATGGGACGCCTGGTGTGTGCACAAAGGAGGGCTGGGCTGTATGACAGGACACATCTTTGTCCCTGGTCACCAGCAGGTCACAATGGCGGTGCCACTAGGGAGCGGCAGCTGGTGGAACCTCACCAGCACCGACAACCCCGCCACGACCCCACCGCCTGGTAGAGGAGTCCTTTCCAGCACTCACCTGGTCTCACAAGCCGCTCCAGTCAGGATAGCTCAGTCTGGATTCCCATTCTGTGGTGGGAGAACCGGCAGCAGTAGTTGGCGAGCAGGGGACTATGAAGAGGTCAAAACACCTGCCTGGAGCAGAGGGACCCACTCAGCTGAGTTAGCAATGCGATCGTGGAGCTGTTGATGGGATAAATCCTGATATGAGCAGGATCTTGTGGGAGAGCAGGAGATCTGCGTCCTACTTCACTACTCCATACTAAACCAAGCCAAGCCCCCAATTTTCCACCTTAATTGTCTCACCAACAGTTTATGGAGACAAAGAGTTATAGGCCAGCAAGGCAATATACCAGACAAAATGCCTATTTGCAGTTTGTTTCTACTATTCAGACCTGAGGATGGCAAAACAAATCAAAGTCACAACAATGACTATTTTGAGGAGCAGTAACCAATAACCACTATAGGGGGCAGAAGTGTGGACCCATTCTATTTCAGATCAGTGGGTGTTGGATATTACAAAGAGGGGATACAGAATAGTGTTCAGTCTTTATCCAAGAAGAAATTTATATGTCCATTCCAAAACAACATCAAGCAAGATAACGATTAGTGTTACACAAAAGTCTGCAAGGTCTATTGAGAATCAAGGCAATTTCTCAAGTTTTAGCAGAACAGGAATGCAAGAGCTTTTATTCCAGACTATTCCTTGTCCGGAAAGCTTCTGGGGCCTTTCGATAGTTTTGTATTTGAGAAGATTCATTTGTACATGCAAAGTATTTTCAAAAGGAATCAGTGAATTCCATTGTAACAGTCAATCATCAAACAGGATTTTATGACATCCATATATCTTTAGGATGACTATTTTCATGTTCCTGTAGTAGTGCAGCACATGAAATTCCTCATGCCTGCCTTTCGGGTGGTGATGTCCCCGAGGACTTTTACCATAGTGTTAATGACATTAATAGCTGAACTAAGGAAACATGGAGTCATGATATGGCTATATCTGGATGATATAATGGGCAAGTCAAAAGAAATAGCTGCAGAACAGCTTTTTCTTGCAGCAACATGAATGGGTATGCCACAGGCATACAAGAGAAGTGAGCAGTCAGTACCTGAAGCGCTGACAGCCCATTCAACACAAACAGAAGCTACATCTTAGTTAAAGAAGACACAGGCTGCTGTCACAGTGACATTATCAACGTAATGTTCTATAATCA
Organism: Mixophyes fleayi; assembly: GCF_038048845.1. Lineage (NCBI taxonomy): Eukaryota > Metazoa > Chordata > Amphibia > Anura > Limnodynastidae > Mixophyes > Mixophyes fleayi. The sequence goes on along the minus strand of NC_134403.1, from coordinate 112,848,133 downwards.
GGAGATTCTCAAATTGGCAGATATGTCCTTCAGTCAGGCACTAAATAAATTCTTTATGCAGCATACACTTGCTTATTCTTTATTGCCCAACCCCATACCCCCAACCTGTATATTGCTTTGGTACATCCAATAGTAAAGGCTGCCGTAGAGGAGTGAAGAGGATACATGCAAATTATCTCACCGTTAATTCCTTTTCTTCAAAGTACTCTATGGCAGCTAAATATATTCACACCCATGTTGATTGTTACATGTTTTTATATAATTCAGAGCACTGCCTGGGAAGAACTCATAAGACATGGATAAAGAGGAGGAGCTGGCTTACAATACTCACTGAGGGGGTGTTTTTGTTTGACCTGGCTCTAACTAAACAAAACGAATGCAAACCCATAGTAAATGCTGCCATGGAGTACTTAGAGGAAAAGGAGTAAACAATGAAATAATGCACATTTTTCTCCACTGGGTGACATTGTAATAGAAAAAAGAATTAGCATTAGGGGAACACATTTAAGGACATATTCTTGGAGTACACTAATTGCTTGAAAATCATATAAGAGTTTGTTTTTATAATGTTATTTTTTTGTATTTTTAATATTTTGGGTTAATTTAGCTTCTAGAACCATATAAATACTATTTATTTTAAAACCGCTACCAAAAGAATGCTCCATCTGTCACAAAAACAATATAAATTTCACTCTGATATCCTAACATAGCTCGTCCTTAGCAAAAAAGTTAAATTATCTCAAAAGCTAGAACGTACACCAGGGCCATCTTAACATTATGGGCCCCCGGGCAAAGCAGTGCACCGGGGCCCCTAGATATAGATATATACAGATACAGATATAGATATATAGAGATAGAGATAGATAGATGTACTTGCTCAGTGACCATTGTAGGTTTTTTTTTCAGGTTTTTTTTTTTTTGCAGAATTATTTATTGTCATTAAGAGCCGTGCCTATTGGGCCCCCTTGCCCGTGGGGCCCCCGGGCAGCTGCCCATCATGTCCAATGGAAAAGATGGCCCTGACGTACACTGATCATTAAGGTTAAAAACACTCATTATGATTTTGCCTTCTCTCTCTTGTTTAGTCATTCCTTTTCCATCTCGATGTTAACCCTTCATGATTGGTATTGTCCTTATTGTTTTTTTAAAATGTCTTGCAAAAATTTAAATAAAATTGATCAAGTAAACAAAACAAACCCACTACGTATGGGATTTTTCTTTGTGGAGTCAATGGATCCTCTTTAATTTGGTGTTTTCAGATGTATATACAGTGTGCATGTATGATCTCGAAAAGACAGCTTCACAGAAACATTTTAGTAGCACCCCACTCGTTGCTGAAACCCAATAGCTTGTGTGTCACCGGCCTATCTTGAAATTGCATTCCACTTATGAGGTCTCTCCTGACTTGTATTAATTATTCACTCTGTTTTAAAGTAGAAACTCCAGCAATTATTCATGAAGCACTAGTGTAATGTGCTGCATGTGACTCTGGAAGATGTGTTATTAGTGTAATATAATAAAATATCCACCTACTGATTTAGGTGTGCAGGAGCTTGGGTAAAGGGAATTCCTGGTTGTTGATGTGCAACAAACCTTGGTAAACCTGTGATTCTTTTTACTTTTAGACATGTTCCAGGATAGTCATCAAACGTACTTACTCTTCCTTCATGACCTTCTCCCATCCATCCCTTCCTTTTGCCAATACCCTCACACAGAAAAATGAGTCATACTCAAGTACATTTACTGATTTTTTTATTGTATCAAGTTTTTCCACACTGGATTGACTCTTCAAAAACCACAGTCTGTTATAAATTTAGTCTTATTACTGGTGTTAAATTTATCGATCTGTCAAAAATAAAGAATTATGCAATAGAACACCTCCATAAGTGGTAAAGTAAGTCTGCGACCATCTGTGTCACATGCTGCAATATACTATATGTAGATTATTGGGTAGATCTGTGATAACAGGTCACTCAGTGGTGCAGTCATGGGCCAAAATATTGTCTGTCGCACTTTATTGCTGTGCTGTCGGAAATATTCTATATCAGTTTTTAGGTAAGTCTACCTTTTCTCAAAGCCGAAGTTATAGCGATCGCTATCATTAGTGTCCCTATAAATCTTGTTGGAGTGGTGGTCATTGGAAGGATGACTACCACCGCAATGCGGAACAGCCAGTAACAGCTTCATAGAACCTGGACCTGCCCCGGCAGGGTTCGGATGCACAGAGAGGTGTCCTCTTCAATCGAGGTTCTGTGAAGCAGTTGCCGGTTGTTCCAAATTACTATCTCCATATTTTCACTATTATTTTCATTTGCACATTTGTATTTATTGTATCTTTTTGGGATGAGATCCTTGTAGTGAACGGCTGCGAGTGAGTTAATTTGCGCCTAACACCTAACCTTTTTTCTTGGTCTACACTTCAAAAAACATACAGCCCACTAAATACATTGTAACATTTGCATTCTAGCTGGACACATATTCAATATGATGTAGCACTTACCCTTGTGTATCAAACCATTGTCCCATAGATTGTAAGCTTGCGAGCAGTCTTCTTACCTCTCTGTATATATTACCCAGTATTGTTTTATTACTGTTTGTTCCCAATTGTAAAGTGCTATGGAATCTGCTGGCGCTATATAAATAAATGATGATGATGATGATGATGATGAATAAGCACCAGGAATGTTTCAAGACACTGTTCTGTCCTTCAAATCTGGGAGATCTGGAGCCGTTTGCACAAGAGTGGGCCAGAAGGCTAGTAGAGAGGTGCAGGAAGCTCATCCATGGCTACAGGTTGATTGCAGTTATTTTGACCAAAGGCTGTACTACCTAATATTGGGACAAATATAATTAAAAGCGATGTTCCGCAGAGTGCCTTTCAAAATGGTCGTGAAGCATTCTGTGGCTATACAGCACTGCAGACTGTTCCTGGCACCACATACATGTGCACAAGATAATCTGTGATTTTGATGTACCGAAGTAGCAAGATATATGCGCAGCCGGAAATCAGAGCTGTAATGTCTGGTGGTATATCTCCTTGAACCGAAATGGTCCTGTTAAGTTTAGGGTGTCAATAATTTTGTCAAAGCCATTTCTTTTCATTTTCTCACTTAAATGGATGTACAGTATCAAATTCATAATAGAAAAAAAGAGTTCTATAATAATAACAGAGAAAGAATTGTGCAGACCAAATGCTGTTGTTAATTTCACCTTATGGTTAGAGGAAGAAGTGAGTTAATAAAAAAAGAAAAAAAAAAAAAAAAGGTTACCAATACATTACCAATATATTTGTATATGCAAACAATGCTATTTAAGGTGGGTACCACTGGGTCTCTGCACATGCAATAAAGTTGCAAGAAAAAAAGATACTAAGTGACATTCAATGTGCTAGTAGGAACTGGAGGCTGGTTTGAGTGTGTTATGAGAATTATAGTGTCAAGTCTGTATTGAGAATGTGACCTTGCCCAAAAAATTATCATCCAGCTAAAGGCAATATTGTTGCCAGATTATTGAGTGCCTTGGATCAGTGTCTAGCGTTTCCAATTACCCTGCAACTGTGTATCAGACCTTGGCTGTGAACTTGACTATTGTGTTTCAGTCTCCTGTGTATCAGACCCTGGCTTTGAACTCTGACTGCTGCTACACTATTACTTGTTAATCAAACACTGTCTGTGAATATTACCAATGATTATTCCATGCTTCAAAACTGGACTGTAGCAAAGAACATTACTGCTTTTTATGTCCAGAATATCAGACTTTGGCTTAAACTCTGACCACTACCAAATTGTGCCTGTGAATCAGATATTGGCTGGGAAACTGACCACTGACTTCTAGGCACGGAGTTACTGGACTTTTGCAGTAAGTTCAGTTATTGCATATTTGTCTGCAGTCTCTCTGGCTGTGAATCCTGAATGCTGCCATCTCTTCCAATATACCAGACTTTAGCTGTAGCTTACTCACTGTTTGTTCCTGTTCTGTGCATCAGATTTTGTCTCTGTAATATAACCACCATCAGTTAGCCGTCGTTTGTCTGGTTCCTATGAATCTGATTCTGCAATGTATTCAGGCCTGTCTGCTGCTACATTATTATTGATGCATTGAGTCCTGATGCTGTTTCTTCATTAAGTACATATCAGGCTCTGGCCTATGTTTTAACATTGATCAACAGGTTGCACCAGTACCCACAACCTATTACCCGAATTCCTGTACTGCTGTTGACTGCATTTGTTCTGCTATTACAGATCGTTAGACTGTAGAATTGATCCCCATTTGCATCTGCCTTTTCTACTTATTTTTTATACTACATCCACTAGTGGTGGGCGCATCATCTTTGCCAGCTCTACAGTATACATTGTAGCAATTACCACCAGCCACCAGAATGTCATGAAGATTGATCAGATGAATTGCAATTAAATTTCAAAGTCCCTCTTTGCCATAACAATGAACTTTATCCCAAAAACATCATGTCCACTGCATTTCAGCCCTGCTACAAAAGGACCAGCTGACATCAGATCAGTGGTTCTCTCATTAACACAGGTGAGAGTGATCACTCTGTCATGCTGATTGAGTTAGAATAACAGACTGGACGCTTTAAAAGAAGGGTGGTGCTTGAAATCATTGTTCTGCTTCTGTCAACCATGGTTATCTGTAAGGAAACACGTGCACTCATCATTGCTTTGCACAAAAAGGGCTTTACAGACAAGGATATTGCTGCTAGTAAGATTGAACCTAAATCAACCATTTATCAGATCATCAAGAACTTCAAGGTGAGAGGTTTCAATAGTCGTGAAGAAGGCTTCAGGGCGCCCAAGAACGTCCAGCAAGCCCCAGGACCATCTCATAAAGTTGATTCAGCTGCGGGATTGGGGAACCACCAGTGCAGAGCTTGCTCAGGAATGGCAGCATGAAGGTGTGAATGCATCTGCACGCACAGTGAGGGGAAGACTTTTGGAGGATGGCCTGGTGTCAAGTAGGCCAGCAAAGGAGCAATTTCTCTCCAGGAAAAACATCAGGGACAGATTGATATTCTGCAAAAGATACAGAGATTGGACTTCTGAGGATTAGGGTAAACTCATTTTCTCTGATGAATCCCCTTTCAGATTGTTTGGGGCATCTGAAAAAACGCTTGTCCGGAGAAGGAAAGGTGAGCGCTACCATCAGTCCTGTGTCATGCCAACAGTAAAGCATCCTGAGACCATTCCTGTGTGGGGTTGCTTCTCAGCCAAGGGAGTGGGCTCACTCACAATTTTGCCTAAGAACACAGCCATGAATAAGGAATGGTACCAAAACATCCTTCAAGAGCAACTTCTCCCAACTATGGTGAGGAACAATGCCTTTTCTAGCATGATGGAGCAACTTGCCATAAGGCAAAAGTGATAATTCAGTGGCTCAGGGATCAAGATATCGAAATTATGGGTCCATGGCCAGGAAACTCCCCAGACCTTAATTCCATTGCAAACTTGTGGTCAATGCTGACCACTCAATCCTGAGGTGGGTGGACAAACAAAAAACCACAAATTCTGACAAACTCCAAGCATTGATTAGGCAAGAATGGGCGGCCATTAGTCAGTATGTGGCCCAGAAGTTGATTGACAGCATGCCAGGGCGAATTGCAGAGGTCTACAAAAAAAAAAAAGGGGTCAACGCTGCAAATATTGTCACTTTGCATAAGCTTAATGTAATTGTCAATGAAAAGCCTTTGACACTTATGAAATGCTTGTAAATGAACTTCAGTATACCATAGCAACAACTGACAAAAAGGTCTAAACACTGAAGCAGCAAACTTTGTGAAAAACAATAATTGTGTCATTCTCAAAACTTTTGGCCATGACTGCACTTGCTATAAGGTCAAGGTCAGAGGGGTGTTTTATAACACTGAGATTTTACAACCAGAAAATGGAAGCATTCTAAATGGAGTATACACTTTTTAAGCATAACATGAAAGTGAATGAACAGCACTATTTCTGTTACGAGTGGTTCTGCTGTCAAAACAAGTTCTATGGCATCCTGAGATTGGAACAGCATTTTTCACACTCTTACCTGTTATGTTATCTGTGCACCTCCTCTTTTTAGAATCTTGTGCTCTACTTAGTGTACTTATAAGTGCTTTTCCAATTTTACACGTGTGTTACCAAAGTAGAGAACATAAATGTTTAGAAAATAAAAAATAATAATATATAACATTTTTGTAACAAATTGCTAGCATGATATAATGCTAGTGTTTGAGTCACCTAAGTGGTTTGTGCAGTTGCTTAATTAAAATTAATATAATACTGTACATTACTTCTGAGAAAATGCTTCTGTCTTACAGACCAATTATAATCCCACAAGTCAAACTTTCTATAACAACCATGTTTTTCATTGTAGCCTTTTGAAAGCACAGTAGTGATTTAAAACTAGACATCCACATATAGCTAGGATGTAACCATGGATTCGTAGACAACTTTTGTAAATGTCAACAGAAAGCACAAAAGCCTGTAAATACTCAGTTTTTTTTATTCATTTGTCTCTAGTATACTGGTCAGACCTCTATTCTTCACAGTTGTATGTGTTAGCACAAAATGATTTATATAGCACATAATATGATGATAGTGCATGAGACAGGAGTCTAGAAATCAGATGTTCTATGAAGATATTTGGTCACAACTATCATCCTCCACCCCCTCAACAAGCAGAACTGTGCAGTTCTGATGGCCTTTGCACAATCTGCGATGGGGAGGAGCAACAATGCCAACCGGGGAGGGTTCTGAATATCCCTCTCCTGCAATGCTTTCCACAGCTAATGCCACAGCTAAGGGCACAATCACCCATGGGAACTGCATTATAAAAATGAGAGAGGGGGGCTCATTTTGAGTTGGGCGCAAGCCCCATTTTTGTAGCGTACAGTGCGCATTATCGTACTGCACATGCTGAATATCCTTGACATGCATCTTCATACACATGGAGAGGCAGAAGGGAGAGGGAAGGGCTGTGCAAGTGTGGGCAAAGTGCAATAAAGAGGTATGAGGTGAGGTCATTAGAAGTTGAAGCAGTCACAGATATGCCTGTCAGGATGCATATCAGTTACGGGTGCTTAACCCCTTTAGCAAAGATCCGTGCTGATTATCACGATAATCAGCACACATCCTTGGGGTGTAAAAAAAAATAAAAAAATAAAAAAGTCAAATAAATACATTAGAAAAATTGTGAACAAAATAAATGGAAATGCCTCTGCAAATAAGGGACACCAAGCATATTGTACAACTATCCTCCACTCCATCAACTTGCAGAACTATTGGCTTCATACACCTATGAGTTTACATTCATGCAGCTTAGTGCTTAGAAACATTGCAACATCTATAACACCCTTTATGACCATTGTAGCGAGGGGCAGCAAACAGTCACAGTACTGGCGGGGGTAAGTTCTCTGGCTCTTTAGTAGTCCCTGACATGGGCCCAACTCAGTTCTGCCTTTCTGGGGTGGATAGATGTTCGTTACAAAATTATCCTGGGGTGGAATAAGCCGGTAAATATACTGTAGATAGATAAATAGTAAAAGTATTTAATTGTTGCCTCAAAACAAAGGTGAAAGCGGGGTGAAATTACAAACCTTTAAATTTAGTTTTTCTTATTGAATCAACTAATATTTTAGTTTAGTCTGTTCATCCCTTTTCAATAAATGGCATTTTCTGTTTTGTTATTTGTATTTAATATGCTGAAATACCTCCTTGACTATGTGGTACTTCAGGAAGAATTAGGTACAAAATTGGCTTTACGATGTATAAAACTCATTTATTTTTGTGAGTCACCAGTTGAAACTGTTTCTTTACCATTTTATATAATCATATCCTAAGGTTGAGATGCATTCAAATTAGGTCGGTTTCTTACATCTTGCTTACCTTTTAAGTTTAAAATGAAATGAGGCATCCTGGTGATAGATCATGTCTACTTGTAAAGCCTTTGAATATTTAACTATTTATTGGTGTGTGACAACTGTTCCCTGGGTACCTGATAAATTTGAGATTCACAGACAAAAACAAACCTCAGCAACTCATTCTGAAATATAAATAGATTTCCAGCAGATGCGACATTGTGAAGTTGTTTTATAAAGTTTTTTCTTTTACAAAGTTGTTTGATTTTTTTCATGGTTAGGATCCTAATAGGTCATATTGTTACTGTTGTATTTGTACATGAGATAAACAATACATAATTGTATCTTCTTATCTACAGGCGATAATAAACAAGAAGTGCTTTATCTGCAAATAAGTAGTAATTTTCTCTTACCCCATACTAATAAACACCAGCATTTGGAATGGCCAAACACATTTTTTTTTTACCAAAATATTTTTTATTTTGGATTTAGACAATGAAAATATGACCAAATTCAGTGAATGAGCTACAGTCCAGTTATAATTTTGGATATTAAAATCAGATACATTTATAATGATTGGAGAGTTAATCCATGTGCTGTGATGTTTTGATTCTGTCTAGATACTGAAGAGATGTTTTTTTGTGTTTATATATAGAACCAGTGGTCAAAGTGGAAATTTAGAATTGGTGGCATGGAAATTTAGAAGTGGCAGTATATAAAATGTTAGTGAATGGAATTTAATAGTTTTACAATGGAGGCAGTAAGAGAAGTAGCGGTATGGCATGCCACCATATAGAACAGTATGATATAATTGTATAAAATATTTATATGAGACCGTGCATAACATTTTAAATAAAATATAACAATAACTGCTCACCTGAGCTTTGCAAATCAGTGATCATCCATGGAATTGGGTTCTAGGGGTCTAATTATGATCAATTGAATTAAAGTCACGTTTATTATAATTTCTTAGCAATAATAAGAAATGATTTAATGATGCTATTTATTAAAATTCACGCAAAGACCTTTAAAATGTCGGCAAAGAAGAGCAAAATTTAGTCCAGCTGAGCTGTTTTCCATTCTGCAGTCCCTACAGCTGATGCAGGGCCAAGAAGGCATCATGGCTGCTGAAGGAAATCTCTACTCTATGCAACTATATGCACTTTAACAAAAACCTTAGTCCCTGGAAAGCTGGGATTGCCTATCGTCCGAAATGGACGACTATTTGTGATACATAACCCTGAACAAGGCCTCAGCCTACTGGATCAATGGACTCACAACACTGCTGAAGCTAACGCATCAAATGATCATCAGGACCCAATGTCTAAATGGAATAAAGTAAACACATTGTTGCCTATCTCCCCTTAATATACAAGACAGGATTTTCAATCAAGTTTGCATTGGACTGTCCTTTCAGTACATTGTTAAGTGGACTACGTTGCTTTCAAACAACTCATATTTTCTTCTTATACTGAAGCCTGGTTGTGAGTTAACAATTTGTTATTATGTGTGCATTATTATGTTTCCATGAGGGTTGTTTGTTGGTCCTTCTTGTAGATGTCAGTTGAACATAGGCCAACGAAGATATCAATATACCTTCATATTTCTATCTCTGTTCCTGCAATTACCAACTGCCTGGAGCCTGAAATTGGCATGGTGACTGTGGCTGCCAGCCACTCAGGGCCTGGGACAAATGCTGTACCTGCAACTGGTAGGTGCCCAGGGCCAGGAACTAGCACAGTTCCGGTAATTACCAACTGTCCAGAGTTGTAATTGCTGTACCTGCAATTACCAAGTACTTGGAGCCTGAAACTAGCATGGTACCTATATTTACCAACTGCCCAGAGCCAGTATAAAAGCTTGCTTGCTATTAACAACTGCCTGGAGCCAGAAACTGATACACTGCCTGTAGTCACCAAGTGCACAGAGCCAGGAACTAGAACTGTGCCTGCAATAGCACTGATCCAAAACATCATTCCATTGCTTCGTAAATAAAGGCTAATTTAAAATATATGTTTGTTGCTTAAAAAGAAGCAACTCCCTTGGTATAATACCAATATAATTCTCTAACGACACCTTATACCACCAAAATTTCAATTCTGGTTCTAATTTTTTAGCAGCATCTTTTAAAAACCTGTTCAATATAAAACACACCATTTTCATGTGTGTATGTATTATCAACAGTAAAATTAAGCATTTAACTTGGCGCGTCCTCAAATCCCCAAATTCCCAAGATATATATCTTCCATAGTTCACTGTTCACATTTATGGCTGTCAGGACATTTGCACAATTGTTCAAAAAAGAAGTCCTGGGTAAATCACTGCCACACAGGTGAGCAGTATGTTAACGGATAGCTGTCAAAACAGCAAGCACTTTTTTTTTAACAGTATTTAAAAATAGGACAATATCCTTACAACTGTAACTGTAAGTCTGCTACACACAGTAAATAGCAAGGATAGGCATTGGAAATGCATCTTACTACTCAGAATACCCCTTTGGTGGTTGTATTTCTTATGTAAAATTTCCAGTAAATATATGTCCAAGAGATGTCAGCTTGTTCAGACGTGATGAGCAGGAACCTTCACATTACATGTGATGCTCAGGCTTCCAATTTTCATCTCATGACCACTTCTGGCAAAAGAACCCTGATCAACTGTGTGAGTCATGTGACCAGTGGGTGGAGCAAGCTGTCTTAGAAATCAGTTACAGTGCGTACCAGTGAATCAGTATCTCACTGGGGCACTCTATTAGAATATTGCTAAAATGACCTTGTCCTAAGACAACTCAGTGTATAATGCAACCGAGTACTGCCCTGCAGGGTAAACTGGGCCTTTTAGTCATACTAAGATCATTTTTTTAAAAAAGTATTTTTAGTGGGGGGTTTTTATTACAAAGACAAGACATACATTTGGATGCCTAACTAACTAAACATAAACAATCTAACTATATCCTAAGCTGTGTGAACATATTGTAGCGGATGATTATACACAATGTAAATATTCCAGATCAAGTCTGAGACTGACATCCTAGTGAACATACATAAAAGCAAAAGTGTAATATCATAACAAGCACCAGAATAATGACCCAGCAGAGTGTCTGCAAAATGACATGGCAGCGCTGCGCAGGGCTGGAGGATGTCTCGTAACAAAAAGGAGAAACATTGGTAGAGGCAACACATAGGACTCCAACTCACACCCCAAAATCAGCATCGTCTTTGTGGGCATGAATGACAAAATGAGACTTGCACCATGGATGCCAAATGTTACATTTGTGCAGAGTCTCCCCATTCTTGTACATAAACCTTTCATGCTTCCAGACATCATTTACCAGGGCAATCCAGGCAAGAACACTGGAAGGTTCTAGCTCCATCCATTCCTGTGCTATGATCACCTTGGCAGATGAGGTTACATTAAATACATACTTACATAATGGCTTACTAAGGTGCTCTTCCAGCATAAGACCAAAAAGACAGGCCCGTGAAGACAAAGGAGGGGCAACCTCTAGGATGCAGGAGATATAACGCCATACCGATCTCCAAAGGGCGTGCACAGCAGTACACCAGCAAAGCATATGCCAAAAGGTGTAAGGTGGGGCATTACATTTAGGACAGTGGGAATATGAGTCAGGGAGCAAAGCATCCTTACCTATCTTTAGAATAAGAACAATGAGGGCCTCTGACATAGAGGGAGGAAAAGACCCATGTTCTAACAGTTTGGATTAGGTCTCCAGGAGCTTGGGGACAAAAAATTGTCTATATTTTTTATACAGCTCTATGGGGATACCATCTATACGCAGGGCTTTTTTGTTGGGGAATGATGAGATGGCTGCATCTATCTCCTCCTCCATGATGCCGGAGTCCAGCATTTCAACAGAGTCCAGGGACAGGCAGGGCAGTCTAATTGTATCCAGGTAGTCTGCAAGCTGGGAAGAAGTACGGGTTAACTGTGTTGCATACAAACGTTTATATTAATCAAAAAACAATCTAGCAATGTTATCTCCCATATATTGTTTAGTATTATTGGCATCAAGAATAGCCGGAATTGTCCTAGTGGACAGCTCCTACCTGGCCAAACAGGCCAAGTAGCTACCCCCATGTCAACATGGAAATATTGATTATGTCTGGAAAAGAGGAGTTTTTGTTCACTAAATGGTTGGACCATTCGGATTGAGCATGCATCCACCTCATTCTATTCTATCTATCAGCCACGGAGAGGAAGGTAAGGTATAGGGCTTCCAGTTCTCTGCAGTTTTGCTCCAACTCTCCCTCCTTTTGCCTATCTTTTTTTAATCCCTGCCACCTGTTCAATAAAGGTGACCCTTAGATAGGCCTTAACAGAGTCCCGTAACACCACTGGAGTAACACCCAAGGAATTATCACTGAACTATTCCTCCCCAGAGACAAGCCAGACTGGTGTTCTTACCAAAGCCTCGTCAGCCAGTGGGGATGAAGTTTCCAGAATTGCACACCATGATCTGACAGAAGATCAACATCAGTCATGATCGGAGAATGGTCTGAGATGCCCCTGGGGAGATCGCTCACTGAAAACTTAAACGTTTCCCTAAGAAAAACATAACGACCAGGTCAATCTGTACGTGGTCAAGAACAAAGTTAATCTGCTTCCTTACTAGGATGGACACATCCCGAGAATACGCAGAGTGAGTAGCATGGTAAGTCCAACCCACTCATGATTTTTTTAAGGGAAAGAAACTCACTACCCATAAGGTGAGTCTCCAGTAGGCAGAATACATCAGGATTATATTTGGGTATCTGGGTGAGCACTAGTTCTGACATTCAGGCCCCTAACATTCCAGGTGAGCAGACGGATCCCTCCGAACAGGTCTACTCACAGTTGCATCAGCCATCGGGGATCAGCGCTACAGTAGGAAGAGAGGATGAGAGGTCGCACCAGATAGCGGAGTCTGGAGACCACGAGCCGTAGTGAGCATCGCACAGCCCAGACATCAGTAAAACATGGTACAAGTCTAAGGGATACATAAAGTTCAGTTCAGCACTGCAATAAATAATAAAATATAACATAACATCAGTTCTTTCTTACCCCATAAATCCACTAAAAACTCTCCCTGCATATCTTTCCTAACTAAGGAACAATATATACCCAAAAACATCAAAGAACCTTTCTCAACCAGTAACCCCTAAATCCTACCGAAAAGAGGGAGAAAACAACAAAAGGGGGGTGGGGGGACTGGATAAAACTTTCTCCTCTTGCACAGGCTCCCCCATCTCATGTAACCCCACACTGTAGATACAATAAGCACTGGAGTTCAGGGCTCTCAAAGCTCGGCTGCAGGCTGCTTCTCAAGCCATTCCCCGCCTCCTGCGTGGTGGTAAAGAAGTGAAATCTGCCGACAGACGAGATCCGCAACCCGGCCAAGAACAACATGGTGTACGGAAGTTGCAATTCTCACAGTTTCTTCTTTATCTGGGTGAACTGTACTCTGTTCTTCTGGACCTCTATTGTGAAGTCAGGGAACACCAGGACAGTATGAGGCTCAAAGCGAAAAGGACCTTGTTGGTGTATCATGTGATAAAACGCATCACATCTTTGAAATGCAAAAGTTTGGCAATAAAAGTACGTGCAGGCGCACCTTGCTGTGGGAGCTGGGGGGTAAACTATGGGCCCTTTCCATTGCCAATTGCAGAGAGAAAGCCTCCCAGCTGAATTCTTTGATAAGCCAGTCCTCTAGGAACACTTCAGGGGCCTTCTGCCCACTCCGATAGTCTTACAAAACGGAGAGTATTCCGCCGAAGCCTGTCCTTCAGGTCAGTCATTCTCTCTTTGCATTGTGATGCCAAACCAGCAATATTACCACAGAGAGGGGCTTTAAGATCTTCCAACGTAGATATTCTATGTTACGCCTCTCCCTCATCTTCTGGAAATCATGACAGATTAAGGAGAGGCCGTCCTGCCCCTCACCGATCTTATCCATGACTCTCTTTTCAGAAGACGTAATGGCCTGCAGTACTTGTTGGAGGGGGGGCAGGTCTCCCTGGGGTTAGGGGGGGCATTATCTCCATGGGCCCCAGTGCACCGCAACTGCTGCACTAATGGTAGTTCCACCAACGTTTGGTACACTTAGTTAATGATAGGCATGTGCTTGATTTAGACTATGATTTAGTAAAGCTTGGCCCATCTCCAGCCACTTCATTTAAACACTATGAGGAAATCACTATAACACAGTCCAGAACTTGGTTCTCTCCCCTGCTACGTTCAAGGAAAGAACGTTGACTGAGTGGTCAAAGAGGGCAGTGGTTGTTTAAAAATGTCCCATTTGGTGGTCCATACAACAAATTCACATTTTAGACTGTTATCTCGCTGGTTTGTAGGGATTGCTCCTCTCCACAACCCAGGGCCGACGATACCATTAGGCGAAGCTAAGTGGTCGTCTAGGGCGTCAATGGTTAGAGGATATATAAAACACTAAATGGGTAGCATGTCCCTCATTCACAGTTTTTATTATAGTCGTGGTGCCTCCACACCTAGCTCTGATCACTCATATTAAAGAGCAGCAGCCTGCAGATTGTTACCTGTGAAGCTGCCAGCTGCTCTTCCACAATGTCAGTGATATGCTGGGAGAGTGGAGTGCCACCATGTGGTGCGAGTTAGGCCAAATATCTTGCATTGGCTGAATTAGCTATTTCATTCAAGCGTTTTCTATTAGATCGAACAGATTATGTGTTCTACATTTCAGGTAATTACAAAGCTTTGGGATAAAAAAAAACAACGAATGCTGAAATACATTTTGCCATTAGCAATTCAGTGGGAGGATTAGTTAGCAAAATACAGATCATTTAAACTGAAAACACACAAATCACATTTGTAAACACAAAGGGAGTACCTGTGTAGCTTCTGTAGTAAGGGGACAGATGATAAACCAGACAACTGCTACCTGGGCACTTATCCAGCTTTATTTGTTTATCGAGATTGCTTCTGGAAGCACTACCTGAGGGTCCTTTAGTGAAGGAGCAGTGTCTCAACAACCAGCTAACGCCCTGTTCATTTTCAAAATTCTCCAGCTGCAGCTACCAGGAGAATAAGCCTACGGTGGATTTACTAGGTGAGGGAGGAGGGATAGTTTCACTTGGCGTTAACCAGAGCTCAGTGGTGGATCCAAGGGGGAGAGATCACCCCCGTACCAGGTGTGGGCTGCCTTCAGCCGCACACTATATTCTTGTCCCTGTCGGCTGATAGGCAGACAGAGATCCTTCCTGGTCTCTGCCTACAGGCACAAGAATATATTGTGCGACTGACAGAGAAAAGGGGGCAAGGCGTAAATTGCCCCCACCCAGGGCCGTAACTAGGGCTGTGCGGCCGCCCAGGGCGTAACGCTGAAGGGGGGGCGCAATTTAGGAATATTTTAGGTTAATTTGGTTAAAATTGAGGGATAGGGGGGCGGCATGTCTTTCTCGCCCAGGGCGCTAGAAGTTACGGCTCTGCCCCCACCCCCAAAAGAAAAAAGGTAGATCCATCCCTGATAGATCTGCACTACTACCTATGTTATCATCATCAACATTTATTTATATAACACCAACATATTCCGTAGCACTTTACATTTTTACTAAGGTACCCTTCACCCAGCTGCAGCCACGGAAGTTGCTACATACAGTCATTTCCCAGGGCTCTATAACACTGCACCAATTTCATTCACTGGGGCATATTTAATTAGGTCCCGAGATCGCGGTAATGTGCCAGAACGGGGCGCAAAGGTAATCCGCAGCACCGCAACAATGCTGATTTTGTGCAAAGGAAAATCTGCGTTATTGCGGTACCGTATTACCTAACTGAAATCGCCCCACAAACTTTATATGATGGGTGTGCCTTGTGATTGGTCCCTCCCCTCTCCCACAGGTTTCCTTTTGGGCTGCAAGGGGAATGGAGGAGCCCTGTTAAAAACACTTTTACCTGAATCAGCCCCTGGAAATGGGCACTTTATTAAAATCTTTTAGTAGATGGTAGTGCATCTCTCTTTGATTACTGAAATGTTAGGCGGTATACCACCAATGTGTTAATATGGATTGTAGTATTTGCACTAGTAACTACTGCTATTTATGTAATTACACAAGTTAAGAAAACCTGTCATTTTAGGGAGGTCTATCATTTTGCTTGAATTGTGTTGTCCTCAAAATGTATATCCTTTGCTTGTATTAATTCTAGGATATATATTTGGATTGTATTAGAAAAAACATAAGGCAACAAAGGACTTACCAGTCAGTCTATAATAAAACTTACTGGTGACATGAGGTATACAGAAACATTTCCCCCATCTAATATGGTTTACATAACACAGGACGCCTTGTTAGCCTTTCCTCGTGGTGCACAGACAGCACTTCACTCCTCCTGCAGCCAGCGGGCACCCCACACCTCTTATACTGACACCCTGTAAGGCGAGAACTGAAATATAATTAGCAGACAGTGAGATTCGCGGCGATCACAGCACAGATACCTCAGAATCACGCCAGCATACAGACAGCAGGCAGGCACATGCCAGCTGCACTATTTTGGAAGTGAGGTTTCTAAGGTGCTGAAACTTCTTGGGGGTGTGTTCGAAAGCAGATTCCGTCCATGCTTGGAAGGAAGGGGTGGGGGTTGCTCTTGTCTTTCTGCAGTGAGAAAGATTTACTGGCTACTGCTGTTGTGTCACCAATCTGGGGGTTCCCTTTAGTGAAGGATTGACTTCTTATCTAGCATGCATTGCAAAAGACAGGAATTTCACTGAGGAAAACTGCAGCTTTATTGCAAGTACAGTCCTTTATCAAGTTGCTTCATTCAGTATGCTCGAATCTATTGGTGAGACAATAAAAAGCAGTGGGCAGGGAGCTGGGCTAATGCATGCAGGCAGGAGGTGGAGAGAAGCTGGTCTGCAGGATCTGTCATGACGATCGCTTGCTAGAGGGAGGAGAGAAGGAAACAGTACAGACAGGTCTGTATGGGAAACCAGATCCAGAAGGCACGTATCTATATGATCCTGCCATGTGCCTGTAAGAAGCTCAGCAACTCTTCTTAGCTGAAATGATTTGTACCTTCTTTAATGGTATTTGTGCCTTTTATCACATTTCAGCTGCACAGCTTATATCTGTGTAAACTGTCCATGTCTGGACTTGGAACTAGGGATCTCCCAGATATAAGACTGCAGTTTTGGTGATATGCTACAAGGAGGCTCCATTCAGCCCCATTGCATGAATTATTATATTGCATTTAAGTTTTACTCTTAGTATCTTCTTTTCAAGCTTATTGTCTCATCCTGTGTTGTCTTCTGGAGCAGTCATGGAGAGAAGAAGTTCAGCTGACCAATGTCACCCTCTTTTGGAGGAGCAACCACTCCCTGACAGGCCTGTCAAGGGAGAGAAAAGGTTCAACTTGTGGTATGTTGGATGGTCATCCCTAGACCGTAGGACAACTTTGCCTATGCTGCCATGGCTAGTGGCAGAGATCCGTAGACGAGCTGAAAAACAGGAGCCCCCCGGTTGTGTGGCACCTTGTCGAGAAGTTCAACTTCTATTGGTTGCCCCTCACCTTCGTTGTGTGCCTGCTTTGAATGGTGCTAGTGGCAACACAGCGGTCTTCATCTTTGAACACAAGACCCAGCATATTGCCCGCTTCATCCATAACAGCCAGGATCCCTCTTACTTTGCCTACTTGATTAAGACTCAACCTGACAACCCGGAGTCTGAGATGGCCTGTCATGTCTTCAAGGCAACTGACCCCATTCAGGTGAGAAGTCAAAGACTGTATGCTTTTATTAGGTGGGATCAAAAGTACTCATGATTTTCAGGCACGTGTTTGCAATCTTACAAAACTAAAATCACACACAATAAGAAGCTTTTTATAATGCATGCAGCAGACTTATGCAGGAAGTTCAGCAAACTGACCTTGAATGACCACCACAAATACACGTCTTTAGTCAAAATAAAGTTTGCCCTATGCCAAGGATGAATGATTCATTATAGTCAGGTTAGTTGGTGTGCATAGAACACTGAGAACTGATTATGTGCTTGTTGGTTTACTATAATGGTAGGCTTGTGACAGCTGCACTTTTTTTTGTTGTTGCCATAAAGAACTAGGAAGTTGGAAGCAGGTAGCTTGGTTATCAATCCATATGAACGTTTGTCATTGCAGATGTAGTCACATTTTGATATGTTACTGAATCACAATTCCTCATAAATGATGGTGATGCAATCCAGCAACAACTGGAAACAAACATTTTACATTTACTTTACTTTTGTTTTACAAGGGGTGGTTTCATGTGAGATATGTAAACTGGATGTTTGGAATTCCATAAACAAAAGTAGTATTCCAGCTCAAGCATATGGAGGAATACTACTCCATTGATCCTCTGCAACCTGCCACCTTTCCAACTCTGAGTATTTACAGTGTAGTTTATTATTCCGTGTTAATTTTTGATAAAAGGCAGGAGCAATGAAGCTTTAATTTGTTGTGACATTTTACACTCCACATTATTATAACTTTTATTTACACTCCATATTTAGATATTATACCATAATTGTGTTTGTAATGTCAGCAGCTATTTTGGCATCAGTATTTATCTGCTGTACGTATGATTTCAGAAGCTGGTGCTTAAACCAGCGTCAACCAGGGAGACTGACGGTGATACAACAATCTAGTACGTCATTTCTGACTTTTTGGCAGCTTCCCTAGTAACAAGGTTTTATGATGTGAATCTCAATGTTTAAATCACAGTGTGTGAAAATTGATTGTATTGCGGGTAAAATTTGATGCAGTATTTTATGACCGACATTTGTAAGAAAGTTGTAGTTAGCTGCAGTTAGAGTCACGGGTGTCCAGGTACAGCAAAGTCATTTCTTCCATATGCAAAGGGGATGTTATTGGAGTCTTGGTACGTGCACCTTTGCTGATCACTCTGTAGTCATCTCTGAGTTCCTTACAAAATGCAGGAGGAGAAGTGATAGTCCTCTTCTCATTGAGTGGCCATGGTGGACTTCCCATCAGATCGGAGCTGGATGAAATTTGTTGCATGTCCTTCACTTATCTGACATGTAGAGAAGATTAAAGACACTGGCCTGCAAAGGTCCCTTATAATTCTGCATACTGGGATCCGGACACATTCAGTTAAAGTCGGGTGGCCCAGAGAAGGGAAGGTTTTAATACTGTAAGCTCAAGTGCTGATATGTTTGACTTGACACTGGTAGATAGTGATACTGGCATCTTTCTGGACATAAGAGCTGTACTAGTATTTCCATTGGTTGTGCCCTGTAAATATGTTCTTTTCCACCTCTACATTTAGGTAATCCTGTCTTGCAAATTATTTTTTTCTAAATTGATTCAAAAGTAGTTTCACTCATTTTCTTAATGCAAGGAGCATACTCCATCCGCCCAAACTGCTCAGAAGTCTCCATATTGGCATTCAAATCCATTCTTGAAAAAAAGTTGCATTTTTCCAAAAGTAGATGTGGGATATTACAAAAGAGTAGGTGCCCTGCAGGCTTGCACTTTCATTTATAACAGTTACTGAGTTGGTACACAGTTATGGCAGCTGCCAATTCTAAAATGACTCTTCCAACAGAAGTCGACTGTCATTTCTAGACTCCCCATTCTCTGGCACGTAGTGATGATTGACTAGGCTGGCCAGCAGAGATCATTCATAATTATAAATACCTTGACACTGCTGAATTGAGCAAATGGTGGGGATACTAGTGTAGGAAGTACCCAGTGGGGGAGGGGCAGGTTGAAAAACTTTAATGGTGGAAAACACCTTGGAGTATATTTACTAGACTACGGGTTTGAAAAAGTGGAGATGTTACCTATAGCAACCAATCAGATTCTAGCTGTCGTTTTGTAGAATGTACTAAATAAATAACAGCTAGAATCTGATTGGTCGCTATAGGCAACATTTCCACTTTTTCAAACCTGCAGTTTAGTAAATATACCCCCGAGTTCTATATATTCTTGCAATATTTAAATACACATTATTAAATGGGTATATTAATATATTTGAATCACCAGATCATCTAATTTAATTTCAGTTTACAGCTCTATCATATCACCACATGGGGCATGTGGCTTTTAATTATTTATAGTATGGTATAGATATGGGATTTATAATCCTGAATGCTTGGATTTATGGCTTTCGGGATGAGTGTTTTTCTCCCATAATTTGGAGCACTATGCATAAAATATACGAAACTATATTTACAGCTGAACAATGTGTTTCCCTAACACTGGCTCTGGCAGTTCCCTCTTTATTTGATTACCAAAAGCAGAAATATGGGGAATGCAAGAAATGGAAACACTGTATACAACCTTCCCAACCCCAAGTGCCATTCCCTTAAAAATTGTTTTATGGGGAGATTCAGTTTGGTGCGAGGTACGTGTAGAAGTCTGTGAGGAGGACATCTCGCACCAGTGTTATGGCTGGAATCTCCACTCACTTTTCCTCGCACCTCTACGAGGTGCTTCCTACCGTAATTGTTGCCAATTGAATTTACGCCTGTCGCCAGGATTTTATTCATTGAACTGGAGTCTGAATTCCTCAAAAAATCATAGTCCCTGCACATGAGCACTTAAACAATCAGGAGATCCTGCACACAGCCAGTTTAAGAGCAAATGCAAAAGGCTCCAACATCAAAATGTAACAGGCCTAAAACATAACTAATATATGCTTGTTTTTCTGCCACAGGGCAACAGAAACATCATCAACAGTTTCCAAATCATATCAATACATATTCGGGTACATGATTTTTAACGAAAAAATGTTGACATTCTGTTTAAAGCAGATGTTATTCTTTGATAAATGGTCTATGGCAGTTTCTGCTTATAGTGTTTCCAAGGAATATATCCTATTTAATATTCTTGAAGTAAAAGTACAGCATTTAATGTTTTCTAAAATGCTTTGGCAAAATGGACAAGTGAGAGAAAGTGCTTGAGGATGGGGTATTAATCCCCCTTATTTTGCAGTCTTGCTTAAAGTAGTGTGATGACCTTGTTGTACAGTTGACTGAATCCTGATGCTAAGTTTCCCTACAGGCTGAAGTTTGCACTTCATATCTAGGCCATGGGATCCCTGTAGCGTCTTTTGAGCCACACGTTCATGTTTTGCTGTTCCAAGAGAGCTGTCACTTGCTCTTATTAAAGTGTTCTACAATACAAATAGTAATCCTTATTGAGAGTTGTTTAAATACCTCAATATAGTCATCCAAAAGTAGCAAATTAAACATGACATCAATACAGGATATAAGACAAACTATAATCTTAAGAGACTTGTTGTTAGCATGTTCACTTAGGGTTAAATCCCCTCTAAGTGATATTTGCCCCATGGAGATTTGTTGGCAATTGTGTGTTAATTTCAGTGAACAAGGGAGATTACAGTATTTGTTACAGCTATGTGTAGGGGTCATGTTGCATTTAGTTGTATTTTTATGCTTTCGTTGTGTGAGGTTTGATGAGAGTTATGTGAAATCAAATTTGCTGAGTACTTGCAGGCTTTGCATACTTTTTTTATATCATTTTTTTAATCTCATTTTCACCCATTTGCTTCATGATGATTTTAACATGTTTTAAAAATATAAGGATTATGTTTATTGTATTTTTTATTTTATGTTTATGTTATGTATCACCTTTGAGCCATTGCACTGTAATTTAATACTGTAAATGTCTGCTGCAGGTCTCTGAAGTATTTAAATGCAGATTCATATGCACAGCCGTTACTTTATTTCGTAAAAGCTACATTTATACCAGATAACAGTAACATAGGACATGTTGCAATACTTGTGACCATTGTACTATTGAAGGTGCAGTCCAACAGACCTTATTTCTTTTCTTTTAACAGTATGTTTTGTTCCTTTTTAACATGAAGCCAGTAATTATTTCTCCACTGCAAACAATTGTCTTCATCTGGAAGAATTTGGTATCTACTTTTTTACCAAGAGAGTTTAACCTGATCTCTCATTCTGAGCTAGTCATTCCCCAAGCTCCTCAAGTGGTCACTTGATAGCAGAGGAACAGGAGGCAGGGGCTTTATGATACCAACTCCAGAAGCCTCTCTTCTCTCTTCGTCATTTGTCATTTGACTGTCATTGCTGTAGTAATTGCATGACACTTGGCAAACTGTAATTCATTAATCATTAATAGCAGCTTGAATCAAAACCCTAAAAACAATAAATAGCTCCATGTTTTACAGGTAACCACAGTGATGTACGTGATTGCACCTTTAACATTTTACGTACATTTCAGATTATAATGAAGAAAAAATGCAAATAAAAGCTTTCCATGTATATGAGCTGTTAAAGAGACACTAAACTATATATAACTTGAACCAATATGCTGAGGCATATTCTAATAATCACATATGTAATGTAAGACTATTCTGATAGGTGTTCGTTAACATTGCAACAAAGGCTCCCCCATGATCAAATCCTATCTTGAGGAAGAACTTCACCTAAAATTTAAATATTTAGCTTTGTGTGGAATTTACTTTGTAATAAAAAATACCTCTTACCTGGAGTGTGACAATCCTCCAATCTAGAGGTCCCATGAACGCTTCAACAGTTTAGTGGGGGACTCCTTTCTGCTACTAAGGTGGGCCTCTACCTATATTTTGTTGATTGCATTTCCTCTTTTAATTTCTAATTCGTGTGATTGGAAAGATCATAGGGGATGTGCATTAACAACACAGCTGCCTGTCCAAAACAACCAGTAGTATAGAGAAGAGCAGCCCTGGTACAATAGATCCTTCAGGGGACTCGCTGGATCAGAGGAATCTTGTGCACAGGAAAATAAAACACGTTATCATAACGTCATAACGCCCGTCAATAAATGTCAAGTTTTGAGTGAAGTTCTACTTTATGTTTGCTGACGAAATTTTAGCATATATATTTTTGAATGGTTCAGTAGCTCTTTTTTTTAAATAAAATATACAGATGTTTTAGGTGTTCTATTCTTTTAATCTCATTACTGTAGTTCGAGCAAAGATGTGCCTGCACACTTGTGTTTAAATGTCTGTATTTTGAGTTACATGTAATTAAGATATGTGCAGTCTTAAATATACAATATAGATGCGCCTGAAACGTATTTTTAAGTTCCTTGTAACTCAATAAGTTGCATCTCACAAGGACAGCAAGTGCACGATGCAAACCTATTTGGGACGTTATTTGACACATGAGCAGTGCACCAATTTTGCACCAGTACACATCTATACTAATTAGAAGTTCAGTTATGTTTCCAAATCGGTCCCACAAGGAGTTGTATTATGGGTAGATAACTGATACAATAAGACCAAGAGTATAGGTCCGCTCAAGGGATTGGGCAATCCTCACTTAAATGGTTAATAATGTTGTGTGAGGGGATGTTTACCCAACAAGGCTTACAAATACAACGTTGACAATGGGAACTTCATCACAACATTATAGTTGGTGATTGTAGCACTCCAGTCCACTAATTCACATAAAATAGGGTTAGACGTTGCGTATGACGTCGCAGACCCAGATGCTGTGAGCCAACAAGCGGTCAGCAGCCGCGTTCGCGTCAATACGGCATAACACAGCAACTGTTTTCTCAAGGGGTGTCTGATCTAACAGGAGCGAATAAGGGCTAAGATAAATAAGATAACCTAAGGCAAAATTTTTGTATGAGATGGCACTACATACAATTAGGAGTAATGGCATTTGGGACATCTAGCGTGTACTCCCATATTAGGGTACATACAGAGGCACTCTTTATCGCAGCAAGAAAATTAAGGTTAATAAAGTATCCGCACAGAGATATATAGACAAAAATTATCGTTATCATAGCATATAAGAGAGTTGCCATACAGAAAATTAAGTTTGGATGAGAACCATTATACTCTTAATTTTCCAAATTGCTCCCTCTTCTAGAATAAGCACCTAATTAAAACCTTAGGACAGGTCATGAATTGGTGTGATCATTTTCACCCATTATAACTTTTGCCCCTTTCCCCTAAAGGGACGATCCCGAGAAATCTTTAATTAGTAAAAGATTTTCTATGATCAATAAAATTGCAATGTAATTATGCCAGATGTGTGTTATGTAAAAATAACAATTACATTCTATGACTTTTTTACAACTTGTATTAATATCTTGAAGTTCTGTAGAGACATATATTATTGAATAACAATAATTGAGTGGTATCACATAATGAAACATAACAATACAAGGAGACAAATTTTGGTGACCAATAATACACTTTAATAAATATATGGGGGTAAATGTATCAAGCTGAGAGTTTTCCGGCGGGTTTGAAAAACCAATCAGATTCTAGCTATCATTTATTTAGTACATTCTACAAAATGATAGCTAGAATCTGATTGGTTGCTATAGGCAACATCTCCACTTTTCAAACCCGCTGGAAAACTCTCAGCTTGATACATTTACCCCCATGAT
Source organism: Mixophyes fleayi (assembly GCF_038048845.1). Classification (NCBI taxonomy): domain Eukaryota; kingdom Metazoa; phylum Chordata; class Amphibia; order Anura; family Limnodynastidae; genus Mixophyes; species Mixophyes fleayi. The sequence continues at coordinate 112,823,889 of NC_134403.1, read as the reverse complement.
CTCTAAAACCCGTGACACTACAGAGATCTAAGAGATATAATCCTTGCACACATCCAAAACCGGCTTCACTAAAGGGTCTGAATATTTTATTTACACTATTCTTTCTTATTTCTTTGCATATCTCTTTTTAATATTTCCGCCTAGATAAACATCATAAGCTTTTAATGTATTATAATAAAAATGTTTTTATGTGAACTGGAGAGTTGCAATAACCAACTCTAATCTTGTGATTAATTTCACATTGTAAGCTTTGTATGGTTTCCTCCCACACTCCAAAAACATACTGGTAGGTTAATTGGCTGCTAACAAATTGACCGTAGTCTGTCTGTCTGTCTCTGTCTGTGTGTTAGGGAATTTACACTGTAAGCTCCAATGGGGCAGGGACTGATGTGAATGAGTTCTCTGTACAGCGCTGCGGAATTAGTGGCGCTATATAAATAAATGGTGATGATGATGTATGGGTGAATCCTGTCACTAAATGAATGCATACACATTTCAAGTGTTGGTCTACTAGATTGTCTGCCATACTGGTTCAAATTCTATCTAATCTAATTGGGGGGCTGGTCTTTTCTGACAAATTTGGATAAAATTGTCAAAATTGTCCAAGGTTATTGCTCCATTTGTCACTAACTGAAGTTGCCAGTACTGCGTGATTTGGATATACAAAGGATGTAAAGTCATGACATGGTCCTTCCCATGACGCTTACATGCTGAGCTTTCCCTATATCGGTTTTTAGTTTTGTGTGGGAATAACTTGTTTTGTACCTTGGTGGGTAATATATAAAAGTAGCTTTACTCAGGCTTTTATTTTGCATTTGTTTAATTAGATGTTTTAGGGTTGCGTAAGTGTCTGTTTCCATGATCAGCTGTTATAAGAATCCAAGGTTCATGTATCTAGAAGGCTTTGTTAACCATGTCTGGCTTCACTATGTAGACATGTGATTGCACAGTGAAAGTTCAAGGGTATGTAGGGAAAACTGGGATTGCAAAAGGAAATGAAGTTGAATGATAAAAGTAGTATGAACTTTGTGCTGTTTCCCTTCTTGTCCTTTTAGCTTGCATCCTAGTTACGACTGACAGTAAAGTGTGTACTAAAAAGTATAAGCTCGCCTAGTCTTGTGATGGTACAGATAATATAACGTGATGCTGCAGTCTATACAGCATTTCTACACATTCTAGTAAACTTTTTTTATTTTTATTTTTTTTTATTCTTTTTATTGAGTAAAATACAGAAAACAACAATAAAGGCATATTCTATGAAGCTTGTCTACAATGTCATGTGGTTATTTTTCTTTGTTAATCCTCCTCTATCCACTATCGTTCAGCACAATGTGATATTATTATGAAGTTATAAGAAGGACATTGATATAATTAATTCGCTTGGTCATAGAACTTTCAAGTGGAATAAAGATAAACAACATAAAAGAAAAAATTAAGGGCAGAGAACAAAATTCAAATGTAAAGATAATATGAAGTCAAAAAATAAAAGTAATAGCAAAAAAGTTGCAAGTAGGAACAAGTGAATGATCTGAGCGATTTCCCTTTAAATTGCCTAACAATTGGTTTACTGAATAGTTGGTTTATTATGGAGGAGGGGGAATGGTAAGGGGTTGTTAAAAGGCTGTCATAAATACAAGCTGCAGGAAAATGTTGATGTAGAAGTAATAATAGATGGTTCTTATAATTGCCTAAGCAAGTACCATTCCGTTGCTTCAAAAGAGTCTCATCATATTAGATTGCACCTTGTCATCCAGAGATACTATATATAAATCCCATTCGGTATTTTCCCCAGAAAATGTTGCCAGCTGGGTGGCATTAAGAAGCAGGAGGGTAGGGGCTGTGTAATATTTTGCAGTAATATTGAAAAATGTTGGAGGTTACTGCCCACAGCTGTCAGAACTGGTCAGACTGGTGTTCAGTGGTCTAACACACACTGCTGGCTGTAGTGCTCACATAGTGCCTGTTATAATAGGAGAAAAAATGGTTTATTTTACTATAATAGGACTCTGTTGGGCTCCAAGAGCAGGGGGCCAAGTAAAAACAGCTTGGTGGAGCACCCGGGAAATAAGTGTTGGGGAGAACACTGCCATTTTTGGTAAAACGTCTAAACTCCAGTTTCTATTTCAAGGGAAGATGGCTCTGGTGTTCGAATAGAGTGTGCCTAATAGAGTAGAGGTCTTTAGCGTGCCTAAGAGGAGGAAAACTAGGGACGTCTATTGCTTTAGTAAATGATTATAATAAACTAATCTGATAGGTAAGGCGCCACAGTGCTCTGCAGCCTCGGGACATATAGATGGATAGAAAAAAATTTAGACATGAAAACAAAGTGTATTAAGGACCCTGCTTATGAGAACTTTTACAATCTAGTGGGATAAGGGCCCAGCTGAAACAAAAAAAGGCAGTGAGATTGGAACATCACCGCTGGTGTACCGGTGTGAGTATTAAAGGTCGGTGTAGGTTAGGCTCTAACGGAAAGGTGTATTTTCAGAGAGTGTTTAAAGACATGAAGGCTGAAGGAGAAGCATGTGATCGAGTATGGAAGGGAGTTCCATAGATAAGTAGGTGCACAGGAGAAGTTTTGTAGGTGTAAGCGGTGGTTATCACAAATGAGACACAGGACAGAGATTGGCGAGGACATGGAGAGTATTTAAAAGTGAGGTTCATGAAGTTGTGGTGGTGTTCAGGGCTTTGTATATGAGGGTAAGCAAATTGAACAGGATTCTTGCTATGTGGTATAGTGGATATGGAGTGGCAAGAAAGGAAGATCAGTCTTGCCACAATATTTAGGACTGATTAAAGCAGGTATAGATGAGTGGAGAAATGCCACATAGGAAAAGGTTGCAGTAGTTGTGACACTAGATCAATAGAGAATGGATAAAGGTTTTTGTTACATCTTGGGTAAGAAAAGGTCATAGTCTAACAATATTTCTAAGGTAGAGTGACAGGATTGGGGGAGAGGTAACAGCAAGGCAATGGGCTTGTGAGACTGAGGAATTTCTCAAGTAGTTGACAGTGAGGGATGTTTGTGGCCAGGTTGTGACACTAAGAGAAGTGAAGGTGATAAGATCTGTCAGGACTGGGCAAATGTCATATCACATTTTTTGTTTTTTTGGAAATTAAGCCTGCTATTATTTATACGTATTGGTTTGTACCCATTTCAGGTAGGTATATTTTAAGACTAAAACATGAAAATGGTTCCCTTTGAACTGCTGTGTGACTATGCATTCTATGCAGATTTGCAGTGAAATAAAGTTGTCTTTGAAGATAAAAATGGTCTTGGATAAAAGGGGTTTACTATGGGCAATATAATTAATAATTAGAGAACAGCTACAACCAAAACATAAATTGTTATATTTTGTGGAGTTGAAAGAGTCAAGATGAAAAGACCGTTATGTTTACTGGGTACGCGCAGTTAGTCAAATCCGCTGGTGTTCCGGTCCCAAGTTGCTCTGCTCTGTAATGTAACCTCTGAAACTTTTCAAGGAGGCCCAATTAGCGCCCCCCCCCCCCCCCCATACACACCCACTCACTCTACGGACACTGCCAATTGGGGAATTTGACTGCGCTGATACACTTGGCAAACCATAACACTGGTGCCCTTAGGTAAGCTCAGGGAGTACAGAAAATCAGCAAGAAGCAGAAGGACATTAACCCCACAGACAGTAACCCTAACATTACCCCCCTCATACTCACCCAACCGTGCCTGGACATTAACCTCCACCCACATAACATTAATCCCCACTCACACTCACCCACCAGTCCCCACACAAAACTAACAACCACCAGTCATCACAGGACATTAACCCCCCCCCAACACCAATTGTCCCACATTATACTAATAATTAACGTGTCCCACAACCACCCCTAAAACACAATTGTTGTACTCCTCTTCCTGCCTCCCGGAAGTGATGCAGCAGTAAACTCCCTGTGCCCACCGAGTGTGAGTGGGGGCAGCTAGCCCTTGTTGAGCGAGATGAGAAGGAGGGGAAAGATAGAGGGAGTAACCAATACATGTGGTGGCTCCACCCCTGGGAACAACCACCAGAAAGTACCTAGTCTGGATCCTTTTTTAGGTTAAATAAATATATATATATATATATATATATATATATATATGTGTGTATGTATGCAAAATGTAAACACTGGCGCTCAAAACAGTATTGTATAGATAGATAGGTTCATACCCACATAACCACCTCTTCCACGTATGGAGGCTGCCTTCCTACAAAACTCTGGCTGGTGGGGCCGGGAATAAAATAGATAGGTACAACTGAAGGATGGCGCACTGGTGAGGTTTAGCAGAATAAGGCTAAACCAAGTGGGAACAATTGAAATGAGCATAAGGATCAAATCTAGGTCTCTGGGTTGGTGTCCAACACTCTATAAAATGAATCCAGTCCTTCAGTTGTACCTATATATATATATATATATATATATATAATTCTTTAAATGCAACTGAAATATTTTGGTGAATGGAGCTATTTTCATTTTAGTCTCTCAATTTTTGGCATGCGTGGCAGAAAAAGCCTTTTTATGGTTTGAGGAATTGGCTGATGCTTTCTTGGTTTTATTTATTTATTTTACTGCTTTTTAAATACATCTTACTAGTGTGAGAAGCTTTCCAGTACACACTATTACTGTTTAATGTGTTAAGCTGTACTGATAGAGACAGGAGGAATGAGTTAAACTGCATTCCATTTTGGGTGTAGCTCTTGTGCAATTAATATTGACAGTCAAAACATTTTCTTCTCCTAACAGTTAGATAAGATACTGAGGGACTGGTATATTCTTTCCCAAACAGCTATAGACTGGCTTAACAAACTGCACTGTTATGCAGTGAAAGAGCATTTTGTAGTTTTGGATTGCATTAAACTAATGGTCCGCTGAAGAATAAATTAATTGTAAACAAATTAGCAATTTATTCAAACTGGTGTTTTTTTGTATTCAGATATTTAATTTACAATGAAACTGACTTTTTTGAAACCGTGAAGTAAATAAAAATGTGTGGATAAACATGTACAAATAGATTATTTTCTATATTAGTTATTTGTGACTTGGACATGTCCCTTACTCTTTGTGAATTAAAAAAACTGCATTGTCATGAATGTTGGTTAAGCCCAAAATGGCTGCCTCCACTGTTTGTTGTTGAATGGGCACATATTTATTATTATTATTTGTGGCTGGATCATGTAGAAATAACTGATTGTAGATATTTATTGCAATTAGGAGTGCAATGCACCTCTGTATATCATTGCAAATTAACTTATCTTTTTATACTGGTTTGTGTTTTATATGGAAATGTATGGACTTCTGAGACAGTATGTCATGGTTAGGTTTTGCAACTGTCTAGAGAGGGGTAATCTCATGTTAATTAGACCTTTTCATCGTCCTTTGAGCCTGAAAGACAGGAGGAGAAAATTATATTTGCTGGTAGACTCCCTAGGCAAGTGATCACCGATGAATGTGAATTTTGCAGGTTAAATTGCTTTCAAAGCAAGATTGCAGAAATTTTATATTCTGAAGGTAAACATTCAATAGAAAGCCGCAGACATAATGGTGCCATGTAAAAATGTCTAGTACCAACACTCTGCCTGCTACCCTGCAGCTTTGGCCAGTGAGATAGGTTAGGGGGAACCATCCACAGTAAACCTGATCTGTAGGCAGGTGGTAGGGGGTACCAGTCCAGTTGTACCAGCAAGGGGGGTACACTACCAGCGAGACTCACCCAGTAGGATGCAGTTCTAGGTGCCGCTAAGGAGCCTAGTGATGGCGGCAGCAAAAGCCCCTTCTACTGCGGTTATAGGGTGCATTTTGAAGAAAGAAAGGGGATGGTGGCAAGGCAAGCCCAGCCGGTCCCCGTCAACACACACGGACAGAGTGGCATAGGAGGTCCATCCTGTCGCATTTATTATTATTATTTTTATTAGCCTTTTATTTATAGGGCGCCACAAAATTTCCGTAGCACCGTACAAAATCAAATACTGGAACGTACAAGGGAAAACAGAACTGAACTTTAAACAAAATGAACACTGCAAAAAATAGCTTGCATTTTGAATTTGGAGCAGAAGAACAGGTGGAGAGACAAGAGGGAAGAGGGCCCTGCTCGTAAGAACTTACATCCTAAAGGGAGGGCAAACAGTCAGGAGACACAAAGGGAGTCAGAGGAGGGGATCAAGCGCAAGAGTAGCGACTAGGGGTGATGAGAGAGGGTGAGGTAGTTGAGCATGGAGAGAAAGTTTGGTGGGTAGCAGGTAGGCTTTAAACAGATGAGTTTTCAGTGCCCGTTTGAAGGAACAGAAATTAGGGGACAGTCAGATGGAGCATGGGATGTCATTCCAGTGGAAAGGGGGCAGCCCGGAAGAAATCTTGGATTCTGGAGTGGGATGAAGTGATCACGGTGGAGAAGAGGCGACGGTCATTGAGAGAATTATTATTTACTTAATTATTAAAGAGAAAGTTGCAATTTAACATTATAATGAACAATTTGCTTATCGTGGTTTATAAACTAAAATAAGTAAATACATATTATATTGTATTGTTCGTTCTGTCGAGAACATTAAGGGTCTTTTTTTAGGGGTAAATCTATTTAAAAGGTGCAATTTGGCAAAACCCTTTTTATGCTGCTGGTGGTAAAAATGTGCAAATAGACAGATTTAGAACTGGCAAGGGGATTTCCTAGCTCAACTCTAAAGCTGGGTACACACTACACAGTTTTCAACCAATAATCGGCTAAATCAGCCGACATACGACCGCTCGTTCAAAAGTCGGGACAGTGTGTACAGTGACACGATGGTCGAAAGTCTGCCCAAATGGACGATTGTCGCCTCATTTGGTTGGTCGTACTGTTTAATATTTTTGTTCCAATCTCGTTTCCGCTGTGCAGTGTGTATAAACTGCTGACCGATCCACAACAGTGAGTATGATATTTCAGTGCTCACGACAATATGGCTGTAAAAAGTCGCTAACGTGAGGTCCGCTCTTCCCTTTCTCGTCCTAAACAAGGCTAGTGTGTATGCAGTCCATGGACCGAGCGATCCGAACATCGATCGCATGTAAAATCGCTCGGCATAAAAAGTTGGTTGAAATTTCTGTAGTGTGTACCCAGCTTAAGTTAGTGTAAAAATTAAGCTGCCCATTATATGTGTCCTATACCCAAAAGCAGGCAGTATTTTCACAGAATCAAAAAAAACACCAAGTAAATTGCATTTGCACTTCCTGGGGCTCAACATGGTTTGTCCAGGTGCAAACTTGCAACCTTTACCTGGTTTTGCTCCTAATGCTAAATAAGGCTGTAAGTGTGGTTCACCTGTTTAGGTGCAGAATGCTCTATGTGTACACAGGGCGTGGAAATCAAACATTCAACTATTTCTTAGAATGATTATGGGTAATAACACAAGTTAAAAGGTTTTAGTCACCTTGAATACAGCGCCTAACCCTAATACACTATCGCTAATCAGGCAGATTTACAGGCATGCAAGATTAATATGGGACACTGTGAATATAGATTTGAATTGTGGCAATGAATACACCAGAATCAAATAGTCCACACTTATTCATCTCTGTACTGTGGACCTGTGAAGTCCTTGGCTAATTGTGCCATGACTTTGAAATGCCACTAAAACATAAGATACAAGTTCCTGTTTGTCTGCCAGGACTGGTCAGACAGGTGGTCAGTGGTCTAACACACACTGCTGACTGTAGTGCTCACATAGTGCCTGTTATTATAGGAGAAACAATGTTTTTTTTGTAATATAATAGCACTCTGTTGGGCTACAAGAGCCGGGTATGAAGTAAAAACAGCTTGGTGGAGCACCCGGGAAATAGGTGCTGTGGAAACACTGATGTGTGTGTGTGTGTGTGTGTGTGTGTAATATATATATATATATATATTAGTTTACATATTCCTTTATTGCCACACAAGTGTCTGTGAGAGGACAATGCACGTAACATCTTGCATTCATGTCTAGAAGAGGCCATATTATTTGAAATTGATTTTTTACGATTCAAGATACTCAATGTCGCATTATCCTGATCAGTGGGGGGCTGTTATTTACTGTAGCTTTTTGAATTTTACTATACCATTTATATTGCATTGTGTTTATACTGACTCTAGTCATCTACATCTACAATGTCATAAAGTGTGCCTGTCACCTACAAGCTTAACATACCTGAAAATGCAATATATAAACATGTTTTACATCTGTGGTTCTGAAGCACCTCCAATGTGGATTTAGATAAAATGTTCTTATCTTTCGCAACACACAGATGCATGCATTCAGCAACAGATAGACTCCTTGTACCTGACAGCAGTCTCCTCCTCAGAGGGGGCACATTTTACGTTTTCTCTGTTCTACAAAGTGGAATATTTTCAATTTTATTTACCCTTTTACATGATATATACACGGGTATCATTTGCATCAGGAATAAATGAGTCTTGACTCCTTACTACTGGTTCATATCTTTACATAGTTGCTTTTTTCTTAATAAAAACAAATAATGTTTTATTTTTATGTTTTACTTCACTCCTTGTTTGCACCATGTGTAAATTAGTTTGTGACCTATAATTTTACAATGAATTATTCTCACAGTTGGGAGATCAGCCACATAAGATCATACTTGCCAACTCTCCCGGAAAGTCCGGGAGACTCCCGAAATTTGGGTCAGTCTCCCGGGGGAGCTGGCGTTTCTCCCGTCTCCAAGATTTCACAGAGAATCGTGTCATTTGATGCGATTCTCGTGAATCACGCCATTTTGGAGGGCGGGAGGGGGCGGGGGCGAGGCCAATCGCGTAATTTTGGCCCCGCCCCCGTAACGTACAGCATCTTGCCCCGCCCCCTCCGGCCCTCCAGTCACGCCCCCAACTCCCGGAAGCAAGTTTCCAGGAGTTGGCAAGTATGCATAAGATTACCCAGAATCTTGAATTTTAGGATGTTCGAACAAATATAACTCGTCACAGTGCAGTTTTCCAGATCACACGTGAAATAATTAATGCCACCTACGAGACTTTTAAACGTGTGAGTAATGTATACATCTTTGCTCCAGCAAGTAGATGTGGAAATCATGTACTGTTAGGGCTCACTAGGGACTGTATTTGGGAAACTCTTAATATTATAGGGTCATTTTGGGATGCATGATCATTTTGCAGGGACACTTTAAAGGGGTAGTTTACAACTTTGGAAACCTATGCAATATAACAGCCGATGTGAAAACCTCCCCCTAATCTGACGGTAGTAGCCGATCGCCTTTACAACAGGCTTATTTTACCTGCAATGTTGCTGGCTCGGATCATGGCTCAGTATTACATCCAGTCCAGTTCAGGAGAGCTCTGTAGAGAAGGACTGAGCTGCATGAGTCCTTAAGTCAGAGGTGCTCAAACCCAGTCACAGAGCTACCAACATGTCATGTTTTCAGGATTTCTGTCTATAATTATTGACCCAGCCAAATAGATTAACTCACCTGTGCATGATTTAAAGAAATTCTGAAAACATGAACTGTTGGTAGCTCTTGAGGACTGACTTTCTGCACCACTGCCTTATATAGTGTGATCTGTGGCACGATTAGCTTTCAGGCTTTCGGTGTGTTGTGGGATGGGGGATCCCCTATTTACTGCAGTGGATGGGGGGTAGGCTATATGAAAGGGGTTATCTAAAATTCATAGAGGACCTTTTATTGGAAAATATGATTGTGACACATTATTTTAAAACCAGCTCTTTTATTACAATCATTGATGCACATCTTATTGTGTGCTCAGTACATTCTTTGTATAACTGTTCCTTATTGGGTAAGTGGTTTCTAGCACACTGTCTCCAATCACTGCAGGATCTAATAGCTGTATTCATATGCTCAATCAGCTACATTCAGGTTATTAAGCAGATAAAAGACTTTCTCAAGCTATTATGGTGTATTTGGACAGGATTAATCAGCTTAAGTTGAAGGCTTTTAAGACTCAAACTATCTGTGTTTGTTATAGCACTTCTTGGAAAGATAAAACACACTATAGATAACATTGAGGAAAAAGAAAATTACATTTATTGTATAAACCAGCTTAGTTAGCCACAGATGTTTTATTTTTCTCCCTAAACCATTTCTTGCATAGTAATTAAATGTGGCATGGTGTTTTTATTATTATTATTATTATGATTATTATTATTATTTTGTTACCAGTAAACTTCCAAAATGTATTCTACCACTACATTAGGAGTTGTGTATTATTTTTGTTTTTATTATAAAGTGTACCAGCCTAATTTTAGAGTTATGGTTTGTGAACCATTAACATTGTGCCTGTAAAACATAAACAACACCAGTTATGCAGTGAGGGTTTGGACACCTACTGGTCCAAAAGAATCTAACATGACATTCGTTACTAGATCCATATTACGTAGAATCTGATAACTGTGCTGACAACAGTAATTTATCATTTCAAAAACTGCCACATCAATAGATTTATGTCAGATGGATTGCCCAGCAGAGGACTGTGGCTGAAGTACTTGCCAAGCACTGTGTACTATTACATGTCTTTTAAATATTTAAATTTAAACCCCAAAATTAAAATATTCAAATGTCCAGTGCAAAGTAAAGTGTCAACTCCTAGATTTGTTACAGTTGGCTGATGTTTCTGACACATCTTCTAGTAAGTACAGTGTCCTAATGAGCTCTGGTACTTGTTAATTTGTTTTAACAAGGTTCAGGAGGGAAACATTCTTCTTCAAAGGAAGAGAAATATTAGAACACAAGGACATGCAGTGAAACTGGAGGGAAGTAGGTTCAGAGGAAATTTGTAGAAAAACTACTTCACAGAAACGGTAGTGGATAAGGGGAATAGCCTCCCATCAGAGGTGGTAGAGACTAATACAGTAGAACAGTTTAAACATACATGGGATAGACATATGGATATCCTTACAAAGAACATGGGATCAAATAGGGGTTGAGGTTACTATAGGTTAAAATATGGGCATACTAGAGACTCCAATCTCGCTCTAACATCAATAGATGTAAATAGCTTCATCCAACATAAGATGTACAATACGTATAGGAACCCAATCTTATATTGGTCAACTCCATTCTTGAGACTAATAGTCCGTCTTAATTTGAGTCGTAGTCATCCACTGACAATTCATGCTTGGTATATAACTTATTCCAATATCATGATTGATAGTAAATTTTATAAGAATACACAGATAATTAAAATCCTTAGAAAGGATACTTGCAGTACTTGTGTCTCATCCTTCTTCAATGCAGTTAAACTGAAAGTTCAAATGTCCATGTAATATGGATTTAAATACCATAACGGCTGCTAAGGGTCCAGTAAGTGTACAGTAACTTAGCACATATTGTTGTATGACAACAAAACATATGATTGGGGCACTGCTTTATTATCTTATATATTATTATTATTTATTATTATTTATTTAGTGTAATTGTAGTTGTCAACCAGTCATTGATCTACTTTTATGCAAAGTCTAAGGGTCACTTCTCCATACTTATACTCTTGGACCTCTCTGCAGCTTCCAACCCTGAATCATCACCTTCTTCTGCACACTCCATTGGCCAGTTCTTTCCTGGTTTACTTTCTACCTGAACTGCTCCTTCAGTGCCTTTACCGCTGGCACATCTTCCCCTCCACTCTCATTATTTGTTGGGGTCCTACAAAGCTCTTTTCTTAGACCTCTACTTTTCTGACTGTACACCTTGAATTTGCTCATGCAGCCTTCAGTACCACCTCTATGCTGACAACACCCGAATCTACCTATCCTCTCATGACCTCTCCCCTTTGTTCTGTCTTGTGTAGCAGCCACTGCGCTATCTTCACATGGAAGTCCCAATTCTATCTAAAGCTCAACATGTGCAAAGCAGAAACTCCTCCCACAGTCACCACATACCCTCAATTTCCCTCAACATTATTTCCTCAGTCTCCCAAGCCTTTATTATAATACTTTACACTGCTCTCTGCTTATTCCTCACATTCAGCCTCTCCCATCCATGTCACCTCCATTTTTTGAAATATTACTTGGATACGCTAATTTTATAACCCAATCTCTTAACCATTCTCTCATCAACCCCCCCCCCCCCATCTCGGCTACTGTAAACTCCTATATGACATTCCCATCACCCACCTATCCTTGCTTCAATCCATCTTAAATGCTACAACAAGACTAATCTTCCTCACTTCTCTTTTGCTACTCCACATCCGCTGCATTATTCTGCAAATTCCTAAAAAGGCTGCCCTTGAGAATTCAATTCACCTTCACCTACAAAGCCCTCAACACCACCACCCATCATACATCACAAATGTAATCTCAAAATATTCTCTTTTTTGGATCTAGCTCTGACCTGCGCCTCCACTCTTCATGATAACTGCCGCAGATCCAACTCTCCCACAGCCTTCAAATCTGTAAATACTCTCTGATAAACCAAACTGTTTATTAGAGGGTTCTGTACTCTCACCTATACTACTCACACTGATTCACTGCCACTGTCGCAATCTCCACTCTAAGCCACACTTTCTCCTCTTGTCTCAACTGTGCCCTTTTCCCACTAGACTGTAAGCTCTCTTCTAACCCTTTGTTTTCATGTCTACATTTATTTTGTCTCCCTTGTATTTTATGTCCCTGTTTTCCCTTCTGTCTAGCACTGTGGCGCCTTACAAATCAAAGACAATAATCACAATAACCTGCATATTTGTCTATCTGTCAAACTGCTTTAAAGAACCTCAAATGTAATAATTTTGCAAAAGAGCACAGTACGGGAGAGTTTGAAGGACCGTATGCTACCACTGCATTCTGGTTCTCGGTGAAGAAATGTGGTCCTCTGCTGTCTCCAGCGCCGGTGCTAGGGTCCTTGGCGCCCTAGGCACAGTGTGAAAATCGCATCCCCCCCCCCTTTAAAAATCGCCGCTGCGCTTCCCTCCCCTCAGCTCACGGCCTGTCACTGTCAGTGAGCGGAGGGGAGAAGACAGAGCAGAGAGGAGCAGCTTTATGCAGGTAAGATTCAATAGCCCCTTCCCTCCTCTCCTCCCCGTGGATTTCCGTTTTTTTTTAATTTCGAGGCGCCCTGCAGAGCCCGGCGCCCTAGGCAATTGCCTAACCTTGCCTAATGGGAGCGCCGGGCCTAGCTGTCTCTCTGGCACAGAAGGGAAGGCTTCCAAGGGTCCCCGAGAGGGAGGAGGCCTTTACCAAGTGGATGCAGGGATCCACTAAAGCTGAAAAATTTCAAAACTACTCTGTATTTTCGTTTATTTTTAATGATAAATGCAATCCTAATGCCTCAGTCTGCAAGCATTTATGTACAAACAAATGAAAATATACTTTAGGCACACATTCACATATTTAGCAGCTCCTCCAATGCATATGTGTTTGATAGAATGTTGATTACTTATTAGTACTTATTGCTGATTTATGGGGATCTTACTAAAGGTTTTACATTTGGATCCAGTTTGGCACATTCTCTTTGTTAATGTAGCCTCATCTGAATTCCGTGTGAGACTGTCTTCAACACTTGTAGAGATAAACGTACACCTCTAAAAGTTGGGAATCAAATGAATGTTCCTTTGTTATGTCACTCGGCCCCCAGTTGACAAACTCATGTAAAATGTTGTGTGCTAAGTTGCCAAGTTTCATATTTAACCACTCATCACGTGGATTGTTCTACAACACAGGAGTTACATGTAAGTTTACACAATACAGTGTTGTCCTTACAATGAGTCTTTATTCTTCAACTGCTCAATATTAATGCAGATTACAATGAAGGATTTATTTTTGATATGTATACCTCTGTTCAAAGCTAGGAATTATTTGACTATTGACATGTGACTTTGTATTTGACTTTGCTGTGGTTGTGTGGATGAAAAAAAGGAACAGCTAAGAAAACTAACTGCTACTCTGACACATACACATCCAATAATGCTCGAAAGTACTGCTATAAATAGACCTACATTTCAGAAAAATTCAAATATATTGGGTTAGTGTTAAATTTGAAATACAAGGTTGTTGTTTATGTTCAAGTTCAGCAGATACATTACTTTCATGACATTTTTGTTGTTGCTTGGACTGATCCCATCAGAACTTGCAGGAAGCAGATATGGGCTGTGTGGCCTGGTAATCCAGGGTGTGTATACTGATGGTTCAGCCAGAAGCAGAAAATACGGTTAAGAAAATGAACAACATTTATGCATCTGCTGCAAATCGAGCTCTTGCTTTGTTCCTTCTTGTTGGTTGTCCGGGCACTGCAAACTCTTCACAACGCTGCTCTGGCAAAATTGCTTAGTGTCATCTGCAGTAACTGGTAGTTTAGCTAATCTAACATTTATTAAGTTATACAGAATGGGTCTGATTCATCTTAAGACGTATGTGTGCCGTATCTTGCGTGAAATAGCTCTGCACGTGCTCAGATATGGACCTTGCGCCATTGAACCTAATTGCATGCAATTCATGTCTGAACGCAAATTACATGACTGCCTATGACTTGAAGGATGGAACAGGGGTGGGAAGGGGCAGATGATCGCCGATGCGGACGATTCAAGCTCTGGGTTTCTGTTAAGAATGTGGGGCTTTTTAGCCGCATCAATTGCACCAGCTACAGGACAGGTGTAACTGTAGACTGATGGTTATGACTAAGACTGGGTACACACTAAAGTGTTTTCAGCTGAATATTGGATCAATCAAACGTTAAACAACCGTTTGGACAGATATTGCATTGGTGTGTACGCTCCAGCAATGAATGAGGATCGTTCCAAAGCAGAGATTATCGTTTGATTTGATTTCCTGCAGTGTGTATGCAATCATGATCAGGGGCTCCATAGAGTTTACAGTGTCATGATCTTTTCAGCCAAAGGTTATGACCGTTGAAGAGCACAGATCTGAGGGTAAATCTTTTAAAACATATATAGTGTGTACACATGAATCCGCATGCTGATCGCGACTTTTTCTTTTTCAGTTGTTGCTGCAGTCACTGTAGACAATACACTGGTTGGACATTTTTGTAATGTGATCCCAACCTAATACGGCATAGTCTTTGTTTTAAAAACTACCCGTATACCTGCTACTAGCTAGCACAGAACATGTGTATGCAAGTAGAGCTGGGTAAATAATGCACAACATTAGGGCACATGCGATTTCTGTAAAGATGTTATCAACGACTGAAAGTTGTCCTTGTCGGAGGTTCCTTTTAGAGTATTATCCATCTCTCTGTCTCGCTAAATAGGTCCCAACAATAATTGGCAGCCCCCACACTGCCGTTCACTGTACATGTGATTACCCAATTTCTCTCACCCTCATAGTCTATTCCTTAGAACTAATTCTAACTAAAATCAAACTCAATTTAGCCACATCATAGAGTTACCTTGGTAGAAGGTCAGACCCAGGCGGCCTAAATAAACAGTGCTATAGACAATTCTGTCAACATCTGCCTGCGCCAAAAAAAAGAGTGAGATAATGAGTGGAGTCATTTCAGGGCACATGCCCTCTCCTCAGTGCACGCTCTTTAGATGTCTATCAGTCCAAAATGTGTATTGGGTTTAAACATATTTTTTGCTCTAGTCTTTAAATCCCTCATTTCAAGATAGACTATTCCAGAACAATCTCTACAAGCTCATGTTATGATTAATCCCTAAAGATCAAGGGTACAGCACAATGTAATATAAGAGTTCTCTTGTATTTTATTACTTAGTGAGTATTTGTATGTTAAAATCAAAATCTTTTTAATTGTTTATGTGTAAGAGTTACCGAGAGGTCATGCGCTCATCTTGTCTTAACTGGTGGTATTGGATCTTTCCTGGTTATCAACAGGTCTCTATTGAGAATTGAAATGAGGTGGTTTTTGGGACGGTGTCGCCAGCTTAGGTTTTCAAAAGTTGTCAACAGCTTAAAAAGAAGTTAATAGTCTTCCAGTAATTTTGGATCTAGATGATGGTCGTGGGTAGGTCAAAACACCCTTGTACTTTGAAGTCGTCAATTTGGGGGAGTTCCTTTGGAATCCCTGGAGAGAAAAAAAAAGCAGTCGCTGATAAGGAGGTAGGTTTTGAATGTTTCTCAAAGGAAGAAGCATGGATGGCAATATCTCAATATCTCAATATCTCTTCAGTACAGGTCTCCTCTGCAAATACCATAGTAAGTAGAAAAGGGTGGGCTCTAATGGCTGGGGCATGTTTCCGTGAGCCTGGGAGGGGTATAGCTGTAAAACCCTGTTCAATCTGGATCCAGGTATTGTCACGGTAACAATAAGAAATTAAACTCCGTTACCTGTCTTCGGGGATTAGATTCCGATTGCGGGTTGCAGGCGGATCCATAGAGGAGAGTAATACTGGATCCGGAGTGCAGTTGGGATGAATAGGTTCTGAATTGTAGTTCCTGATGAAACTGTATATGTAAAAGGGTCTGGAATGGTGCGGAGAAGAGGAGGTCCAAAAGTGTAGTCTCTGATGAACACCAGATAATACAGAGAGACCACAATGAGAATTAGGCTACATGGTTATAGAGATACAGTTCAGTTAATCGGTCAGGTTATCACACAACATAGAATGGAGAAGCAAGGTTCTAAGGGGTTAAACGGTAGCGAGTCCAATAGTCCATGACTGGTAAACCAGTAAAGTCGGAACACAGCGGAGCAAAAGTCAGTAAGCTGGGTTCCAGGGGGTTAAACAGTAACAAGTCCATAAAGTACAAAGTAAAGTCAATGCACAGAAGAATATAACAAATACGGAGGCTGGCTGCTAACACTATTACCTAGCAATGTTTGCATGACAGCAGGTCCTTTTATAGTACCTGTAGGTGCATCTTGGTTACATCAGCAGAAAACTTTCAGAATGACTTGGAAGTTCTGTGCGTGCACAGAGCCCCTGTAAAGGGTTGATAATCAATGCAGGAAGGCAGATGTTGCTTCCGGCGGAAAGCCTGGAAAAGGCAGAAGAGTGGTAGTGGTGGGCAAGCCGGGAGACGAGACTTACCCTGCCCTGACAGATAAAGTGTTCCATGTCCGGAGAGAGGGTATAGACATGCCACTGCTGTAGACCCCACTGGCGGTGACAGGTATTGTTAGTGTAATTGTGGAACCAATTATTCTCTCTGTTTAGCATGTGGACAGGAGTGGAATTCTCCTACTGGACTTCAGAGAAGTTAAGATCGCTGCTTCAATGCAAGATTACTTGCTTTATATGGGAAAATAGGTTAAGTGCAATTGAAGGGACTTTAGGGAAGAGAATGAAATTTTTCGTGTCTGGAACACATAAGGGAGTCATGAAAGAATGCTATTTTTTACAATATTTCCTCTGCAACATTATCAGCTAATATTTTACTTTCAATGCTATAAAGGTAATTTATTAAAATTTTTGAGAAAGTCACCGTACTATTGCGTTTTGTAAGGTATCTGAGAGGGAGCCATTAACAATATCTGAGACTGAACACTTAAGCTGCGTACATACTACAGAAAATTACTGCAGATGCGATTCCTGTAGCAATTTTAGCAACGACTGAGGAGCATGCAGATTTATGTGTACAGACCTACATTATTATTATTATTAATTTTTATTTATAGGGCGCCACTAGGTGTCCGCGGCGCCGTACAGGGACAAACGAAATTACAATACGAGGTGAGACAGCACAGTACAGTAAACAATAATCACAATAACTCAGTGAACTCAGGGCACAGCTAGAGGGGGGAAGAGGAGAGGGGATGGTCTGCCAACAACGGCACCTAGGAGGGAGGGCACGGATGAGAGGGAGACCCCCAGGGGGAAGAGGAGGGAGCGAGAGGGGGCGGGGGAAGAGGGTCCTCGAGGAGGAAGCAGGGAAGCTGGCGAGCAGAGTTGAAAGTGGAGAAGACAGGAGGAGAGAAGACCCTGCTCAAAGGAGCGTACAATCTAAGGGGTGGGGTAGACTGACAGAGAGACACAGGGGAGAGAGGGAGAGAAGGAGGAATAGATAGGGGGAGGGGAATGAAGGAAAGGGGAATGAAGGGGAAGAGTCAGAAGAGCAGGTAGGAAGTTAAGTAGGAGACTGAAAGGCTTTAAGAAAAAGGTGGGTTTTTAAACACCGTTTGAAACTGGACAGATTGGGGGAAGTTCTGATGGAGGGAGGGAGCTTGTTCCAGTGGAGGGGGGCAGCGCGGGCGAAGTCTTGGATACACGCGTGGGAGGAGGTGATCAGGGGGGAAGAGAGGCGACGGTCATTGGCCGATCTGAGAGGGCGGGATGGAGCATGAATAGAGAGGAGGGAGGAGATGTAGGGTGCTGTGGAGTTGGCGAGGGCCTTGTATGTAAGAGTGAGGAGCTTGAACAGGATTCTGTAGGGTAAGGGGAGCCAGTAAAGGGATTGGTAGAGGGGGGAGACAGAAGAGGAGCGGCGAGAAAGGAAGATAAGCCTAGCGGCAGCGTTAAATACAGATCGGAGGGGAGCAAGGTGAGAGTGGGGGAGGCCAGTGAGGAGGAGGTTACAGTAGTCCAAGCGGGAGATGATCAGGGAGTGAATGAGGCATTTAGTGGCATCTTGGGAAAGGAAGGGCCGGATGCGAGCGATGTTCCGCAGCTGGAAGCGGCAGGATTTAGCAAGAGAGAGAATGTGGGGGCCAAAGGAGAGAGAGGAGTCGAGGATGACCCCGAGGCAGCGAAGTTGGGGGACAGGGGAGATAGAGGTGTTGTCGACAGTGATAGAGAGGTTCAAATGGGGCGGGGAGCGAGGGGGAGGGAAGACTATGAGTTCGGTTTTGGTGAGGTTAAGTTTGAGGAATCAAGAGGACATCCAGGAGGAGATGGCAGAGAGGCAGGCGGACACCCTAGAGAGGAAGGAGGGAGAGAGATCAGGAGAGGAGAGGTAGATTTGAGTGTCGTCAGCGTAGAGATGATAGTTGAGGCCGTAGGAGCTGATAAGTTCACCTAGGGAAGAGGTGTATAGAGAGAAGAGTAAGGGTCCCAAAACAGAGCCCTGAGGGACCCCGACTGGAAGGGTGGACGGGGGGGAGAGAGACCCAGAGGTGGTGACTGAGAAGGAACGGTCAGCAAGGTAAGATGTGAACCAGGACAGGACAGGGCCAGAGAGGCCAAAGGACTGGAGGGTGTGGAGGAGGAGGGGGTGGTCGACGGTGTCGAAGGCTGCAGAGAGATCAAGGAGGATGAGAAGGGAGAAGTGGCCCCTGGCTTTAGCCGCGAGGAGATCATTGGTGACTTTAGCCAGGGCAGTTTCAGTGGAGTGAAGGGGGCGGAAACCAGACTGGAGAGGATCAAGGAGGGAGTGTTCAGAAAGGTAGGAGGAGACACGGCTACAGACGAGCCTCTCGAGAATTTTGGAGGCAAAGGGGAGAAGAGATATGGGCCGATAGTTAGAGGGAGAAGTGGGGTCAAGATTAGGTTTTTTTAGAATGGGGGAAACAAGAGCGTGTTTGAAGGAGGAGGGGAAGATTCCGGAGGAGAGGGAGAGATTGAAGAGGTGAGCGTGGTGGGAGCAGGAAGTGGGGGGAAAGGGAGCGAAGAAGGTGGGAGGGGATGGGATCCAGGGGACAGGTAGAGGGGGGGAGGATGAAATGAGAGAGTGGACTTCCTCGCCCATGGTCGGGCGGAAGGAGTGGAGGGGCAGGTGGCTAGGGGGGGAGGACAGAAGAGTGGGGGGGTGAACGAGAGAGTGGAGGAGGAGATTTCAAGTCGGATGGCATCAATTTTTGAGGAGAAAAAGGAGGCGAAGTCGGAGGCAGTCAGGGAGGAGGGGGCGGGGCCAGGAGAGTGCTGAAGGTGGCGAAGAGGCGGCGGGGGTTGGAGGATTGGGAAAGGATGAGGGACTTGAAGAAAGATTGTTTAGCGAGTGAGAGGGCAGAGCTGTAGGATGAGAGGATGAATTTGAAGTGGAGGAAGTCAGCCAGGGAGCGGGATTTTCTCCAGTGGCGTTCGGCGGTACGGGAGCATTTTTGGAGGAGGCGGGTAAGTTTGGAGTGCCAGGGTTGGGGTCTGGAGCAGCGAGGGTGGACGGATTGGGTAGGGGCGACCGCGTCCAGAGCAGAGGTGAGGGTGAGATTGTAGAGGGAGACTGCCTGGTTGGGGCAGGACAGGGAGGAAAGGGGAGAAAGAAGGGTATCGAGAGAGGAGGACAGAGAGGCAGGGTCAAGAGCGTCGAGGTTGCGTATGGACAGAGTAGGTTTGGGCAGGGGGAGGGGAGCAGGAGAAGGAGAGGAGATGGTGGTCGGATAGAGGAAAGGGAGAGATGGAGAAGTCAGAGAGATTACATAGGTGGGAGAAGACAAGATCAAGGGAGTGGCCAAGGCAGTGGGTAGAGCAGGAGGTCCATTGGGTAAGGCCAAGGGAGGAAGAAAGGGTGAGCAGTTTGCAGGAAGCAGGGTCAGAGGGATTGTCCATAGGGAAGTTAAAGTCGCCGAGGATGATGGAGGGAAGGTCGGAGGAGAGGTGGTGAGGAAGCCAGGCGGCGAAGTTATCAAGGAAGAGGGAGGTGGGGCCAGGGGGGCGGTAGACGACAGTGACGCGGAGATCGATGGGATAGAAGAGGCGGATGGAGTGGGCTTCAAAGGAGGAGAAGGAGAGGGAGGGTTCAGGGGGAATGACACGAAAAGTGCAGGAGGAGGCCCACTCCCCCACCTGGGCGGGCACCAGGTCTGGCGGAGTGGGTGAAGGAGAGGCCACCATAGGAGAGGGCAGCGGGAGAGGTGGTGTCAGAGTCGGAGAGCCAGGTTTCAGTAAGGGCGAGAAGGTTGAGGGAGGTGGATAAGAAGAGGTCGTGGATAGCAGTCAGCTTGTTGCAAACTGATCTAGCGTTCCAGAGGGCACAAGAGAAAGGGGGAGAGGAGAGGGGGGAGATGGGGATAAGGTTAGCAAGATTGGCAGAGCGCGGGGAGAGGGAGGGCGGGGGGAGAGTATGGGTATGGAGCGAGAGCGGGGGGGGCATAGTAGGGAGAGAGATAAGGAAGACAATGGCAAAGCGAGAGACAATGGCAAAGCGAGAGACAATGGCAAAGCGAGAGACAATGGCAAAGCGAGAGACAATGGCAAAGCGAGAGACAGCGGCATATGAAAGACAAAGGCAATATGAAAGACAAAGGCAGTATGAGAGACAATGGCAAAATGAAAGACAATGGCAAAATGAAAGACAATGGCAAAATGAAAGACAATGGCAAAATGAAAGACAATGGCAAAATGAAAGACCATGGCAATATGGAAGAAGTTAGGGCGAGGAAGGTAAGGACAAAGAATGAAGTAGGACTGTAGAGGGCTAAAGACCAGAGCGGAATAGAAAGGCAGTGTCAGAGACAAAATAGAGTACAGTAAGCAAAAAATAAAAATAGGAAATACAAATAAAATCAGAAAAATCAGATGCAGTAAACAAAAACAATGAAATGAACTAAAAAGAGAGAAGGTAAAGGTGGCCTAATGGTAAGATTGAAATGGGAGAAAGAGTACAATGAGAAAAAATACAATGTAAATGAGATGAAAAATGTAGATGAGATGAGAAATGCAAAGAGAACTAAAATAAAAATACAAAATAACAGAAGAATGGAGGACTAAAGAGAGGAGGTACCAGGCGATGAGGAAGGAGATCGCAGGAAACAAGCGAGTCCAGGCAGAGTCCAGGCAGATCACGGGTCACAGGTAGTAGCTGGAGGGATGGTGATCTGAGGGAAACCGAGTTCAGGCTGGATGAGAGGTTCGGGGAGTCGCAGAGTCACAGAGAGCAGGTAGGACCAGAGTACGGGAGACTAGAGGTGAGGAAGGACCAGGAGAGCCCAGAGATCAGGTGGTCCAGCGATCCGGAGGGCCAGAGGAGACAGCAATGGAGCAGCAGGATGGGAGACCACAGAAGACGGAGCAGCAGGAAATCGCGGGCGGCGGCCCAGGAGAGGATCAGAAGGATCGGAGAGAGCAGCAGCGTCGTCCCGGAGGAGTGAAGTAGAGAGGGCCACAGGACTGGAGGCAGCCGGAGGACCAGGATCGGAGGCAGCCGGAGGACCAGGATCTGAGGCAGCCGATGAAGGAGCAGCAGCAGAAAACAGCGTCTTGGAGGCAAGAAGCGGCCACGTGGTCGAGACTGCAGGTGTCCAGCGGAGACGGAGTCAGGAGGGCAGCGGGAGTCGGCAACATGAGAGCCAGGAGGCAGCGTGGCAGACAGGTAAGAGCACCATAGAATAGGCAGCCGGGAAGTCAGGTGGACAGCCGGGGAGATGACCCAGGTCAGGGCGGAGGGGGAGGCTGGAGAGTGAGGCCGAAGCCACGGCCTGGAGTGAGGTGAGTTGTCCGGGGGGGGGGAGGCATCGCCCAGTAGCCTAGTTCCCCATCAGCAGCAGCAGCAGTCGTCAGCGGGGGAGGCAGGCATCACCGAGGACAGTGCAGGAGCCAGAAGGGGTTCCTAGCTGGGCTCCAGCGGAGGACACTTATACATAAGATGTTATATACACATAGGTGAAAAAAAAAGGGGCTTTCCACTCTTACCCCACACTAGGACATTGCAAGGGGCCCCTTCCCTCGGAGCTACACCAGTTTGCTGAATTCAGCAGGACCCCAGTACTTACATGATTTACCTTCAGATTTGTGCTCTTCATCTCATAACTCTGCTGAAAAGATTGTGACTCTGCACACTGCTCACTGCTTGACGTGCATGCATACCCACTTCCACATTTGCCTGACATCGCTCTATCGATGATTGTGACATTTAGGAGGTTTATAAAATCAAATTAAACTATACAATGTACTTTGGTACGATAAAACATGATTATGGTAGTGTACTCACTAATGTGGTAACTTGCCAAAAGGTCGTTTGTCGCGTGATTGGCACGATAATTGGATAAAAAGCCTCTAGTCTGTAGCCAGCTTTACTGTAGAGGGCAACAATGCAGTAGTACACGCCCAACCACTTTAATGATAATGTTCTATTAAATCCCAGGCTATTCTTCATATGCCTTCACAGCATCTGTAAACGAGAGTGTTTAAACTTTGTGTGTCTATGCCCCAAACAGATATTATTTGCATTTTTCATATTGTCCTTGAAATGATAGTCAAAACCACTGGCAACATTGTTCCCAAGACCCTGCATTTTTCTTCCCACAATCCTAGTTAGAATCAGGGTTGGATTAAGGAAAGCGAGGCCCCCGGGCTAAGGGTACTGTGAGCCCCCCCCCCATGAGGCCCCCCCTTCCCTGTGAGCTTACCTCCTTCCGTTGTTACACTCCCTGTAGTGCTTCAACGGCTCAGTGTAATCTCCTTACTGAGGAGATCTCGCTCTCATGGGATCTCCTCAGTAAGGAGACTACTGCACGCCGCAGAAGCACTAAAGTAACAGCAGGCAGCTAACAGCATAACATTTGCTGTTAGCTGCCTGCCATTCTCCTTGAACAGGTGACAGACGTAGCCAGTGGCGGGGATGCCCTGACCCCCCAGCGGGCCCCCCAGTTGATCAAGGCCCCTGGGGTGTAGCCCCTTTAGCCCTATTGTTTATCCGGCTCTGGTTAGAATTCACAAAAAGTCTCTTTTGCTCCAATTTCTGAATGCTGCATGCACCCATATGCGCATCAACTGGAAATATTTGCTAGTTGAAGTTCCCTCACTCACAGCTTCGGCAATATAATTTAGCAAAATAATGACAGTGGAGAAAGTGTCTGTTAATAATGGTAGATGTTGCCACCTAGTTCGAGCAATTCAGAAGAACTATGAGTACAAATTGATATAAGCAGAAAGAGTTTGTGATTAAACGCTATTCCTATGACCATTCTTTTCTATAAACCTTACAACTGAGATATCAAGAGACTTACCGCGGACCGGAAACCTAATTGAATACCCCCTTAGAGGTAAATTTATCAAGCTGCGTGTTTGAAAAAATGGAGATGTTGCCTATAGCAACCAGATTCTAGCTGTCATTTTGTAGAATGTACGAAATAAATGATAACTATAATCTGAATGGTTGCGACAGACATCTCTACTTTTTCAAACCCGCAGCTAATAAATTTAACCCTTAGGCTGGGTACACACTACATGGTTTTCAACTGATTATTGGGCCAGTCAGCCCGATATTGCCTTAGTGTGTACACTGCAGCGATGAATGATTATCGTTTCATTTGATTTTTAAACCGGAGTAAAAATATTGTTCAACGATGGAATGATGTCGTTCCAATCTTGCAGTGTGTATGCACTCACAATCAGGATCTCTATAGAGTTTAGAGTCTTGATCTTTTCAGCCGATGGTTATGACAGATGAAGAGCACAGATCTGAAGGTAAATCTAGTAAAACATGTATAGTGCGTACACAGGAATCTGCATGCTACTCGAATTTTTTTAATTTTTTTTTAAATCAGTCATTGGTAAAATCGTTATAGATAACACATCAGGAGAACATTTCTATAGTGTGTACCAAACCTTATTCAATGCCTTGTTTTAGTTAACCTCATCCTGATTATTATGTTGATATAAGTGGCCTTATCAAAGGCATTTTATTATGCTGTTGCTCAATAAAAAAAACTAACTTTAATTGTAAATTGTTGTTTACATAAAGAGTACTTACAATGTATTGTCTTTGTAAAGCATTGAAAATTTAATTGGCAATATTTTGCAGTGTATATATAAACCATTGTCAGATTTATTTTTTTAGATTAGAAAATAATGGTTTTAAGTAAATTGTTTTTAGTAATTTTCTTTCACTCTGTTCCTAGACAAGAATAGTCAGACAAGCCATCCAGTGGCAGGGTAACACTTCTTTTGAAAGTAGTGGATTTTAGTATGTTGAGAGTATTATACTGTATATTTGTGATGATAGACCAGGTTTAGTGGACATAGGTCAAACCTTCTAAAAAAAGAAAAGTTTAGGTGTTGCCCACATCAACTAATCAGATTCTAACAATCATTTACTAGAATGCATTTTGATAAATGATAGCTATTATCTGATTGGTTGCTATGGACAACACCTCCACTTTTTTTAGAAGGTTTGAATCTGCCCCATAATATCTGTTGAGTAATTATAAGTTGTGAATTGCTTTCCAGTTGTTAATGGTCTTTTGTGTTGTTAATACCAAAGTAATTGACTCTTGAAGAGTGTAAGTGCTCAATTCGCATTCAGTGAGCATATGAATTGTGGCACCTATCAATATTTTAAGACACAATTGTATTTTTTTGGGGACATGTGTATATTAAAGCAGATTTCACAGAAATGTTTAAGAACCCTGTATGTTTCCTGCCAGAGAAGAACCCTTTTCCTTGGTTCACACTTGCCCACTCTCGTGGGAAACTCCCGAAGAGCAGATATATATATATATATATATATATATATATATATATATATATATATATATATATATATATATATATATATATATATTATAAAAGCCTAGCGGCGTGTGTTAGTCTGTGTGTGAAAAAAAACAAAACAAGCTGCAGCGGCACCTGCTGGGCGGAATTATACACTGACCTACTAAATTCTTAGCATATAAAAGTAAAAGCCTAGCGGCTTGTGTTAGTGTGTGTGTGTGGAAAAACTATTTTCTCAGAAAGGGCTCAACCAATTGACCTAAAATTTGGTATACTGACATTATTTGACAAAAAAAATTATAATAGTGAAGTCAGTTAACTTCCATCATCCCCCCGTGGGAGGGGTAGTAAAGGCTAAATTTACGATTTGAGGGCTCAAACTCATTTTCGTGAGGTAATTTTACCTCATGAACACACATTAAAAAGGGCGCTTGCATCGGGAAGTAACGCATTTCCCCTGAGGAGGCCTGGGCTAGGCCCAAATGCATGACAAGAACCTTTTTAAGACTTTAAGTAGCTTGATTTGACTAGAATGCATGAGTATCATGCACGGGTTAACTTGTATGTATGTATGTATGTATGTATGTATGTATGTATGTGAAAATATATATATATATATATATATATATATATATATATATATATATATATATATATATTTTTTTTTTTTTAAAAGTTGTTGCAATTGGTAAAGAATATTTGGTTTGCAGGACCTCACATCCTGCATAGGGAATATTTAGAGATGAAAGTGCGTCATGGATGAAAACACTAAATGCTACTGTTCCCACGTAATGTCTGCTTAGTCTTGCAGGTGATTACATCCTGTAAAAAATAACATGAAAGATAACATACTAGTAATGTGAAGCTCCGCAGTTTGATTTAAAAAGTGCAAATACATGTTGGGATTGAAAAGATTTTTTTTGTTTTTGAATAGCTAATTCCACATGAGACTATTCCTCCTTTTATTGTTAATTTCATGTTTTTAATGTAAATTAGCACTTCTTTTCTTTTTTAGAATGGAAAGTCTCTGTGGTTACACAAAATAGCATAGTTTGTTCCTCTCCACTACTATAAATAAAACAGTGCCTTATGGAACATGTCCAGTGCATTTCCTTTCTGATTCTCCAGTGTGCCACTGAATATTTCCTTTCCTTATGAATCTTTAGCCCGTGCTAACTGAGGACTGCTCTCTTTGCTGGCAGCAGCTCTTCCTTGAAAAGCAGACAATATTACAATATGACATTTTATTTACACTATATTAGAATTGTGTATATAATAACGCAGTAAATATGTAATTTGCTCCTTCTACTGTCTACATATTAAAATTATCCAGTTTATCTGATTTAAAAGGCTTTCACTTACAATGTGCTGTAATAAACATGAACTTACATTCAGAACTACATAAACAACCCCAGTCCTGTTATTGCCCTCTGTTTTCCTTTCTGCATTTCTATGTCCGTTTTATGTTGTGGCTGAACACTGGCTGGGTGCAGTGAATTCTGGAAATAGTACACCTTTTAGTTTGAGTTTGTTCTGGCTTCTCTGCCATTTATAAACATGTTTGAGTGCTTTTTGTTCTCCTATTAAACAGCCTTGATCCCAGGATGGTTACCTTTACTGCTTTCATTTTGAAGCTCCACAAATGTTAAAAATTAACTATGAAAGCAGTATAATAAATCTGCACATGGTATGTTGTCATAATTGATGGAAAACAAGTGTTAAGCACCCTGTGCTACCACTTTTTTCTAGAAACTCTATGTGACAGGATGGACCACCTATGCCACCCTGTCTTGTTGCTGGGAACCTGCTGGGCTTACTTTGCCACCACTCCCTTTATCGCAATTGCACCCTCTAACAGCGGTAGGAAGGGCTTAAGCTGCCACCACTGGACTCCTTAGCGGCATCCAGAACCGTATCCTTCTGGGTAACTGTCACTGCTAGCGTACCCCCTTGCTGGCACACATTGGCTGGTATCCCTGACCTCTTGCCTTCAGATCAGGGTTGCTGTGGATGGTACCATTGGCCTATTCACTGGTCAGTGCTGTAGGTAGCAGACAAAGCGTTGTTACTGGAAAGCTGGGTCCAAACCTCAGAACAGACAGATACCTAATTAGATTTGGGTCTAATCTGTAGGTCACAGGAAATACAGCAGGGAAGAAGTTGTCAAAGCAGGCTCTTGAAACAAGTGATGTTTATTTGCTCATGTGTCCTGATGAGGACAGTTCACATTGGTTTAAGGTACCAGATATCAGAAGGTCAGATGGAACAATAATGATACATTTCAGTACAAACCAGTGCTGTTTTATACAGTTTTGGACACAGCGTGACAGGGGATAAGCCAGCCCCCAGAACTCTTTCCTGGCCCCAGGCAGCCTGAGTTATTTTTAGTATCAGGATGCAATATGTTTCTTCAAAACATGCATTTAAATGCATTGCAAAGGTAACAAAATTTACACTAATCTGCTATATCCCAAAACCTTCTGTGTGCCTTATTTGGACAGGATCTGAGATGCAGGATACAAGCCACACAGAGAGGCGGCCTTCTCCCCTGCTGTTTTTACAGGCTGAACAGATGTGTTGGCCACTGAGACGAAAGGGTCTGATTAACATGCAGGACTTTCTTTAGAAAGTTATAGAAATTCAATCATGACATCCTCTCTCAGAAGTTACAAATCAAAACGTCAGAAATTAATGCATTTCCTATACAGAAATATAACCCAATATAATAAAAATAAGTACATTTCTAATACACAGTATCAAGGAGCAGTACATTTGCAATGATCTAAATTGGCACAGTGTGCTAATAATTTAAATATAGTATTACAGTAAGTTATTTATAAGTGATCCAGCCACAATCTAAAATGACTTTTACTATAATCCTGCCAGGTCTACAGGGAAGGTGCCTGGCACTGATGCTGTCCAGTCCCCAAGAGGGAAAATGAGTTCTTGCTGTGCCTCCCAGGGCTAACTTCACCTGTTCCCAGCACTCGGAACTGGGAAGGAATTCCAACACATTTGGGACCCGCCAGTTCCACACTGGACCTGCAGGGATGGGGCACCCTATGGCACCACACCTCTCTGGTTCCTGTTTATGGGAATCATGGCAGCAGCACAATAATAACACAGGAGCCCCAATGCCTGCTAAATTACCAGGGTAGGGGGACCCTGTGGCACACACCACTCTGGTTGCTGTGTATTGGCCCAAGGCGCCCCAATGCCCGCTGGACCACCAGGTTGAGTTTTAACTCTTTTAAAACACAACATTTAAACATTAACCGTTTATCTTCGGTGCACTGCCCTGACATGTAATTTCTTTAATTCTTAGGGTGCCATAGTACCAGCTATTTTTCTCAAAATTTGCGTCTGTGAACCTTTTGCAAACACTTGTTCTAATGATAGTGAGTCCTTTTGAGTAGTTTCCAAATATTGATGCTGGATTCGAAGAAGATGGGGTGACATGCATTTATGTGGAATTCTGACCTAGAGCCAAAACAGCTTGGGTGATTAAGGGCTAATTGCAATAAAGGGTAAAGTTTGTCTTGACACACATGGCAACTGGCTACGAGCTCCCAATTGCTATTTATTGCAATATTAATAATCAGTAATTTCAAAATGGCTAATTGTTTTAGACAGCGGACAGCAAAGTAGGATACATTGCCAAACAGATTAAAATTCTTTATGTACTATTGTGTTCACTTTCTGACAAGTTTATACAGGTTTTAATTATGCAAAACAGAATGGTTTAAGCAAAGTTGATGTGCTGTGCATTATCAAGTTGAACAGTCTTTTGTTTGTTTTTTTAAAAAAAACAAAAAAAAAACATTTTTTTACTTTTCTTAAATCGCATATTCAGATTCATTAGAGCTGTTGTATTAATCTCCTTTGATATGATTGTATATTAATTTTAGCATGATACTGTATAATGTTGGATTTTCAGCTTTCACAGCGTTAAAATTCGTATTACTGTAGATATTGTTCAGTCTGACAATCTTAGTCGGGCACAATGTTCAACAATGATGTGTGGTAGACAAACATGAAGTAGAGATGTGTATCTCGTGTATAATTTCTATTGGCTGCAAATGCCACTACATCCAAGCAGTGGGGGCGCCATCATTCTGCAGAATATAAATGATGATGTTTGTGTATTGATCTAAGAAAATTGAGGAATAGACTGAAGCGTGCGTAAAATGTAAAGTAATTTTTGTAGAATTCAAATGCAGAAAACAGAATGATTAATTTAATTGTAATTAAATGAAATAATGCTGTATTTAAATGAAAGGCCTTTCAGCTGGGAACAGTGAGAGCAAGAATTTTGTGAAGCGAGTGACTCTCCATGAATATTCATACAAATGGTATTCATGTCTGTAAAATGTCAGCACACATCTTGCAATTGTCTGGTGACAAAGGTAGAAGGTATGTTGGTATTTAATTGTATCCTATATCATACAAAACGCGGAAATGTGTAAAATCTTTGGGCCTGTATTTCCAAAGTGTCCATCTTAGATTTTATTATTACTTCACAAACTACCATCCCTTGATTACCAGCAGAAGATAAGGTCGTCTTCTCCTAGAAAGTTTGCTGTTACCAATCTAAATGCTATTGAGAAGTTTTAATTTCCAAAGTTGTTGGAACTGTCTCTGTGAAATGGCAACACCTGACTAGGCAGCCATAACAAGCATCCAATCAGATGCCACCTACACTCCGCACTTGACAGATATCTCTGACAACAAGAAGTGCATCTAAGTGTGCAGAAGGTGGAAAAATCTGAAGAGGTGCGCAGCAAAAAGTATGTCCCCCTCAATAGTACAGCTCCAGACCCCTTTAAAACCATTTTGGTAAATAAAACACCTAAAATACTGTTCAGAGTAGCCATTTATGGTCCAATACTCATGAGAATGAGAGGAAACAGGACTGTCTTTTTTCCGTTTTTATATGTGTTATGGAAGGTGCCAGGTGCACCCCACTAAAAGTATAGGATGAGACTCGAACTCGGACACCTTTTGGAGTTGGTTTCAGAGGTTAAGTCCTTTTGTAGAGTAGAAATGGCTGAGAAAATCTAATTTTTACACTGCTCAACAAAACTGCACAAATGCTTCCGCTTTGCTCCACAAACACACGTGCTTTGATTGAAATCCACCTGTGTCAGTCACGGTGCACGGTACCACTAAAGGTTTCTGCTCTAAGTTCCAGCTCTTTTGCAGTCAGTTCAGAAATGAAGAGCTCTACAGTGAGGGGTGTGACGAAACAAGCTTGGTATCCCCTTAACTAGCCCGTCCCTCGTTTCTTACAAAATGTTTAGCTTTACATCATGTACTTTTTATAGCTCTGCTTGTTGTTCCCCAGCCAGGGGCGGATTGGGAACTTAAAGTGGCCCTGGAAAAATTTCTGGAAGTGGCCTCATGTGGGCGGGACCATATCAACTATAGGCGGGGCAAGCACAAAAGGAGGCGGGGCTAGTACAAAGTCGACTATGCCACCAGAGGCCTGTAAAGTGCTAGACTGCCCTTTACATAGCACCCTTCCCCCAACTTTACCACCCATGGGACAAATATGTCCCTGGGCGGGACAGAACCCCAACTGTCCCTCTAAAATCGGGACAGTTGAGTGGTATGATTATTGGTTCACCCACATAATGGCTGCCTTCTCTGTGTACGAGTGATGGGTACACTTTGACTAAATACATAGTAAGTAGGACAATATGAGCAACTAAATTTAGCAGTAGTAAACCAGTAACAGAAAATGTCATCACAATATATAGTCATGGCCAAAATTTGAGAATGACAGAAATATTATTTTCACAAAGTCTGCTGTCTCAGTTTTTATGATGGCAATTTTCATATACCCCCAGAATGTGTGATCGAGGCACCAATAGTGCATAGCTTTCTCAGTATTGGCAGCAGGGAGGTGTGAGTACATCTGCACACACAGTGAGGCGAAGACTTTTGGAAGAAGTCCTAATGTCTAGAAGGCCAGCAAAGAAGCCACTTCTCTCCAGTAAAAACATTGGGGATAGACTGATATTCTGCAAAAGGTACAAGGAATGGACTGCTGAGGACGGGGGTAAAGTAATTTTTGGGTCCATGGCCAGGAAACTCCCCAGACCTTAATCCCATTGATAGCTTGTGGTCAATCCTCAGGAGGTGGGTGGACAAACAAAAACCCACAAATTCTGACAAACTCCAAGCATTGATTAGACAAGAATGGGCAGCCGTCAGTCAGTATGTGGCCCAGAAGTTGTTTGACAGCATGCCAGGGCAAATTGCAGAGGTCTTCAAAAAGAAGGGTCAACACTGCAAATATTGACTCTTTGCATAAAGTTAATTTAATGGTCAATAAAAGCCTTTGACACTTGTGAAATGCTTGTAATTTTACTTCAGTAAACCATAGCAATATCTGACAAAAAGGTCTAAAACTTTGTGAAAACCAATACTTGTGTCATTCTCAAAACATTTGGCCATGACTGCACCCTGTTATTAAATAAACACAAATATGTACAAAGGAACTGCCAATATAGAAAAATACAGTTGGCAGACTGTCCTGCTCTCTCTTACCTGTTCTTGCTGCTTTCCCTACCTGTGGTTTCTGGTGTCTCTTGCTCAGTTTGCCGCTTTCCTGGATCTTGAAATGCTGGGGGCCCTATCTGGAAAAGAAAATGGGTACATGAAATTTAGAAAACTCTAAGGAGCTCTGGTGTTAAATCAAAATAACCCACATATAATGATAAGGCCTCCCTCCAACCCCAACATTAAAATACTAGCATTCACATTGAATAAATAAACCTCCCTCCAAGAGCCCCAGCAATAAATTACCGTATTTCCCCATGTATAAGATGCACCTTGTGCCCCAAAATTGTGGATCTAAAAACTGGGTGCATCTTATACAGTGGTAGTAGCGCTTACCCTGTCAGATGCTTTCTCTGTCCGGGAAAGTCTTCTGATCCTGATGCTGGAAAGTCACTTACTGTCCTCTGTGCGATGACCGGATGTGATGCGTGAACCGCAGTTGGAACGCACACTTCCGGTTTCTGCATTTGGCGGTTTGTCGAATTGGGACTATGTCAAAGTCCTGATTGGACAGCCAGTCATCGCGAAGAGGACGGTAAGCGACTTTCCAGCATCAGGATCAGAACGGACAGAAGAAAGAAGACTTTACCGGACAGAGGAAGCATCTGACAGGGTAAGGCAGAATTAGCAATAGGGTTAGAACTCTGTTCTCCTCTCTGTAGTACCTGCTGCACCATTAGTCTGTGAAAAATTTGAATCCTCAATTTTGTCACATGATTTATACAGGTGTGTCTTATACAGTGCAGCGTCTTATAAATGGGGAAATACGGTAATAGCATTTACATTTAATAAATATAACCATTTCTCACAACTATCCTGGCATTAAATAATTCATATTCAAATTTAATAAATAGACCTCATTGTCCCCAAACTCACCCCCACATTCAATTAATAGCCCCCAGACCACCCCATTTTAAATTAATAGGCCCCACTATTAAATTACATTACCCCATCACCCCACAAACAAACTAGCACCTATTAGCCACCACCTACCTCACACCCACATTACATTGCCACACGCCCCCTTGTCATCACACAGAGCACTGACATCAGCCCCCCCTTCACACACACAACACTGACATCGGCTCCCCCTTCACACACACACACACACACACACACAACACTGACATCAGCTCCCCCTTCTCTCACACACACACACACACACACACACACACACCACTGATATCAGCCCCACATCTTCACACACACTGTACTGTTACCAGCGCCCCCCCTTCACACACACTACTGTTATCAGTGCCACACACACACACACAGCACTGATATCAGCCCCACATCTTCACACACACTGTACTGTTACCAGCGCCCCCCCTTCACACACACTACTGTTATCAGTGCCTCACACACACCTGCTATCAGCGCCCCCCCACTTCACACACACTACTGTTATCAGTGCCACACACACACACACAGCACTGATATCAGCCCCACATCTTCACACACACTGTACTGTTACCAGCGCCCCCCCTTCACACACACTACTGTTATCAGTGCCTCACACACACCTGCTATCAGCGCCCCCCCACTTCACACTTGCACTGTGGAAATTTGACCTGAGATATAAGGAACCACTCAAGGGGAAAAGGGGAGTTGATTCTGAGGATTTTGCTGGAAGGGGCAGGGTAGCTGGTGGTAAGTTTTGTTCTCTACC
This sequence comes from Mixophyes fleayi, assembly GCF_038048845.1. Classification (NCBI taxonomy): domain Eukaryota; kingdom Metazoa; phylum Chordata; class Amphibia; order Anura; family Limnodynastidae; genus Mixophyes; species Mixophyes fleayi. The sequence continues at coordinate 112,790,443 of NC_134403.1, read as the reverse complement.
AATGGATTACATGCATCTGAGAGAAATTCATGGATTTTGGATTCTGCAAATCGGGACAGCCAGGTGACTGTAACTCCTTAAAATAGTAGGATAAGAGACAGATAATGTGGTAAACCTGCCTTGCATTTATTTACTGTGTATATATAATATTCTAGTGATTGTTTCTATTACAATATATGTAGTGTTGTACTTTTTAACTGAACTTGCCTGAGTGACTATAAGAACCCTAGAAGGTACTAGGTAAGCTTCCCTGGCATAGTAAGCCACCCCTGGATGGTCAGTCAGCATGAAGTGGGTAGAATTTGGCCAGATAAACCGGGTATCCTCACAAGGGTATTGCTACATAATGGGGGCTCATGTAACAAAATAATGGGTACTCTACTAGCCATACACTTCAGATGCTATTGATCCATATCTTGTACCGATAAGATGTAAAAAAAATAATCAAAACTTGTTTGCTTGTAGAATATTTTGCACTGCATCTCAAATTGTATCATTGCTAGAAAGCCATCAGGTTTGGTTGAATACGGTTGCTGTGTAACTTTAGTACCTTGGGTGTGTGCACACCCAAGTAAAATACACCTCCTAGAGATCTTATTAAGTGAAGAACAGCTCTTTAGTTATGCTTTTTATGATTTGTGTTTGACGCTGTATCCCAAAGTGTGGTGTAATGATACATGATGATGATGATAGCAGCATTCATATATTTATAGTGATTTTATTTAAGAATAAAATATTAAGAATTGATAGTAAATAGTATTTAACAAAACAAAACCTGCAAACCCCCCCCCCCCTAATATCAATAACATGCACCAATGCTACAGCTTGAGGCTGATTCCCATGAAACCAGAGGGACAACAACCATGAAGACAACGCTGATAAAGTGGTATCCTGCACAAGACCTTACAGGCTCTATAATCACACCATGGGATCGACTCTAGCCTGCTCAGCATGGGGCTGGAGTCTCTTGGTGGAGGAAGGGCTGCAAATAACGAGCAAGCGGTTCCCCACTTCTAGAAACAACCAGCACTGAATAGCACTGGGTCACTTCCTCACACCCCTGGGTCAGTGGGTGCTGAGGTAATGGTGATTATAAGAGCTCAGGACCACTAAAATGGAAAATCTTTGAAGAGTAGAATTTCCATAGGGCTTGCTGGTGTCATTGTTGATTTTACAGTTATTGTGAGGTCTTGTTGATGTCAAAATTAAATCACATCTACAGGCTATAGGCTTTGTTTTTCTGATAATGTAAGAGTTCCAAGAATCCAGAAAATGCTGCTTGTGCCTAAAGGAGAGATGTTTGTGTTATACTGGAAAGCCTTCAGTAATATCATGGAATTGGAAGTTACAAAGTTAGCAAGTTTGACAAAACACAAGGGTATGGTACGTGTAACTGTTCAAACATGTTTAGGACCTACAGAGTACTGATGCTATTCTCATACTTATCCTCTCTATTGCCAAAATAGTCATTTTACAGAATTGGACATTATGCACCCACCATACTTTAAGCACTGCGAAAATTATGTTGTTGGAGCACTTCTATTTTGACATAAGGGCTACCGAACCAGACATTGAAAAAGGGTTGGAGAAATTTCACAAAAAAAATTTCACAACTGATGCAAAGAGCACTGTTTGAAATGGGCATATTAGGCAGTGGAACAGGTTCAGGTGATGATCAGGGAAGGAGGTTAACTCCTGCAGGCAAGGTGGAAATGTCTAATGACAAAACAGCAGCACCTCTGGTAGCATAGAGGCACTGCAGGCCAGATCTAAATTCGGATCAGATTCTTATCAACATATTGAATAGGTCACTTTTAAGTAGAGATGGTCACTGACCCCTGTGTTTTGGTTTTGGATTCGGTTTTGGATCTGGATTACCGTCGTGTTTTGGTTTTGGTTTTGCAAAACCGCCATTGCGTGTTTTGGTTTTGGTTTTGGTTTTGTTTGGTTTTGTTTTGCTATTTTTTGGGAAAATCCATGTTTTTGGGCCTAAATTAACCCAATTTAGTGCTCCAACTGTTTTAGAGACAAGTAATCTAATTGTTGAGGTAATAAATCATCCAAAAAAACAGTTTAATTCTTCATTGGTAGGCCTTCATTTATTCTACACACAAAACAGATTGTCTTCCTCTCCATCTATGCATATTGGCAATGCAGCCATCATCTTTGAATGTATATTACACCTTACACTTATAGTTAAATATGTAAAGAAATGGAAAAAGCCAGTTTGGTTTCCGTCTCTCAAGGCCCCCCTCCACTTGTATAAAATACCAAAAAATTCAGCCATTATAGACTGTACAATCTTAATTGACATGGAGAAAGCCAGTTTGGTTTCTGTCTCTCTAGGCCCCCCTCCACTTGTATAAAATACCAAAAAATTCAGCCATTATAGACTGTACAATATTAATTGACATGGAGAAAGCCAGTTTGGTTTCTGTCTCTCTAGGCCCCCCTCCACTTGTATAAAATACTAATAAATTCAGCCGTTATATACAGTACAATATAAATTGAAATGGACAAAGGCAGTTTGGTATCTGTCTGTATCAGATCCTCTCTCCACTAGGAGTAAAATAGAAAACTATTCAGCCGTTATATAATCTAGAATATAAATAGAAATTGAGAAAGGCAATTTGGTATCTGTCTGCATCATAATCATCAACATCATCATTAGCGCCCTCGTCGCCTACACAAATCTCCCCCTCATCCTCTTCTAATTCCAAAGTGGCATCCTCAATTTGGGTATCACCAGCTACACTCGGGCTATTAAGACACACATCAGCAGAATGCTCACGATTAGACATCCCACTGTTGAATGGACTCTCCACAGGGATTGTTGTCATTTGTGAATCAGAGCAAATATTCTCCTGTAATGCCTCACTGTTATCTTGCAGCTCGGCTTTGACGCGTAACAGTAGTTGTGCACCAATTGTAGGCTGGGTAACTTTTTGGGATCTGCCACTAATAGCCAAAGGTGAAGGCCTCATTCTCTCTTTGCCACTTCGTGTGTAGAATGGCATGCTTGCAATTTTTTTTTTATCGTCACTTAACTTTTGCTCAGTTACACTTCTTTTTCGCTTCAATACAGTAAATTTTTTTTGGTTTTTGCTTTTTGCACTAATTTGGAAACACTCTGTTGTTTGACATCGCCTTGGCCAGATGACGTACTGGGAACACTAACATCAGGACTGGTGACAGAACCTGGTTGCTCATTCAGATCATATGTGGACTGCTTTGAATCCATTGTGAGCGCAAACCACTGGGGAGTGCTAAAAATTATTTGGTAGATACTGCTGACAGATATGACTTTTGACAGCCAGAAATATTAATGCACAATTAGGGAGGACACCCCAAAAGCACTGAGGAGTGCTAAAAATTATTTAGTAGATACTGCTGACAGATATGACTTTTGACAGCCAGAAATATTATATTAATGTACAATTAGGGAGGACACCCCAAAAGCACTGAGGAGTGCTAAAAATTATTTAGTAGATACTGCTGACAGATATGACTTTTGACAGCCAGAAATATTAATGCACAATTAGGGAGGACACCCCAAAAGCACTGAGGAGTGCTAAAAATTATTTAGTAGATACTGCTGACAGATATGAGTTTTGACAACCAGAAATATTAATGCACAATTAGGGAGGACACCCCAAAAGCACTGAGGAGTGCTAAAAATTATTTAGTAGATACTGCTGACAGATATGACTTTTGACAGCCAGAAATATTAATGCACAATTAGGAAGGACACCCCAAAAGCACTGAGGAGTGCTAAAAATTATTTGGTAGATACTGCTGACAGATATGACTTTTGACAGCCAGAAATATTTATGCACAATTAGCGCTGGGGAGTGCCAAATATTAAGAAAAAATAATAAACCTCTATCCTCCTCTCTGCACTAGCGATTTTGGTTAGAGCAATTGCAAGAACAATATTGTATTCTCTGTCCCTGCTCTAATCAGCCTATGACTACACCCTGCTCTCTCCCTCTGTCAAATGGCGATGGATTGCTGTGGAGGCGTGTATTTATAAAGTTGAAGTATCGCGAGAACCGAGCCCCGAGATCAGACGACGTCACGATGACGTTCGGCCTCGATTTGGATTCGGAACGGGCGGGAGAGTACCGAGCTGCTCAGCTCAGTACTCGGATACCCAAAGTTCGGGTGGGTTCGGTTCTCGGAGAACCGGACCCGCCCATCTCTACTTTTACGGCACCTTGCTTTGCAATGTAAACAAAACTAGTTTTTCTAACCATTCTCTTTATTAATAAGGTTATCCACCTCTGAACCACTTAAGTTAATTTCCTTCTATCCATGAGGTGCCCAAATGTATATTCCATATTCAAAATGTGGTCTAACTAAGTGACCTGGTAATGTTATGTTTGTATCATGTACATTTACTCTGCTTGTTATACATCCCAGGATTTTGTTCACCTGCTACTGCTTCACAGCTCTCTATCATAATATTCATATGTCCATTTCCATTTTGGTTTTTCCCAGTTGTATTCCATTTAAAGTGTAACTAGCAGGTGCACATCATGGCACCGCAGTGTCGGCAAACCATGTGTATATCTATAAATATGAACAAGATTCAGTTGCATTTAATTAATAAGATATGTTTTTTATTTATGTGTGCTTATTTGCATTTATACAAGTACTGTCTACTGTATGACAGAGCATATATTAATGAATAATTAAGTTGTAACCTTTCACGAATTTCGTTATGGCTATGTATCAATTTATATGAATGTTCTGCTCTGCTCTGAAGGGATAAGCTATGCTGAAACAGTTGAGGATATTCCTATGACATTGCTAAATATGGAAAGTAATGGTCCTCCTAAATATCGACATAGCATGTTAGTCATTCCATTGTAGGACCAAATATAAGCAATATTTTTTTTTAATTTATTTTTTTATTTCCATTTTTCATTGTTACCAAAGAAAACGCAACCAATGAATGACAGATTCACATCTATTTTAGTTTGCTAAACTAAAACAAAAATAAACATTCCAACTGACCCTGGACTATTTTATGACAGTAAAAAGTCAATTCGGAAATCGAAGTAGTAGAGGAATAAATCAGTTTTGCAAAGCTAACAAATTATTATAACATTGTATTAGGTTCTTCTGAATATAGTGTAAATGTGCCAAGAATCCAGCTTGTGTCTAAAGGAGAGATGTTTGTATTATATAACTTGGTACTGGAAAGTGTCCCTAAGGCTGAAGATGCATGAAACTAGAGCACCCCGAGGATGCACACATACCCTGGCAGAACATACAAATTCCGCCCAGTGCATTTTGAGATATAAGTTTAAGATAAAAGAGGCATAGTCCACTCAAATCTGCACTGGGTCTTGACATCCAACTATGGTCCTTCTTAGCCTTATAAAGAAATGAAAAAGAGAGTGGAGACTGAAAGTGTCAACAGGACGTCATTGGCAAATAAAGATAACTTCTACTCATAATGGGCATCCGCAATCCCATGAATAGTTGCAGCGAATGGATCAATCACAAGAGAAAATATGGAAGTGAAAGTGGGCACCTTGTCTGATGCCATTACAAATATATCAGAGGGCGAACCATTGCTTATGGCCCAGGCTGAATTTGAGTAAAGAGCTATTTTTCTTTTGAGGAAATCTGTGTTTAGACCACAATGTCTAAGGGCTTGGAGCAGAAATTGGCAGGAAATGCAACCTGGTGTTTAATAGTATGAATCAGATCAACAGCTCTTCTCGTGCTGTCCCTCGCCTGGTGGCCAGGGATGGAGCCCACTTCATCATAGTGGATGAACGTTGGCAGGGCAGTATTAAGGAGAGTCAATTGGATTTTAGCTGTCTTTATTAAGGATCGAGATAACTTGCACAGTTGTGGGGGTCTTTGCCCTTCCCCTGAAGAACACCATTATAAATAAAGATGTGAGGCAATGATATTTACAGGGTTATTTTTAATAAAATGCTGCTGAGAACCCATTGGATTTAGGGTCAAAAACTAGTTGGACTGAGGAAGTTTTTATTGCAAGAAATTGATCTGTTTACTCTTAATTTGGTGGTTTATTTTTCTTCCGCCTTATCCTCCTTTTCATAAAATCATTGATTAACCTATTTCAGATTGTTAGCGACTTGATTTGAGAATAACATATTTGGCTTTTGTAGCCAGAATCTTACAGAGAGTTGCTTTAGTCCTGGGGATGTAAACTTAGGCATTCAACATAAATGTAACTTAATAAAGCAGGGAGTCATGACATGTATAGCAACTTTATAGATTGTGATCTAGGCAGACAACTAGAAAATTACAAAAAGAAATATACAATACTGTGGAAAAGTGAGGAAAAAGGCTGCAAAGTAAGAATGCTTTAAAAAAATAGAAGTGTTTAAAAGTTGTTTTTTTATCAATGAACAAAATGCAAAGTGAATGATCAGAAGAGAAATGTAAATTAAATCAATATTTGGCGTGACCACCCTTTACCTTCAAAATATCATCAATGCATCAATTCTTCTAGGTACACTTGCACACAGATTTAAAAGGAACTTGGCAGGGAGGTTGTTCCAAACATGTTGGAGAACTAACCACAGATCTTCTGTGGATGTAGACTTGCTCAAATCCTTCTCTCTCTTCATGTAATCCCAGACAGACTCGATGGTGTTGAGATCAGGGCTCTGTGGGGGCCATATCAAAACTTCCAGGACTCCTTGTTCTTCTTTATGATGAAGATAGTTCTTAAGGACATTGGCTGTATGTTTCGGGTCATTGCCAATCAGACGCCTCCCTGATGGTATTGCTTGATGGATAAGTACCTGCCTGCAGAGCTGGATTAAGGTTATGGGGGGCCCGGGGCACTTATGACGGGGAGCCCCCTATTGTGTAATATGGTCTTCATTTTAGACAAATAAACAGGCAATGCTGTGTGCACTACTGTTAGTTGCATGCAGCTCTGCCATCACAGCATAACAGTGTGAAGTAGGACATACCTCCCAACTGTCCTTGTAGTCAGACCAAATCCTGACTAAGTGAGACAGTCACCCACATTCTGGACTGTCCCACTATATTGAGGACAGTTGGAAGATGATCCTGCTCTCTCCTACCTGTTCTTGTCACTTTTTACCACCTGTGGCTGCTGGTGTCTTAAGCTCAGTTGCTGCTTGTGTAGATTCTGGGATGTCGGGGCCCTATTTTGAAAAAAAAAGGTAAAAAGGTACATAAACTTTAGGAGTCCCCAAACAGTCCTGTTAATAAATCAATAGCACCCCCTTTAATAAATAGCCTCCTTCCCAAAATCAGTCCCATATTCAATTAATAGCCCCAAACCACCACATCTTAAATTAATAGCACCCAATATTAAATTAAATTGCCCCACCATCACCCCACAAATAAAATAGCACTCATTAAATAATTAGCCCCCACCTGCACTCCACCATTAAATAGCCTACCTCCCTCGCTATATTAAGAACCCCGTACCTTACATATATAAACATACTGCCCCCACGCACACTATATTTATATACTGGCCCCCCACACTCACATACTATAGTTTATATACTACCCACACACACACACACACACAATATATACACTGCCTACACACACACATACACACACACACAATATATACACTGCCCACACAGACACACATAATATATACACTGCCCACACAGACACACATAATATATACACTGCCCACACAGA